>NC_086444.1:1064825381-1065146290 GCF_028390025.1 Pseudophryne corroboree
GCAGGAGATGGAACAATTACATCATTTGCCACACCACATATCATCTCCAACGTATTATTCTTTGCCTTGGCATTTTTTCGTGGTTTCACCACATTTTCTTTCTGAGCCGCCTTGGCAGTTTTCTTCTTCTTTTGTGGGACTAATGCAGCAAGTTTCTGTGCCACTGATGGGTGGGTTTTGGCACTCCCGTAAAATCTGGTAGTCTGCATTCTTTGTCTTTTGTCTAAAAATATAAAAACCACAATAAGAAAACATGTAAAGCACAGCATGCTAAAAATAGCAAACAACTGTACATTTTCAAATAAAGTGCACAACAGTAAAGTGCAAATACTGTACAGTATTTGCCTTTTTTCCCTGTGCCTCCCAACAAGAACCTCTGCAGGAGGGACAGAATGCTCTGTTACGGACTTCAGTTTAAATATACAGTATGATTACCATCACCTGTGCGAACAACTATACTGTACAGTAGTTACTGTATTTGATAAGATAGGTGTTTCACCACAAGTGATAGCAATCATTCAGTACTACTGCACATACCTGTAGTACACCGGGATAAGCAAGGTCTATGTACATTACGTTATACCGAGCTGGATCGCTTAGCAACCTGACAAAATGGCCACCGACCGTGAACTCCCAGCACGTGGCAGCGCTTGGATATGGAGTGAGATACAGTATGGTACAGTCCAGGGGCAATGCTGAAGGAGCGTCACAATCCCCTAGCTCAATTACTAGAGCCATCTTAACAGCAGTGTGGGCCCCTGGACACAGCAATGCACTGGGGCCCCTACCCACTCACCAGCGGAAGGGGTGGGGGGAGCTATCAGCGGCAGCTTTGATGCTCCGCGGGGGATAGGGGGGGTTCTATCTTTCGCTCAGTATGTACAGTAGGACCAGGAGAAATAATTTCTGCTAATTATTCCTTTACTGCACAGATGGGGCAGGAAGGAGAACACTAAACTGTAGAAGGGGGCATTGTGCTGAATGAAGGGGCCCTGGTACATGACTTCCAGGGTGGTAGGGGGTGTTTAATACACAGGGGAGGAGTGGATAATGGAGTGGGCTTAATATTAGTGTTATGGACTGCAATTAGTTTCCTGTATGAAACAGATACAGTACAGTAAATAACCCTCCTTGGAAGTGCATGGGCCCTGTGAGACTTACAGTAGTGTACAGCATAAGGGTCGACTGACATGATGTACAAGCATTACATACAGTACATGTCAGTACTGTATGTAAATTCTTCAATTATTGCCTAACAACAATGCTGCTTACTGTATATTAAATACTGTAGGCCTAGAAATGTGCATCTCAATATAGTAGTTAAAAACACAGGGGCCTATGTGGATAAGCGAGTTCTATGCACACTAAAAATGGCCACCGACCGTGAACCCCCAGCACGTGGCAGCGCTCGTATATGTAGTGAGATACAGTATGGCATACATTTCACAGTTCAGGGGGCAATGCTGAAGGAGCGTCACAATCCCCTAGCTCAATTACATTGGGATAAGCGAGGTCTATGCACATTACGGTATACCGAGCTGGATCGCTTAGCAACCTGACAAAATGGCCGCCGACCGTGAACTCCCAGCACGTGGCAGCGCTCGGATATGGAGTGAGATACAATATGGCATACATTTCACAGTTCAGGGGGCAATGCTGAAGGAGCGTCACAATCCCCTAGCTCAATTACATTGGGATAAGCGAGGTCTATGCACATTACGGTATACCGAGCTGGATCGCTTAGCAACCTGACAAAATGGCCGCCGACCGTGAACTCCCAGCACGTGGCAGCGCTCGGATATGTAGTGAGATACAATATGGCATACATTTCACAGTTCAGGGGGCAATGCTGAAGGAGCGTCACAATCCCCTAGCTCAATTACATTGGGATAAGCGAGGTCTATGCACATTACGGTATACCGAGCTGGATCGCTTAGCAACCTGACAAAATGGCCGCCGACCGTGAACTCCCAGCACGTGGCAGCGCTCGGATATGGAGTGAGATACAATATGGCATACATTTCACAGTTCAGGGGGCAATGCTGAAGGAGCGTCACAATCCCCTAGCTCAATTACATTGGGATAAGCGAGGTCTATGCACATTACGGTATACCGAGCTGGATCGCTTAGCAACCTGACAAAATGGCCGCCGACCGTGAACTCCCAGCACGTGGCAGCGCTCGGATATGTAGTGAGATACAATATGGCATACATTTCACAGTTCAGGGGGCAATGCTGAAGGAGCGTCACAATCCCCTAGCTCAATTACATTGGGATAAGCGAGGTCTATGCACATTACGGTATACCGAGCTGGATCGCTTAGCAACCTGACAAAATGGCCGCCGACCGTGAACTCCCAGCACGTGGCAGCGCTCGGATATGGAGTGAGAGATGGTATACATTTTAAAATACACCGGGATAAGTTGTACAGGCCATGGAGCAATGCACAGGGACATTCATCATTTACGTACAGTATATAAATAATTGTAAACCGTAAATGAAAGAATTACCGGTCAAATACTGTATGACGAAACTGTGTCAATGAGCTGGAACAGTATGGCCTGTGAAGAAGTTTTCGAAGGCAGAAACGGAGAGCAAATTATCAGGAGATTTCTGAAAGGTCGGAGAAGATCCACACAGCAAGTCTGCCTACGAGGAAACAGATTTGCAAAGTGGGTAGCGGGCGGTGACTGAGACGCTCTTTTATTCACATTCAAAAGTACAGTATGCTCTGTGATTGGTGTAAGGATGAATGCGCCTATATTGGCACCAATCACAGCGGTAAGAATTCCTTTTGTGTGAATGTGAATAAAAGAGCGTCTCAGTCACCGCCCCGCTACCCACTTTGCAAAGCTGTTTCCTCGTAAGCAGACTTGCTGTGTGGATCTTCTCCGACCTTTCAGAAATCTCCTGATAATTTGCTCTCCGTTTCTGCCTTCGAAAACTTCTTCACAGGCCATACTGTTCCAGCTCATTGACACAGTTTCGTCATACAGTATTTGACCGGTAATTCTTTCATTTACGGTTTACAATTATTTATATACTGTACGTAAATGATGAATGTCCCTGTGCATTGCTCCATGGCCTATACAACTTATCCCGGTGTATTTTAAAATGTATACCATCTCTCACTCCATATCCGAGCGCTGCCACGTGCTGGGAGTTCACGGTCGGCGGCCATTTTGTCAGGTTGCTAAGCGATCCAGCTCGGTATACCGTAATGTGCATAGACCTCGCTTATCCCAATGTAATTGAGCTAGGGGATTGTGACGCTCCTTCAGCATTGCCCCCTGAACTGTGAAATGTATGCCATATTGTATCTCACTACATATCCGAGCGCTGCCACGTGCTGGGAGTTCACGGTCGGCGGCCATGTTGTCAGGTTGCTAAGCGATCCAGCTCGGTATACCGTAATGTGCATAGACCTCGCTTATCCCAATGTAATTGAGCTAGGGGATTGTGACGCTCCTTCAGCATTGCCCCCTGAACTGTGAAATGTATGCCATATTGTATCTCACTACATATCCGAGCGCTGCCACGTGCTGGGAGTTCACGGTCGGCGGCCATTTTGTCAGGTTGCTAAGCGATCCAGCTCGGTATACCGTAATGTGCATAGACCTCGCTTATCCCAATGTAATTGAGCTAGGGGATTGTGACGCTCCTTCAGCATTGCCCCCTGAACTGTGAAATGTATGCCATATTGTATCTCACTACATATCCGAGCGCTGCCACGTGCTGGGAGTTCACGGTCGGCGGCCATGTTGTCAGGTTGCTAAGCGATCCAGCTCGGTATACCGTAATGTGCATAGACCTCGCTTATCCCAATGTAATTGAGCTAGGGGATTGTGACGCTCCTTCAGCATTGCCCCCTGAACTGTGAAATGTATGCCATATTGTATCTCACTACATATCCGAGCGCTGCCACGTGCTGGGAGTTCACGGTCGGCGGCCATTTTGTCAGGTTGCTAAGCGATCCAGCTCGGTATACCGTAATGTGCATAGACCTCGCTTATCCCAATGTAATTGAGCTAGGGGATTGTGACGCTCCTTCAGCATTGCCCCCTGAACTGTGAAATGTATGCCATACTGTATCTCACTACATATACGAGCGCTGCCACGTGCTGGGGGTTCACGGTCGGTGGCCATTTTTAGTGTGCATAGAACTCGCTTATCCACATAGGCCCCTGTGTTTTTAACTACTATATTGAGATGCACATTTCTAGGCCTACAGTATTTAATATACAGTAAGCAGCATTGTTGTTAGGCAATAATTGAAGAATTTACATACAGTACTGACATGTACTGTATGTAATGCTTGTACATCATGTCAGTCGACCCTTATGCTGTACACTACTGTAAGTCTCACAGGGCCCATGCACTTCCAAGGAGGGTTATTTACTGTACTGTATCTGTTTCATACAGGAAACTAATTGCAGTCCATAACACTGAAGTTGTATTTTCAGTACTGTACAGTATACAATACTTAAATTTGAACATCAGGTACTGGATAGTAAACATGTACAGTATTAACTTCTATCATAAAACTCTTATGCATTTTCAGATGTGTAAATTTTAGACTACAGTATTCACAAATGTTTTCTCTCCATACAGGAATTATAGTTGGACAACATGCCAGTAACTATCAACAAAACGATGAGCAAGATAATCGCCAACATGAAAAAAGAAAATAAAACCATCAAAGAGATCCATGCATGGCTCAAGGAAAGTGGCATTATAGTTACTTTAGAAACGGTGCGCTATCATGCATTCGAGAGAACAACGCCCAGATTTGTATTTCCTACAAAATACACATGGTACGTACTGTACACTACTGTAATGTTTAAATGACTTGCTTTATACCATAAACAATTTTTTTGAAATAAAATAAAAACTTCATCAATTGTAACTGTGATTGTGCTGTTCATGAATTCATATTTTTCATACTGTATTGTACTGTAGGAGAATGCAACAAATTGTGGAGGAACTAACTCGTGAGGATGATGAGCGTACTGCTCTGCAAATAAAACGAATTCTCCATTCCAAGTATGACCTGGACATATCGGCCACCAGCATCAGAAGGATGCGACGGAAAATGGGATGGACCTTTGGCGCAACAAGGTAAAATACTGAAAGCAGTATAAACCATACAGTAAATGCACTGTTAATAATCCCTTGATACGTGATATAATAATGCCATAAATCATTATACAGAGTGTGTACTTTATACTATATACAGTATGTGTGTGTGTATATACTGTATATATTCTATCCCAAAAGAGATACCTACTGTATAGGCACTCAGAGACAGCAATGAAGCATTGCCGGCTTATTGTGATGATTACATACTGTATACTGTGTGTGTGTGTTTGTGTGTATGTACAGTATGTATATATATATTACTCTGTATGTAACTTAATGTACTGTATGTACAGTTTAATGTATACAGTAGGTATATAATACAGTATACTGCACATACAGTCTACTGTATATACAGTAATCTGTAAATCTGTAATTTCATAACTGTATCTGATTTCATTATTTTTGGCTCTTCACAGGATATCTCCAATGATAAGAGATGTGAATAAAGAAAAGAGAGTGGAACAGGCACGGCGATGGATTGAGAGTGGTGAAACATTTGATGATGTCATTTTCACAGATGAATCGTCTGTTGCCCTTGAGCGGTTCTCCAGAATGTCATTCAGGAAACGTAACCATATCTCTTTAAAACCACGCCCAAAGCATCCATTGAAAGTCCATGTATGGGGAGGCATATCACGATTAGGAGCTGGTCCCCTATTATTTTTCGAAGGTACAGTACTATACTTTATTCTGTGCCTGTGTTCTGTAAAAATACATGTTGTACTGTAGAGTACGTGTAACTGCACAATAAAAGGAGTTGCTTATTAATGAACAACATTTTTTGATTTCTGTAGGAATCATGGATAAGAAATATTTCCAAGAAACAATAGTAGAGAAATGTATGGTGCCATTTGTGAATAAATATTACCCAACTCACCATAGGATATTCCAAGACAATGATCCTAAACACTCCGCCTCAGCCAAATTTATGGAAGAGAAAGGTATGAATTGGGAACGCACACCACCAGAGTGAGTATTCTTTCAACAGTGTACAAGTAAAATTTTGGATAGCACTCTAGTACTGTAAAAAAAAATTTTGTTTAATAAACAGTACAATATTGTATGTTTAATTTTCTCTATTTACTGTAATGTAATTAATTTTTTCTATACGCTTTTTTTTTATTTTTATATAGATCACCAGACATGAACCCAATCGAATTAGTGTGGGCTCAATTGAAGAGGTACGTTAGGAGTGTTGCAAAGCCAACAACAAAACAGCAACTGGTGGATGGGATAAAGAAATTTTGGCTAGAAGTACTCACACCTGAACATTGTAATAATTATATAAATCACCTGTATAAAGTATTACCTGTTGTAGTTGAAAGAAATGGTCAAGCCACAAATATGTAGTTCTGTATTTTCTGTTTAAAATTTTAAATTGGTGCATTATTAAAAAAAATGATAAAATTGCCTTTGTCTGATTATTGCATAAACTAATGTAGAATATTATACAGTAGTAATGTTATTGATGTGTACTGTATGAACAGTTATTTTCAGTTTTATAAGTCCTGAATAAGAGTACTGTACATTTTGATCAGTGCAGTACATGGAATCGGATGTTGTAATACTTTATTTTTACATTAATATTGATGTTTTTCCAATAAATATTCAATTTTACAGTATGGTACGGTACAGTACATGAGGGTACCTGTACAGTATGATACGTCATTATGGGGGAGAAATACTGTATCCACTAAATGTACAGTAAAATGTTTTTTTCTTATTACAAACACACAAATGCATCTCAGATGGAAATATGCTATACACAGCAGACAGCTTATGGTGACAGAACTTCCCTACTGTATCCCCACCCATAGTCGTGGTATATTTTAGATTGCCTAATGAGACACTCCTGCAGCATTGCCAATGATTCATGTAAAACCTGTGTGCAAACAGTATCTGTATTGAATGCAAAGTACAGTAAGAGTACAGTATACAGTATTATCAGAGCCAAACCTGACCAACATGATGCCCTAGGCTAGATTTTGGCTGATGCCCTCTTGCACAGATGCTACGTAGTTCCGCCTCTAACCCTGCACCCCTTTCCCAGCACCATCACCCATTTTGGCGCTCCTACCCCCTATAATCTAAATAAGAACAATGTGCACATTTAGTGCCAGCCCAAAACAGTGTACAGTATGTTCTTGCTGGGAAGGGGCATGGTAACACAATAATACCCGAAGATGAAATGACACAACACAGTACTGCAACTTTATTCACATTATATCATGCAGTGGTGTCTCTTATTCTCATGACATCATATCATAGTACCACATTACTCCTAACAGTAATGCCCCTTATTCACATTACACCCCACCACATTCATCTTTATTTACATTAGACCACAGGTT
Organism: Pseudophryne corroboree; assembly: GCF_028390025.1. Lineage (NCBI taxonomy): Eukaryota > Metazoa > Chordata > Amphibia > Anura > Myobatrachidae > Pseudophryne > Pseudophryne corroboree. The sequence continues at coordinate 1,064,832,872 of NC_086444.1, forward strand.
CTCAAACTCAGTCCTCAGGACCCCACACAGTGCAGGTTTTGCAGGTCTCACAGAATCACAAGTGAAAAAATTAGCTCCACCTACTGTATGGACCTTCTAAAATGTGTCAGTTAGTAATGAATACATCTGTGCACTTGCTGGTTTACCTGCAAAACATGCACTGTGTGGGGTCCTGAGGACCAAGTTTGAGAACCACTGCATTAGACCATGCAGTAGTGCCCTTTCCTTATGTTACACCAGAAAATATTGTAGTACACCTTATACACATACAGTACAGTAATGCCACACATTAGTAATGCATTTCATATTTAAATTTTCTGATTTAATTTCATAGAGCCGCAGTCACTCACAGAATATAGGCATGTACTGTAGCATCTCATTTTATTCTGCAGAAGCTGATTATTCCCGTTTGGCTAGTTTGCCGCCTCTGTACAGTATATCACAATAGAAAAAAGTTATAGTGTCAGTGAAAAAAGCACCTCATGACAGATACTGTACACAAGCTCATGTCTAAATACTGTATACTGTAAGCAGTGACATTAAGGGGTACAGTACTGTATATGCAATTGCAGTCGAATTCCGGAAGGAATACGGAAAAAATGGACACGGGATCCCCCATCTTTTTAGAACCAGCACCGGGCTCTGCGCCTGGTCCTGGTGCAAAAAATAAGGGGGACAAAAAAAGCGTAGGGGTTCCCCATATTTTTTGAATCAGCACTGGGCTCCACTAGCTGGACAGATAATGCACAGCCGGGGGAGACTTTTATACCGGTCCCTGCGGCCATGGAATTAAATACCCAACTAGTCACACCTGGCCGGAGTACCCTGGAGGAGTGGGGGCCACTTAAATCAAGGGGACCCCCCTCCAGCCACTCGATTATCTCTATCACCCCTGTGTATTGTAGCTAGGGGATTGTGACGCTCCTTCAGCATTGCCCCGTAGCCTGCAAAATCTGTGCTGTTATTTGCTCCATAGCTGAGTGCCTCCTAGGAGCTACTGTAGGAGTCACAGGCGGTAGCCATTTCAATTGAGTCTGCCCTGCTATAGAATTGTACAGGTATGTGTACATTACCGTACGGTGCATAGAACCTTTACAGTAGAAACTCTCCTGCAGCTTTGGCCTGCTTTACTGTATGTACTGTAAAACTTGTGTTTTGTCAGTTTGCTATGCGACCGAGCCCGGTGTAACGTACAGTACTGTAATGTGCATAGACCTCGCTTACAGTATCTCTGTGTATTTTGGCTAGGGGATTGTGACGCTCCTTCAGCATCGCCCCGTAGCCTGCACAGCTTATGCCATTTCTCATTCCATACCCAACTGCTGCATGCCACGAGGTGGGGGTTCAGGAGGTGGGGGTTCATGGGTAGTGGTCGTTTTGACAGTGTGCTATGCGATTGAGTCCGGTGTACCGTAATACTGTATGCAATCCTACAGTGGCTTATCCCTCCCCTGTGTATTTTGGCTAGGGGATTGTGACGCTCCTTCAGCATTGCCCCATAACCTGCACAAGGGTTCAGGGGCGGCGGCCATTTTGCCAGTGTGCTACAGTATGTCATCGAGTCCGGTGTACCATAATATGCATACTGTGTATTTTAGCTAGGGGATTGTGACGCTCCTTCAGCATTGCCCCATAGTCTGTACAATCTGGACTATTACTTGCTCCGTAGCCTAGGGCCTCTGTGGGGCAAGGAGTCATAGGTGGTAGCCATTTCTATTCAGTCTGCCCAGCTACAGAATTGTATGTGTACTGTGTACGGAGCATAGTACCTTAACCTGCATAGAACCTGCACATTATGGTACACCGGACTCGATCGCATAGAACCGCTCATGCAGCTACTGTATGCCCTGGTTTACAGTATGTGAATAAAAAAAATAATAAAGTGTCTGAAAAAAACTACAGTAACATGCATTCGTACTTAAGGAATCGAACCCTGGACTCTGAGTATAGGAAGCGAAACACTTCACCACTTCGCCGCAGACAAATGTATAAATCCGTTGGTTTTGATTATGCTGTAATGGCTACGGGATTAGGACGATAACATACTGTAGAAAATTCCTAATCTTGAGAGGCAATAGTGAACTTGTAACACACATCCATTTGCGACAGTGTACACTACTGGTTTTACAGTACTGTGTTTTGTCTGCGGGACTTGGACGCTCACATACAGTATTCATAAAGTATTGTAGATGGATCATATACTGTATGCTGTACTACTGTATTTGCGTCGGTGTCGTACTGTATATACAGTACTGTATTAAATAATGCAGCGTAATGAGTACAGTATTTGCTGTATGCAGCGTAATGAGACGCCTTAGTAAAGTAGTCCTTATTATGTATGTCAGTATTGTATTTTACGGGAGACCACACGCATGCGCAGTGGTGATTGTAAAAAGCGACATCTGGTGGCTGATCGCAGGTATTACACGTAAAGGTAACGCCAAACGTCAAATGTCTGTCTCCGTGCGATTAGATAGCCTCTCTGTGGCTAGGCGCGCCTCGCTACGCCACAGTACGCTGCGTATGGTCGAACGGGACAACCGCCGCGGCCACTCAAGATAAAGGTGGCTACATCTGTACGTCAGGACATCACATCCCACCAAACCATCAGCAACCAGCCTCCTCCTTTCCCTTACCACCTCTCCCCATCCCTCTTACCAACACTAACATGTTTCTCCCGTGTATCTGGTGAGAATGCCATGTCCCTCATCCGTTCCTCCCCCCTCCAACTGCCCACTTGACCCTATCCCCTCTTGTCTAATCCGCTACCTCTATCTGCCTGCTCCCATCTTCTACATCTCCTCAATCTCTTTCATCAGGCACTGCCCCCTTTGCATTCAAACATGCAGTTTTCCCTATTCTTAAAAAAAACTACCCTTGATCCACACACTCTCCCAACTACCGACCCATCTCTCCCCTCCCTTTTGCCTCCAAACTCCTTGAGCATATTATCTACAACCGCCTTACTGCCTTTCTTTTCTCCCACTCACTGCTTGACCCATTCCATTCTCTCCACTCCACTGAAACTGCCCTCACAAAAGTCTGCAATGACCTCCTTTCTGCTAAATCCAAGGGCCACTACTCTCTTTTTATTCTCTTTGACCTCTCCGCTGCTTTTGACAGTGTGGACCACCATCTCCTCCTGAAAATGCTTCACTCCCTTGGTCTGAGTGATACTGCCCACTCCTGACTATCCTGCCTATCTGACCATTCCTTCTCTGACTCCTCCATGACTCCACCTCCCCCCCACTTCCAATAGCTGTAGGTGTCCCCCAATGTTCTGTTCTTGATCCTCTACTTTTCTCTCTCTATACGTCCTCTTTAGGTGAGCTCATTAGCTCTTTTGACTTACAATATCATCTCTATGCTGATTATACTCAAATCTACCTTACCTACCCTGATCTTTCCCCCACTCTCCTTACTCGTATATCCAACTGTCTCTCTGCTATCTCTTCTTGGATGTCCCAGCAACCTAACATATCTAAGACTGAGCTGATAATCGCCCATCCTCCCGCACAACCTCACCTAGTATAATTTCATTATCTATTGATGGCACTACTATCTCTAGCCCCCAGTGTGGTTTCTTGGAGTTATCCATGACTCCTTCCTCTCCTTCAAACCGTCATCTCAAAAATATTTCCAGGAACAGACCCTTTCTGAACCAGGATACCACTAAGACTCTTACCCACTCACTAGTCATCTCCAGATTATCTGACATTCCTGGCGAATGCCTCTCTCCACTCCAAATTATCCTCAGTACTGCTGCCTGGCTCATCTTCCTCACACTCACTTGAAAAGCCCTCACCCACTTCTATCCAATTGACATCACTGACCTTATCCCCCTTTACACTCCTGCCCATCCTCTTCACCCAGCTAATGCACACCGCCTCTCCTACTGATTACATCCTCCCACTCCACTCTCCAAAATTTTGCCATGCTGCTCCCTTTGTATGGAATTCTCTTCTTCTCCCCCTCAGACGTCCCACCGCTCTACAAAACTTCAAACAGGCTCTCAAGACCCACTTATTCACCAAACCCAGCCATCTCTCATCCAAAGCCCTTTATGGCCCATGCTCACTTTCTACCCCAGCTGTGTCACCCATGTCTGTGTGCCCCTACCCTTAGAGTGTAGGATCTATAAAGCAGGGCCCTCTTCCCTCATGTGCTTTTCAGTCTCCTACTTAACCTATCTTCTTTTCAATACTCCCTCTGACGGCACCAAATCCCTCGGTTTTCTGTCGCCCTAATACTTATTTCAGTGTTGTCTGCTGACGCAGCTATGTTTATATACCCTGTGTCACAACTGAGGGCCTGAGCTGACAGGAGGAAGCCTCAGTTGTAGGGGCTGGGGTGAATCTAAACTTCGGAGGTTTTATCAGACCCCTGGACATACTAGTAGGATGTAGAAAGGTTGCCCGAAGGCGTGACCATGACAACCAGGATTAAAAGTCAATAAGTATTTATTAACAGAACTCCATGTAATCACAGCAGTAATAAGTCAATGAAGATATACAGCAGATTTGATAAAAACAGTTCCTGGATAACTATGGATTTGGCAATGGCCACAGGGTACTGGTAGCAGTAGGTACAGTTCTTAATGTCCCAGAGATGGAATGTCCTTACCAGACCCGTCCGTAGTATGAGGTATAACCAAGGAACACACCAGCAGATGTTTCACTGGAAGCTGGTAGCACTGTAGTTGAGGTAGCTGCTGAGGACGCTGGATGGAACCAGCCAGGTGTTAAGACATGGAGTAGATGCTGGATGGAACCAGCCAGATAGTAGAATGAAGCTAGGGAGGGAAGATGTAGAAACCGATGGTTTTCAGGTACCGATGGTATGCAGGTAACCGATGGTATGCAGGTAACCAATGGTATGCAGGTAACCAATGGTATGCAGGTAACCGATGGTATGCAGGTAACCGATGGTATGCAGGTAACCGATGGTATGCAGGTAACCGCTGGAAAAGCACCGGCTCTTTAAGAAAGCTGATCACTGCTGGAAGCTTACTGCTGGAAGCAGATGAGACTGTAGCTGGAGACTGGAGCAAACACAGGAGACTATAGAGTCAGGCTGCACCGCAAGATGGTAGGCTGGTGCGGGTCTCTTAGTGGAATCTGGAAACAGGAGCTGGAAACCTGAAATGGAAACAACCACAGGAGAGAGAGACTGGAAACAAGGTTTGACAACCAAAGCACTGACGATTTCCTGGTTCAGGCTCAATCCCTTTATACCTTTTGGTATGCAGGGATTGGATGAGCAATTAGGCAGACTTCAGCGGAGCTATGGATTGGAGGACAGGATCATGTGACTAGAACTAAGATGGCTGCGCCAATACCGGCCAGTGGAGGGAAACCTTGTTTGTAACACCACATGGAGATTCCTCTGTAATGGCGGCGGTGAACACAGAGAACGCCGACTTGCGTCTCAGACCTCCAGCGCGGACGGCCGCGGCCACAGTAGATGAGGAGTGCCACATAACCTGTAATGCATTGAGAATACACAAACGATGCCCGAGGCCCCGCCGGCTGGTGACGCCATTGCCAGTCGCCTGGGCACTGGAAGGACAATATCCACGGACCAGCAGAGATGAGACATGACATATGAATGCTAGCAACACAGCTGGGAACCGGGCCTAGGACGCTGAGCCAGCCTCAGGAGACACCTGAAAGATAAATAATGGCGTCCAGATACCCGGATCGTGACACCCTGTACTTGTCCTATATTGTCTTGAACTATAAGTCACTGTTTTCTTGTTTTGCTTATTTGTTTATGTACTCTGTTATTGGGCGCTGCGGAACCCATGTGGCGCCATATAAATAAAGGATAATGATAATAATAATAATAATAATAATAATAATGGGAAAATTTACTGCCGAGAAACATACAAAAATTCCAAACATGCTATACACCACACACAGTTTCAAGGAAAGGTTCAGGACACAGCGTTTGTTTGCAAGTGGTGGTCCTGCTAGTGCTACCACTGTTTCATACACTAGAAGAATGCCTATTGCAGAAGTCAGGGCCAAACACAGTTAGCCATGTTCTTCTATAACCTAGTGGAAGTGCCACCTCTAAACCAGACAAATCAGTGCGCAATAAAAAGAACACTGAAGGACAAATTCAACTGCTAGCAAGAAATAAAAAAAAAACCCCATGGTGCCGGGTTTTTCCCACAGCTGCAGAATTTTGCTACTCAATTGTGGGACTGAAATAGAAATCACTGGGTGGTATTCAATTCTTTTCACCCCCTTCCACAACTGTTCTGTTTCTGCTGACGGGCGTGGAATATTCATTGTTTGCAAGTGGTGGTCCTGCTAGTGCTACCACTGTTTCATACACTAGAAGAATGCCTATTGCAGAAGTCAGGGCCAAACACAGTTAGCCATGTTCTTCTATAACCTAGTGGAAGTGCCACCTCTAAACCAGACAAATCAGTGCGCAAGAAAAAGAACACTGAAGGACAAATTCAACTGTTAGCAAGAAATTTAAAAAAAAACCCATGGTGCAGGGTTTTTCCCACAGCTGCAGAATTTTGCTACTCAATTGTGGGACTGAAATAGAAATCACTGGGTGGTATTCAATTCTTTTCACCCCCTTCCACACCTGTTCTGTTTCTGCTGACGGGCGTGGAATATTCATTTTGGCTCGCTACCCCCGGTACCCCCGGTAGCGAGGGCGCCCAACCCTTTGCGCAGCTAAACCTGATTACCGTGATATGCGAAATAACAGGGATCACTTTGGAAAGGAGATTGGGCGTGATATATCATTTGAATATCGCCCACTGTGTCCTTTTTCTCGCACCTCCAAAGCAAGTCAGATTTTTCCTAAAATCGTTGATTGTAAGAAAAATCTATGGGACTTGCTCTGGGACCTCATCGGTAGCCTCCTCCCCTGAAGACTAATTAGGCATTTGGACATTTACAATTAGCTTAATTAGTCTGTAACTACTCACCTTCTGAAGCTGTTTCTTCTGCATCCTTCTGACCATAAATATGTCGGGCCAGATTAGGATCAGGCAGTGGGAAGGGGGTTAGGTTTATGCTGCAGAAGTATGGTTAAGGTTATGCTGCAGGTAGGAAAGTTAGGTTTAGACACCACTGGAGAGCGTTAGGGTTATGCTCCGAGGGGGAAGGGGAGGACGGAAGAGGTGTTTAGTGGTAGGGTCAGTCAGAATGCGGTGGGAGAGGGTTAGGATTAGGGGGCTTAGTACACTTACTGAACAGGTGTAGGTATTCTGACCACCAGGATCCCAAGCGCTAGGATCCCGATACCAACCAGATTTGGAGCTAGCAGCTCTGTAGTGTGCAACTTCTTATTATCTTGGCTTTTGTTTTCAACCCAAATTTGCTACTAATATTGTATTTTTTTTATGGCCTTTTGTCTTTTAAAAATAAATACATTTTCTATATGAAATTAATGAATTTAAATTAAATAATCAATTTTAATCAATCAATCAATCAATCAATCCTTTGACTGTCACTATATACTCCACCTACATTTCCCTGTACTACCCTGGGGCCTCTTCCTTTCTATGGGGTCGTATCAATTATTAAATTATCATCCTGTCTGCCACTGCTGTGCTGCAATGTTCCATAGATGTGATATTCTTTTATTTTGTGTGTTTGTGCCACTGCTGTGTCACTTTGTTTAGCCAGCCAGCCAGCCTTGACCGCTATTGAGGTTAATAATACTGTAGGAATAAAAACAGGCCCAAATTGCATGGTTTTAGCTGTTTTTAGCTATTTCTTTTTTAAATCCAGTTCCAAAATCAAAACACGAGGGTGGTTTTGAAAAAACCAAAACATGGGGATCCGCACACACCTGCGACACTTCCATAACCTGCACAGTAAGACGGTCCGCATTGCCATCTCACTGTCACCTCCCAGACGAAGGATACTCATATCCGAAACGCGTTAAATGTGGCTCTATTGTTTTGGACTCCCTTTTGGTTATTCTGCTGTGTTTGGACGGGTGTGGTATTGAAAGTCGACAGTAACTAGGTCGTCAATGTCTAGGTCGACCACTATTGGTCGACAGTAACTAGGTCGACAGGGTGTCTAGGTCGACAGGGTCTTTAGGTCGACATGTTTTAGGTCGACAGGTCAAAAGGTCGACATGAGTTTTTAATGTTATTTTGGTGTTGTTTTCTTCGTAGAGTGATCGGGAACCCCAATTAGTGCACCGCTTCGCTCGCCATGCTTCGGGCATGGTGCCTTCGCTCCGCTACCGCTTCGCTCGGCACAGATTACCGATCCAATCGTAGTCCACGTGGATCGTTAAGTATGAAAAGGTTCAAAAAAAGAAAAAAATTGTGAAAAACTCATGTCGACCTTTTCACCTGTCGACCTAGAACATGTCGACCTAAAGACCCTGTCGACCTAGACACCCTGTCGACCTAGTTACTGTCGACCAATAGTGGTCGACCTAGACATTGTCGACCTAAAGACCCTGTCGACCTAGACACCCTGTCGACCTAGTTACTGTCGACCAATAGTGGTCGACCTAGACATTGTCGACCTAGTTACTGTGGACTTTCAGTCCGGATTCCGTTTGGACTGTGCAGGGGAGCTGCTCTCTATATCCAGAACAGAGAATCAGCTTTCCACTGTTTACATCCTGGAAACCGCAGATCCACTTCCAGCTGCTGCTGCTTTGCCAATGTGAGAATATATTACATGCTGTTATCTGTTTGTTGTAAGTGCAATCTGTTATTTAAACTGCTTGTTTTTAACGGATAATTGCATCTGTTCTTCCTTATTTCCTCCCTACACATCTGACTGTGGTCGGAGTTTCTGTGATAGGAAAAGCACCCTTTGCATATATGCGCTGCTGAAAAACAACTCCAACTGTGTGAAGTAATCCATATGTGGGGCATCATTACAGATTAAAGTGGAAGACTGACATTTATCATTCTGGTGACATCATTTCATTTCTTATGGGTGATGCCACTAAGGTCACACACTAAACGTTGTTTAAGTAATAACTGTCTTGGTTACCTCATATGCGTATTTGTGTGTATATTTTTGTTCAAGTTTTTATTCTGAGTAATTTGGATGTTTACTCTATCCACACATTTTAAGCTGCACTTGTGGTTTAATAGCGTACTTTATCATTATTTTTATCTCGTCACCTTCCAGACACCACCCAGGAATGCCCAATACATTTTCAAGACATTTCTGAGACTGTGCTACTCAATCACAACAATGGACTCTGGACACATATGCAGTGTGACTTCGATGCATGTGCAGTAGAAAAGTCGCTTTGCTGCATCTGATATCAGCAGTGCATCCAACTCAAAATCAGAATATATATTATGTTTTACTTTCTGTTGCTCCGTTGCCGCAGTCTCAATGTCTATCACTTTTTAGTATGTTGCCAACAGGATTACTCTCAGGCATTGTCAAAGTAGAAATGCAGTTAGGTGTGCTTAGAGAATATAAGTATATGAAGTGAACCACTGCACTGTAGCCTGTACAGTAGTGTAAAAGTCCATCCTGGTACACTGTAAAACAGAGTCTTCATTAAATACTTGAATTCTGCTCCTGAAATACCACTTGGTTTTGCCTCATTCATGGCTACAACTAATCATGAGTGAGGGCACCTTTGGACTGGTACTATTATTACATGTTACCTTTTTGTGGGTGAAGTTATTTATTTCATTGCTTAGAGTATGTTTCTTTGATGAAGTGCAACATGGAGGCCCAAAACGCATCGGTAAAAGCATGCAGAGACGGATTATAGGTGAGGGGGATGAGGCGGTTGTCCAGGGGCCCACACACATAGAGGGCCTCCATACAACGGCAAACACTGCCTGTCCGGCCCCCCTGCACCCTTCCTGGCTGTCTCCGTGTTCCGGCAGCACAGTAAGGATTGTATCTTTGAGACAGAGACAGCTTTGTCTCCGTCTCTGCAGTGTGCACCGCCCCCTCGCAGACATGCCGCGATTCGTGGGTGTATGGGAAGGGGGCAGTGCCTAACATTGTGAAGTGTCCATCCTCATCAGTGACCTGATGCTGCTGTAGCCTAACAGGTTGCATTTCTCCTGCTCTATTCCTTCCTCTCTCTCCTTGACATCCATTTCTCTTCCTCTGTCTCTTGCTCCCCTCTCTCAGTCTCACTCACTTCCTCACCCCCTCTCTTGTTTCACCCTTTCGCTCTCTCTCTCTCTCTCCCTCCCTTGCTCCCCTCTCTCACTCTGTCTCTCTCTCTCCCTGACATCCCCCTTTTCTCCTGCTCGCTGCTCCCCCCTCTCTCTCTACCCTTTGTCTTTCCCTCAGTTCTTTTCCTACACTCTCTCTCTCTCTCTTGCTCCATTCTGTCTCCCTCTGACAGTCTCCCTCTCCTGCTCGCTCCCCCTCCCACTCTCTGTCTTCCTCTCTCCCTCTCTCTGTACCTCTCTGAAACGCTCTTTTTCTCTCCCTCTCTATTGTTCGCCCGTCTCCATCACTGCCCCCTTCTCTCTCCCTGACACACTCTTTTACTCTCTCCCCTACTCTGCTAAGGGTCATAGTAGTGACAGCAACGGGGTGCAGAGTCAATTTTATTGTGGGGGCGCCCACACTTTTATTGCCCAGGCCCCCATAGCCTTAATCTGGCCCTGAAAGACTGAAGACCACCAGTTTGTCAATTTAGTAGTAACTTTAATAATCTTAAACCATGAAATTAAATCTGTATTTTTGACTGCTTTGCAAACCTACCAGATACAACTTAGGAAGCAATAGCCTAGATCTGCCTAGCGCCTCCTCCCATAGCCTTCCACACACATCTGCTGCTGTGCAAATGCCACATTACTTTAGTACACGTTAAAAACAAAATTCATCTATCGTTCCCTCTCCATGACTAACATTTGGAACTTATTATTATAAAAAAAAGGAATAAGAAAATTAATAGTCAGTAACCTAATCCACACAGTGAAAACTGAGAACTTTCATTTACTGTGTAGTAAATTGTAGTTAGCATCGCTATTGATTCACATCTCACAATAAAAGGTTGAAGCACTTTTAGCAGCAGTCATGATGCGGCAAGTGTCATCTGTAAATTGGTGCTTGAAAGCATCATGTGTGGGTAAAGGAGTATGCATTGCTGATTATACCCTTAATAGCTTCGGAGTACAGACAGATTGCTGGCATAGGTACTGTAGATGCACGTCACACTGCTGCCACTTCCCGCAGCAGCACATTCATGAGTTCATGTGTATCACGTGGCTCCAGGTGACACATAAAGGCATAATACAGCAAATCTGTAAACAACATCAATTATACTCGACTTTTATTTTTTATATCACTGACTTTATTTAAATATTAAAAAATATATATATACATGTATATATATAGTACAGTATATACATGAAATATACAATATAAATATAAACATGTATTTGTCCATTGTAATTGTTATTGGATACTTTATGCAGTGCCTTTGCACTGGGAGAAGAATAGGGGGACAGAGACAGGATTATACAGGTAAACTGAAGAAGCTATGGGGAATGGGAGGTCAAGGTGAGGCTGAACTGGAGTTATATAGTTCTGAGAAGGGGAATATTTGACTGCTTGCTACTAGAAGAACTAATGGCCAATTACTCGTGCTGAAATCAGCCGTCTGCAAGCAATTATTCAAAGTCAATTCACCTAAAACTCTGGGTTTTTATTACATACAAAACACTATGCTGCTTGTATTTTTTTTGCCGTTTATTTAATTTAATAATAAAGGGTTTTATTAGGAGGAAATATAGGAGAGTCACCTCTCATTCTTAGGTATTTGTTGGATACATCATAGACAATTCTGATCCGAGTGGAAAAGCATTACAGTCAGAGGCATTGCGTGGAGCCATGGTGCCCGGAGCAAGCTCATGCTAAGGTTCCCCCTCTGCGAATGAAGGCCCTCATTCCGAGTTCATCGCTAGCTGCCATTGTTCGCTGCGTAGCGATCAGTTAAAAAATAAGAATTTACTCACCGGTAATTCTATTTCTCGTAGTCCGTAGTGGATGCTGGGGACTCCGTCAGGACCATGGGGAATAGCGGCTCCGCAGGAGACAGGGCACAAAATTTACAAGTTTGACCACTAGGTGGTGTGTACTGGCTCCTCCCCCTATGACCCTCCTCCAAGCCTCAGTTAGGATACTGTGCCCGGACGAGCGTACACAATAAGGAAGGATTTTGAATCCCGGGTAAGACTCATACCAGCCACACCAATCACACCATACAACTTGTGATCTGAACCCAGTTAACAGTATGATAACGTAGGAGCCTCTGAAAAGATGGCTCACAACAATAAACAACCCGATTTTTTTGTAACAATAACTATGTACAAGTATTGCAGACAATCCGCACTTGGGATGGGCGCCCAGCATCCACTACGGACTACGAGAAATAGAATTACCGGTGAGTAAATTCTTATTTTCTCTGACGTCCTAGTGGATGCTGGGGACTCCGTCAGGACCATGGGGATTATACCAAAGCTCCCAAACGGGCGGGAGAGTGCGGATGACTCTGCAGCACCGAATGAGAGAACTCCAGGTCCTCCTTAGCCAGGGTATCAAATTTGTAGAATTTTACAAACGTGTTCTCCCCTGACCACGTAGCTGCTCGGCAGAGTTGTAATGCCGAGACCCCTCGGGCAGCCGCCCAAGATGAGCCCACCTTCCTTGTGGAGTGGGCATTGACAGATTTAGGCTGTGGCAGGCCTGCCACAGAATGTGCCAGTTGAATTGTGCTACAAATCCAACGAGCAATCGTCTGCTTAGAAGCACCCAGCTTGTTGGGTGCATACAGTATAAACAGCGAGTCAGATTTTCTGACTCCAGCCGTCCTTGAAATATATATTTTCAATGCTCTGACAACGTCCAGCAACTTGGAATCCTCCAAATCGCTAGTAGCCGCAGGCACCACAATAGGCTGGTTCAGGTGAAACGCTGATACCACCTTAGGCAGAAAATGAGGACGCGTCCTCAATTCTGCCCTGTCCGAATGGAAAATCAGATATGGGCTTTTATACGATAAAGCCGCCAATTCCGACACTCTCCTGGCTGAAGCCAGGGCCAGTAGCATGGTTACTTTCCATGTAAGATATTTCAAATCTACCGATTTGAGTGGCTCAAACCAATGGGATTTGAGAAAATCCAAAACTACATTGAGATCCCACGGTGCCACTGGGGGCACAACCGGGGGCTGTATATGTAGTACTCCTTTTACAAAAGTCTGGACTTCAGGAACTGAAGCCAATTCTTTCTGGAAGAAAATCGACAGGGACGAAAATTGAACCTTAATGGACCCTAATTTGAGGCCCATAGATAATCCTGTTTGCAGGAAATGTAGGAATCGACCCAGTTGAAATTCCTCTGTCGGGGCCTTCCTGGCCTCACACCATGCAACATATTTTCTCCAAATGCGGTGATAATGTTGTGCAGTCACCTCCTTCCTGGCTTTGACCAGGGTAGGGATGACCTCTTCCGGAATGCCTTTTTCCCTTAGGATCCGGCGTTCAACCGCCATGCCGTCAAACGCAGCCGCGGTAAGTCTTGGAATAGACACGGTCTCTGCTGAAGCAGATCCCTTCTTAGAGGTAGAGGCCACGGATCTTCCGTGAGCATCTCCTGAAGTTCCGGGTACCAAGTCCTTCTTGGCCAGTCCGGAGCCACTAGTATCGTTCTTACTCCCCTTTGCCGTATAATTCTCAGTACCTTTGGTATGAGAGGCAGAAGAGGGAACACATACACTGACTGGTACACCCATGGTGTTACCAGAGCGTCCACAGCTATTGCCTGAGGGTCTCTTGACCTGGCGCAATACCTGTCCAGTTTTTTGTTGAGGCGGGACGCCATCATGTCCACCATTGGTCTTTCCCAATGGACTACAATCATGTGGTGAACACTGCTGACAGTGCTATCACATGATTTTCCGCCCAGCGAAGAATCCTTGCAGCTTCTGCCATTGCCCTCCTGCTTCTTGTGCCGCCCTGTCTGTTTACGTGGGCGACTGCCGTGATGTTGTCCGACTGGATCAACACCGGCTGACCCTGAAGCAGAGGTTTTGCCAGGCTTAGAGCATTGTAGATTGCTCTTAGTTCCAGTATATTTATGTGAAGAGACGTTTCCAGGCTTGACCACACGCCCTGGAAGTTTCTTCCTTGTGTGACCGCTCCCCAGCCTCTCAGGCTGGCATCCGTGGTCACTAGGACCCAGTTCTGTATGCCGAATCTGCGGCCCTCTAACAGATGAGCACTCTGCAACCACCATAGCAGAGAGACCCTTGTCCTTGTCGACAATTTTATCCGCTGATGCATCTGCAGATGTGATCCGGACCATTTGTCTAGCAGATCCCACTGAAAAATTCGTGCATGGAAACTGCCGAATGGAATCGCTTCGTAAGAAGCCACCATTTTTCCCAGGACTCTTGTGCATTGATGCACAGACACTGTCCCTGGTTTTAGGAGGTTCCTGACGAGTTCGGATAACTCCCTGGCTTTCTCCTCCGGAAGAAATACCTTTTTCTGAACAGTGTCCAGAATCATCCCTAGGAACAGCAGACGTGTCGTCGGGATCAGTTGGGATTTTGGAAAATTCAGAATCCACCCGTGCTGTTGGAGCACTACTTGGACAATCCAAACGGCAGCGTCTGAAACTGATAATGACAGTTTTGTACCACGAACCTGAGGTACCCTTGGTGTGAAGGGCAAATTGGGACATGAAGGTAAGCATCCTTGATGTCCAAGGACACCATAAAATCCCCTTCTACCAGATTCGCTATCCCTGCTCTGAGTGACTCCATCTTGAACTTGAATTTTTGTATGTACAGGTTCAGAGATTTCAGATTTAGAATAGGTCTTACCGAGCCGTCCGGCTTCGGTACCACAAATAGCGTGGAGTAATACCCCTTTCCCTGTTGTAGAAGGGGTACCTTGATTATCACCTGCTGAGAATACAGCTTGTGAATGGCTTCCAATACCGTCGCCCTGTCTGAGGGAGACGTTGGCAAAGCAGATTTTAGGAACCGGCGAGGGGGAGACTTCTCGAATTCCAACCTGTAACCCTGAGATACTACCTGCAGGATCCAGGGGTCCACCTGCGAGTGAGCCCACTGTGCGCTTAAATTCTTGAGGCGACCCCCCACCGCCCCTGAGTCCGCTTGTAAGGTCCCAGCGTCATGCTGAGGCCTTTGCAGAAGCCGGGGAGGACTTCTGCTCCTGGGAAGGGGCTGCTTGTTGCAGTCTCTTACCCTTTCCTTTGCCTCGGGGCAATTATGAATGTCCTTTTGCTCGCTTGTTCTTATATGAACGAAAGGACTGCGGCTGAAAAGACTGCGTCTTTTTCTGCTGGGAGGGGACTTGAGGTAAAAAGGTGGACTTCCCGGCTGTTGCCGTGGCTACCAAATCCGATAGACCGACCCCAAATAATTCCTCCCCTTTATACGGCAATACTTCCATATGCCGTTTGGAATCCGCATCGCCTGACCACTGTCGTGTCCATAGACTTCTTCTGGCAGATATGGACATCGCACTTACTCTTGATGAGAGAGTGCAGATATCCCTCTGTGCATCTCGCATATAAAGGAATGCATCCTTTAATTGCTCTATAGTCAATAAAATACTGTCCCTATCCAGGGTATCAATATTTTCAGTCAGGGAATCCGACCAAGCCACCCCAGCACTGCACATCCAGGCTGAGGCGATTGCTGGTCGCAGTATAACACCAGTATGTGTGTATATACTTTTTAGAGTATTTTCCAGCCTCCTATCAGCTGGATCCTTGAGGGCGGCCGTATCAGGAGACGTTTTTTATCAGGGGTAACCCACGCTTCATCACACACGTCTTTTACAGCCCCTGACGGTGTTTGAGACGCCTGTACAGGTACTAACTGGTTTGCCGGTCGTCTCATGTCGTCAACCGACTTTTGCAGCGTGCTGACATTATCACGTAATTCCATAAACAAAGCCATCCATTCCGGTGTCGACTCCCTAGGGGGTGACATCACCATTACCGGCAATTTCTGCGCCTCCACACCAACATCGTCCTCATACATGTCGACACACACGTACCGACACAGCAGACACACAGGGAATGCTCTGATAGAAGACAGGACCCCACTAGCCCTTTAGGGAGACAGAGGGAGAGTTTGCCAGCACACACCAAGCGCTATAATTATATAGGAACAACCTTATATAAGTGTTGTTTCCTTATAGCTGCTTAAATATATATAATATCGCCAAAAAATGCCCCCCCTCTCTGTTTTTTACCCTGTTTCTGTAGTGCAGTGCAGGGGAGAGCCTGGGAGCCTTCCTAGCAGCGGAGCTGTGTAGGAAAATGGCGCTGTGTGCTGAGGAGATAGGCCCCGCCCCCTATTCCGGCGGGCTCTTCTCCCGGTTTTTCTGAGACCTGGCAGGGGTGAAATACATCCATATAGCCTCATGGACTATATGTGCTGTATTCTTTTTAGCCAGAAAGGTATTAACATTGCTGCCCAGGGCGCCCCCCCCAGCGCCCTGCACCCTCAGTGACCGCCGGTGTGAAGTGTGCCTGAGCGCAATGGCGCACAGCTGCAGTGCTGTGCGCTACCTCATGAAGACTGAAAAGCCTTCAGCCGCCGGTTTCTGGACCTCTTCTTACTTCGGCATCTGCAAGGGGGTCGGCGGCGCGGCTCCGGTGACCCATCCAGGCTGTACCTGTGATCGTCCCTCTGGAGCTAGTGTCCAGTAGCCTAAGAAGCAAATCCATCCTGCACGCAGGTGAGTTCACTTCTTCTCCCCTAGGTCCCTCGCTGCAGTGAGCCTGTTGCCAGCAGGACTCACTGAAAATAATAAAACTATCAAAACTTTTACTCTAAGCAGCTCTTTATGAGAGCCACCTAGATTGCACCCTGCTCGGACGGGCACAAAAACCTAACTGAGGCTTGGAGGAGGGTCATAGGGGGAGGAGCCAGTACACACCACCTAGTGGTCAAACTTGTAAATTTTGTGCCCTGTCTCCTGCGGAGCCGCTATTCCCCATGGTCCTGACGGAGTCCCCAGCATCCACTAGGACGTCAGAGAAAACATGGGAAATCTGCGCATGCATATGCATCGCATTGTGCACGCGCGAGGTACGGTAACAGCGAGCATCGTGGTTGTGCACAGGTTCTAGCGACGCTTTCAGTTGCACAGCTGATCACAAGGAGATTGACAGAAAGTGGGAGTTTCTGGGTAGCAACTGACCGTTTTCTGGGAGTGTTTGGAAAAACGCAGGCGTGGCTGGGCGTTTGCTGGGTGGGTATCTGATGTCATTACCGTGTCACTCGTCGCAGCAATCATCGCACAGAATAAGTAACTACAGGGCTGGTCTTGTTCTGCACAAAATGTGTTTGCAGTAGAGATGAGTGGGTTCGGTTCTCTGAGAACGAACCCCCCCGAACTTCACTACCTGAGCCCGGATCCAAGTCAGGCTCGGGTTTTTCCGCCTGACTCGGAAACCCGAACGAGGCAAGACGTCATCATCCCGCTGTCGGATCCTCGCGGGATTTGGATTCCATATAAGGAGCCACGCGTCGCGGCCATTTTCACTCCAGTCTCGGAGAGTGTATTGAGAGGACGTGTCCTTAGTGTCTGTGTGGGCGGAAAATTGGGGTGGCGAGTCTTGTGCTGTGTTGTGCTGTTCAGTCCAGTCCAGTGTAGTCAGTGTATTGTGCTGCATCAGTCCAGCCACTCACAGTGTTGGTGTCCTCTGCTGCTATATGTCCCCAGTGCTGCTGGCTGCTGTATAAGTCCCTTGCAGTTTTGCTGTGTTGTCTTGCATCAGACCAGGGGTAGTATCTTGTGCAGCATCAGTCCAGTGACCAGTCACAGTGGTGGTGTCCTCTGCTGCCATATATCCAGTGTAGCTGTATAAGTCCCTTTCAGTGTTGCTGTGTTGTGCTGCATCAGACCAGTGGTAGTGTCCTGGCCATCAGTCATTCCAGTCATTCCCCTGCCGCATATTATCTTATATAACTCCCAAAAAATAATTGAAAACAAAAATTAGGACGATAAAATAGGGAAAGAACAAGAACCACTTGTTCCTAGTACTGAAACTGCTGCCACTAGCCATGACATAGACGATGAAATGCCATCAACGTCGTCTGCCAAGGCCGATGCCCAATGTGATAGTAGAGGGCATGTAAAATCCAAAAAGCCAAAGTTCAGTAAAAAGAACCAAAAAAAGAAATTTAAATCGTCTGAGGAGAAACGTAAACTTGTCAATATGCCATTTATGACACGGAGTGGCAAGGAACGGCGGAGGCCCTGGCCTATGTTCATGACTAGTGGTTCAGCTTCACATGACTATGGAAGCCCTCATAACTGAGGCCTTGACACTTATGTTGGTTTTAGACGTGCATCCGGTAAACGCCATTAGTGCAGTGGGATTTAGACAATTGATGGAGGTATTGTGTCCCCGGTAACAAATCCCATCTAGATTCAATTTCACTCGGCAGGCGATGCCGAGATTTTGCCAATTAATTCCAGTGATTTGGACGTATAATTCCAGTGATTTTGCCAATTAATTCCAGTGATTTGGACATATAATTATTAATTACAGTGATCTTGCCAATGAATTCCAGTGATTTGGACTTATAATTATTAATTACAGTGATCTTGCCAATTAATTCCAGTGATTTGGACGTATAATTACAGTGATCTTGCCAATTAATTCCAGTGATTTGGAAGTATAATTACAGTGATTTTGCCAATTAATTCCAGTGATTTGGACTTATAATTACAGTGATCTTGCCAATTATTTCCAGTGATTTGGACGTATAATTCCAGTTGAAATTGTTTGTGTTGCTTGGCTTAGTCATACAGCTACTTCATTGCACCTCTTTGACAACTTTACATGAGGTGCTGTTTGGGGCCTAGTTTTTGAAAAGTGCCATCCTGTCTGACACTGCCGTATGAGTCCAGGGGTACTGCTGTATTAGTCCTGGGGTACTGCCGTATAAGTCCACCAATTGCAGATTTGACTGGAGCGTGCTGGAGATGCTGTCAGTGGACCGAACAATTGCGGCCCACTCTCGACATTCAGCCACTGCGTGACACTACTAGATGGGCCAGGTGGTTGTGTCGCTTAGCTGAGTCATACAGCAACCTCGGTGCACCTTTTTTTCTTCCTTGCATCATGTGCTGTTAGGGGCCTTTTTTGATATCTGCCCTCCTGCCTGCCACTGCAGTGCCACGCCTAGATGGGCCAATTGTTTGTGTTGCTTGGCTTAGTCATATAGCAACCTTGGTGCACCTTTTTTTCTTCTTTGCATCATGTGCTGTCAGGGGCCTTTTTTTGATATCTGCCCTCCAGTCTGCCACTGCAGTGCCACACCTAGATGGGCCAGTTGTTTGTGTCGCTTGGCTTAGTCATACAGCAACCTCGGTGCACCCTTTTTTCTTCTTTGCATCATGTGCTTTTAGGGTCCTTTTTTTTATATCTGCCCTCCTGTCTGCCACTGCAGTGTCATGCCTAGATGGGCCAATTGTTTGTGTCGCTTGGCTTAGTCATACAGCTACCTCATTGCAATTCTTTTTCTTCTTTGCATGATGTGCTGTTTGGGCCTTTTTTTTTTTTATATCTGCCCTCCTGTCTGACACTGCAGTGCCACTCCTAGATGGGCCAATTGTTTGGGTTTTGGTTTTGAATTCGGTTCCGCGGCCGTGTTTTGGATTCGGACGCGTTTTGGCAAAACCTCCCTGAAAATTTTTTGTCGGATTCAGGTGTGTTTTGGATTCGGGTGTTTTTTTACAAAAAACCCTCAAAAACAGCTTAAATCATAGAATTTGGGGGTCATTTTGATCCCATAGTATTATTAACCTCAATAACCATAATTTCCACTAATTTTCAGTCTATTCTGAACACCTCACACCTCACAATATTATTTTTAGTCCTAAAATTTGCACCGAGGTCGCTGGATGGCTAAGCTAAGCGACACAAGTGGCCGAAACAACCACCTGGCCCATCTAGGAGTGGCACTGCAGTGTCAGGCAGGATGACACTTCAAAAAAATTGTCCCCAAACAGCACATGATGCAAAGAAAAAAAGAGGTGCACCAAGGTCGCTGTGTGACTAAGCTAAGCGACCCAAGTGGCCGACACAAACACCTGGCCCATCTAGGAGTGCACTGCAGTTTTCTAGCGAGAGGATGAGTGCTTCCATCCTCATGTGAATCTGAACCACTAGCCATGAAAATAGGCCAGGGCCTCAGCCGTTCCTTGCCACTCCGTGCCGTAAATGGCATATTGGCAAGTTTACGCTTCACATCAGACGCTTTCAATTTTGATTTTTGGGTCATTTTACTGAACTTTTGTTTTTTGGATTTTACATGCTCTCTACTATGACATTGGGCATCGGCCTTGGCAGACGACGTTGATGGCATTTCATCGTCTCGGCCATGACTAGTGGCAGCAGCTTCAGCACGAGGTGGAAGTGGATCTTGATCTTTCCCTATTTTAACCTCCACATTTTTGTTCTCCATTTTTTAATGTGTGGAATTATATGCCAGTATCAATAGCCAAGCCCTAATACTATATATACTGCGCACAACTGAAATGCACCACATGTATGGATGGATAGTATACTTGACGACACAGAGGTAGGTAGAGCAGTGGCCTTCCGTACCGTACTGCTATATATACTGGTGGTCACTGTCAGCAAAACTCTGCACTGTACTCCTCCTATATAATATACTGGTGGTCCCCAGTCCCCACAATAAAGCAGTGTGAGCACAGATATATGCAGCACACTGAGCACAGATATGGAGTGTTTTTCAGGCAGACAACGTATACTGGTGGTCACTGTCAGCAAAACTCTGCACTGTACTCCTCCTATATAATACAGCTGCTCCCCAGTCCCCACAATTAAGCAATAAGCACAAATTTTATTAATAAACGGAGAGGACGCCAGCCACGTCCTCTCCCTAACATTTCCAATGCACGAGTGAAAATGGCGGCGACGCGCGGCTGCTTATATAGAATCCGAATCTCGCGAGAATCCGACAGCGGGATGATGACGTTCGGGCGCGCTTGGGTTAACCGAGCCATACGGGAGAATCCGAGTATGCCTCGGACCCGTGTAAAATGGGTGAAGTTCGGGGGGGTTCGGTTTCCGAGGAACCGAACCCGCTCATCACTACTTTTTTTATATCTGCCCTCTTGTCTGACACTGCAGTGCCACTCCTAGATGGGCCAGGTGTTTGTGTTGTCCGCTTAGCTTAGTCATCCAGCAACCTCGGTGCAACCTTTTGGCCTAAAAACAATATTGCGAAATGATTGTTATTGAAGTTAATAATACCGTAGGAGCAAAATTATCCCCAAATTCTGTGATTTTAGCTGTTTTTATGTTTTTTCCAAAAATCATCCAGATCCAAAACACGAAAGGGTGGTTTTGGCAAAACCAAGCCAAAACCAAAACGAAAGTGGAATTAGAACCAAAACCAAAACACGAAAAGTGCCAGCCGCACATCTCTAGTTTGCAGGCGCTCTGCTGCACAGGCGTTCGCACTCCTGCAAAGCGAAAATACACTCCCCCGTGGGCGGCAACTATGCGTTTGCACGGCTGCTAAAAACTGCTAGCAAGCGATCAACTCGAAATGAGGGCCATAGTGCACATGGGGAGGGTGTGTGGACAGAATGTGGGTGTAGTGTCAAATGAAATGAAAAAATCATCAAGAGCACTGTGCATCTGGCAAGCTGGGCACCCATCCACCCGTCTCTCTGCTTCTGTGCCGGCAGGCGTGTACTTTGGACATTCTGGCCGCGCACCCTGCAGGCTGTTATGTCGCTTTGAGTGTTCTAAGGATGTTAGGAGACATACAGAATTGATCTGGAGGTGACAGACCCGCCTACTCATGACAGGCTCAGGGGGGTAAGAGGTGTCTGCACAGGGTGGGCAGGCGGACTGGCATCCAGGTATGATACTAGAAAAGGGCAACCAAGCATGGGTGGGTGTCTGTGTAGCCCACAGAAGCCTTTGCGGATGAAAGCTGCCAAATAGTACCAAATATTGGTAAGATTCAGTGGCACTGAAGGACAATAATTATTAAAATCAGATTTTGTACATGTAATTTTTGATCGGCAGGCTGTGGGAAGTCATTGACTACAACAGATTAGGAGGTAGAAGAAGATGTGGGTGGTGTGATAAGTGCAAGAGAAAGTGAGCTCAGTAGCACAGTGGATAAGTGAGTGCTGAGAGCCAAAAATAAAAAAAAGGTGGAAGGATAGATATGAGATGTAAAAGTAGTCAGACAGGCATAAACAAGAAGAAATAAAGGACACAATATAAAGAGATATGAAAACATAAAATTAAAGGGACATATAGCCAGGGGTGTAGCGAGGGTGGCTCCAGTGGAGCGCGAGCTCCGGGCACCAAAAAAGTTTGAGGGCGCACTGCCGCGGCTCTACCATGATGTAATGTGTATAAGGGGCTCAACCATAGTGTAACGTATATAAGGGGCTCTACTGTGTGAATTAATGTGTATAAGGGGCTCTACTGTGTGGCATAACATGTATAAAGGGTGCTACTGTGTGGTGTAATGTGAATAATGGACACTACTGTGCGGTGTAATGTGAATTGGTACTATTCTGTGGCCACGCATCTTCTCAATGAAGCTATTATTTATTTATTATTACCACTTATTTATATAGCGCACACATATTCTGCAGCGCTTTACAGAGAAATTTTGCCATTCACATCAGTCCCTGCCCCATGGGAGCTTACAATATATATTCCTTAAACCCCACACACACACAATTGGGAGCCAATTAACCTCCCAGTATATTTTTGTATTGTCGGAGGAAACCGGAGTACCCGGAGGAATCCCACGCAAGCATGGGGAGAATATATAAACTCCACACAGTTAGGGCCATGGTGTGAATGACCTCAGTGCTGTCAGGCAGTAATGCTAACCATTACACCTTCCGTATGACCTCTATATTGTTGTTGCAAGCCTTCGGCAGGCACTGATCCTATTTTAAACATGTGGGCACCCACAGGAAACTTTCTCCCTGAGCTTCACAAGGTCTAGAACCGGCCCTGTCACTAATTTAGAATTTTTAAATATTGTTTCTTTCAACACCACATGTTGACTAAGCCCCCAATTCAGTGCAGGGGAGGAGGGCGCCAAAGCATACCCTTGCTTCGGGGACCATGGCGCTTTGGCTACACCTCTGCATATAGGGCTCAATCCAATTAGGTTCAAGTCTGTGAATGCGAGTATGTTTCACAAATGCTCATAAAGAAATACAAGATCCAATTAGAAATGCCAAGCCTTGGTAGTCGTGGTGAGGGGGAGTGAATTCTCTAGAAAATGAGATCTGGGAAAAATGCATGAAAAAGTGGGGAGGCCTCAAATAAGTGCCAACTTTGTAGGCAGAATAATATAGAAGGCTGTTGGTGGGCATAATGAAAAGTAGTGGATGCTCGTAAGGTGTCAAATGGCCGATCTGTGCATTCATTTTTTTTCTCTAAATGCACATAATAAAAAGTAGAAAACAGCTAATTATGGGGTAATTTGAGGCCACTTTAATAATAATAAAAAAAGTAAACAAAGGGATAAAGAGTTATAATTTTTTGTTGAAATAAATACTGGAGTTAAATTTGGGGTGTATAACAAAATGAAACAGTTGATTTGGGGCTATTTTGAGGCCATTAATTTGCAATGCAAAGCAATTGGAATTGGATTGCAAATGCAATTTGCTGTGCAAGTTTGCCGTGAGAACAGCTTGTAGGACCCATCTCGCATCTTCTTGGATCAACCCCATATAGGGAGACAGGCAGGGGCATTTTAAGAGAGAAGAGGGCCCGCATTCAGGCTCCATGCAGACCCCCTCCTCTCTGGCAGCGAGTAGACTCTAGCTATATGCCACGCATGCGCTGGTCTCCGGGAACATGGCACAAATCACTGGGAAAATGGCATTGCGGGACTCCAGAGGGGTAAGTATAATTACATGGTTGCAGGGTGTTTGGTGTGGGCTTCCCTGGACCCGTGTGCACCACACACCTTGCACCTGTTATAGATACGCCTATGGAGAAAGGCATAAACACACAGAAGGAGGAGACACATTTGCACACACATAAATGGCCGAAAGAGAGGGGGTCATAGAGACATACACATCTTGCTGAGAACAGAGTGCTTAAGTAGTGACCTATATATATAAAGCTATTTCTGCACACAGAGAGGAAAGATCCTCCTACTGTCACAATATGAAAAAGCATGCAATCCACTGAAAGTAATTATAATAATAAAAAAAAAAAAAAAAAATACTGAAGCAGCCAGCATTCTATATCAGGCTCCTCTATTGTGACAGTAGGGGAGGAGCAGCTGCAAAGGTGCCCAGGAAAAGCAGGAAGAGAACATTGCACTTGTGAAGGAGTAGAGGTGACATCAAGGGGATGCAGCATGTACAAAGGAAGATCTGCTCCCTCTGTGCTAATAGTGAGCAGACCTTTATTTCCTGAAGATATTAGGGCACGTTGGATCCAGATACCCAGGTCCAGAAGTTTGTGGGTCGCAGGAAGACACCCCCCCCCCCCCCCCCCCCCACCATACTTGCCTACCTGACCCTCTCCATGAGGGAGAAAATGCTCTGTTCCTGGACTTTCCTGGTAATGTATGACACAGTCTGTGGCTGTGATACTCTGTGTCTGCAAAGCCTGCCGTGTGCTCCTATCTTCAAACAGTGAGTAACCATGGATAAACTGGCTCCTCCAACCGGCATGCTGATGTCTGGTAACTTGTCTGAAAACTGGAAAAGATTTAAGCAAAGGTTTAATATATATCTTGCTGCATGTGGAGCTGATTCAGAGACTGACAAAACGAAGGCATCCATTTTCCTCCATGTGATAGGAGAGGATGTGCTGGACATTTATAATAGTTTTCAGTTTGATGAGGGGCAGAATATGGTGCTATCTTCTATAATGCAAAAGTTTGAAGATTACTTTGTGCCAAGGAAAAATGTGACATATGAAAGATATAAGTTTTTCACATGTGATCAGAAGTCTGTAGATGGGCTTCTGTCCCGCTTAAATATAATAAAAACTGGTGGGGGCTCTTTATATATACAGTGCCTAGCTGTATATATATCTCTTTTGACAGAAATGAGGTTTATATTGCTGCCCAGGGCGCCCCCCCCCTGCGCCCTGCACCCTTACAGTGACTGCCGTGTGTGAGGTGTGTGGGAGCAATGGCGCACAGCTGCACTGCTGTGCGTTACCTCAGTGAAGATCATGAAGTCTTCTGCCTCCTCTGAAGTCTTCTTTTCTTCTCATACTCACCCGGCTTCTATCTTCCGGCTCTGTGAGGAGGACGGCGGTGCGGCTCCGGGACGAACTCCAGGGTGAGACCTGTGTTCTGACTCCCTCTGGAGCTAATGGTGTCCAGTAGCCTAAGAAGCAGAGCCTTGAAACTCAGAGAAGTAGGTCTGCTTCTCTCCCTCAGTCCCTCGATGCAGGGAGTCTGTTGCCAGCAGGCTCCCTGAAAATAAAAAACCTAACAAATATACTTTCTGTCAGAAAGCTCAGGAGAGCTCTCTGAAAAGCACCCAGTCTCCACTGGGCACAGTATCAAACTGAGGTCTGGAGGAGGGGCATAGAGGGAGGAGCCAGTGCACACCAGATCTAAAGTCTTTCTTAAAGTGCCCATGTCTCCTGCGGAGCCCGTCTATCCCCATGGTCCTTACGGAGTCCCCAGCATCCTCTAGGACGTAAGAGAAAATGGCTTTTAAGGTAGTTTCCTGCTTACGATCCACAGGGTCCTTAAGGGCAGCAGTATCCGGAGACGGAAGCGCCCCTTTTTGGACAGCCGTGATAGAGCCTTGTCCACATTGGGAGATGACTCCCACGTTTCCCTGTCGTCAGAGGGGAAAGGATATGCCATTAGAATTCTCTTGGGAATCTGCCACCTTTTGTCAGGAGATTCCCAAGCTTTTTCACCAAGAGAGGGGGGGAAACGTCACCTCAGGCTTTTTTCCCTTATACAAACAAACCCTTGTATCTGGAACAGCAGGTACTTCTGAGGAAACAGCCACGGGTAACATACTGAGAAACATGTTAAGTTTTTGCCCCTGTATATGGACTTGAGCTTCTACAAAGCCGACATCACTTCTCCTAACGCCGGTGCCGGTGAGAACTTGTGCCGCCCTGCCATTACGGGCCAAGCGCATAACAGCGGATGCAGTTCTGAACCACTGGCCGGAGGATCTCTGCGCTCGAAGCTGTTTGCACGCTTGCATCCAACCCACACCAACGGGAGGAATACAGCGCTGACGTCAGTGATAGAGCCGCTGAGCGCTATGTGCGGCAGAGACGGAGCCCGGCGGGAGATGTGGTAGCTGCACAAACCGGTGAGATAAGCTATCTCTACAGTTCACCTGCAGTGGACATTCAAGTTACTGTGCAATCAGTTTATTTCATAAGAATCTCATCCATAATTATTTTATGCTTAGACGGGGACACCAGTCAGAAGCTAATCAGCTGGAAAGCTTCCATAGGAGACTTGATTCTTTGTTACATATTCAGCCTGATTCTAAGGCAGAGACACTTTGGACACATTGTATCACTACGCTGTCCCAGCGGGAGGTGAAAAAGCATTTATCAACTGTATGCATTTCCTCTAGATATGTTTGGGCTGTGAAAATAAGTGTTCCATATAAGTGTACTTAAGTATTTAGGAGGCTGAATAATATAATTTGCTACTAAGAATTGTTCACTGTGGAGCTAATTAGAGCACCTATTGCATGCTATATTGTTCTAATCAGCAATCTAGTATTCATTACCAGTGCAATCACAAGGTACCTGTTATAAGGATCACTGAAGAAACAGGCTTTGTAGATATACATATTATGTTTTAGCTTTTTAAGTGTTTATATTAAGTTATCAATACAAATAAGAATTTACTCACCGGTAATTCTATTTCTCGTAGTCCGTAGTGGATGCTGGGAACTCCGTAAGGACCATGGGGAATAGACGGGCTCCGAAGGAGACTGGGCACTCTAAAAGAAAGATTAGGTACTATCTGGTGTGCACTAGCTCCTCCCTCTATGCCCCTCCTCCAGACCTCAGTTAAGGAAACTGTGCCCGGAAGAGCTGACATTACAAGGAAAGGATTTTGAATCCAGGGTAAGACTCATACCAGCCACACCAATAACACCGTACAACTCGTGATAACTATACCCAGTTAACAGTATGAACAAAAAACTGAGCCTCATTCAAAAGATGGCTCATAACAATAACCCTTAAGTTAAGCAATAACTATACACATGTATTGCAGAGGGTCCGCACTTGGGACGGGCGCCCAGCATCCACTACGGACTACGAGAAATAGAATTACCGGTGAGTAAATTCTTATTTTCTCTGACGTCCTAGTGGATGCTGGGAACTCCGTAAGGACCATGGGGATTATACCAAAGCTCCCAAACGGGCGGGAGAGTGCGGATGACTCTGCAGCACCGAATGAGCAAACTCAAGGTCCTCCTCAGCCAGGGTATCAAACTTGTAGAATTATGCAAATGTGTTTGAACCCGACCAAGTAGCAGCTCGGCAAAGCTGTAAAGCCGAGACCTCTCGGGCAGCCGCCCAAGAAGAGCCCACCTTCCTTGTGGAATGGGCCTTTACTGATTTAGGATGCGGCAGTCCAGCCGCAGAATGTGCCAGCTGAATCGTGCTACAGAACCAGCGAGCAATAGTCTGCTTTGAAGCAGGAGCACCCAGCTTGTTGGGTGCATGCAGGATAAACAGCGAGTCAGTTTTTCTGACTCCAGCCGTCCTGGAAACATAAAAATTTTCAGGGCCCGGACTACGTCCAGCAACTTGGAATCCTCCAAGTCCCGAGTAGCCGCAGGCACCACAATAGGTTGGTTCAAATGAAACGCTGATACCACCTTTGGGAGAAATTGGGACGAGTCCTCAATTCTGCCCTATCCATATGGAAAATCAGATATGGGCTTTTACATGACAAAGCTGCCAATTCTGACACACGCCTAGCCGAGGCCAAGGCCAACAGCATGACCACCTTCCATGTGAGATACTTTAACTCCACGGTCTTAAGTGGCTCAAACCAATGTGATTTCAGGAAATCCAACACAACGTTGAGATCCCAAGGTGCCACTGGAGGCACAAAAGGGGGCTTAATATACAGCACTCCCTTAACAAACATCTGAACTTCAGGCAGAGAAGCCAGTCCTTTTTGAAAGAAAATAGATAGGGCCGAAATCTGGACCTTTATGGACCCCAATTTTAGGCCCATAGTCACCCCTGACTGTAGGAAGTGCAGAAATCGACCCAGCTGGAATTCCTCTGTTGGGGCCTTCCTGGCCTCACACCAAGCAACATATTTCCGCCATATGCGGTGATAATGTTTTGCTGTGACATCCTTCCTAGCTTTTATCAGCGTAGGAATCACTTCATCTGGAATGCCCTTTTCCGTTAGGATCCGGCGTTCAACCGCCATGCCGTCAAACGCAGCCGCGGTAAGTCTTGGAACAGACAGGGCCCCTGCTGTAGCAGGTCCTGTCGGAGAGGCAGAGGCCATGGGTCCTCTGAGATCATTTCTTGTAGTTCTGGGTACCAAGTTCTTCTTGGCCAATCCGGAACGATGAGTATAGTTCTTACTCCTCTCTTTCTTATTATCCTCAGTACCTTGGGTATGAGAGGAAGAGGAGGGAACACATAAACCGACTGGTACACCCACAGTGTCACTAGGGCGTCCACAGCTATCGCCTGAGGGTCCCTTGACCTGGCGCAATATCTTTTTAGCTTTTTGTTGTGACTCAGGGCGTTGTAAATGGCCCTTAGTTCCAGTATATTTATGTGTAGGGAAGTCTCCTGACTTGACCACTGTCCTTGGAAGTTCCTTCCCTGAGTGACTGCCCCCCATCCTCGGAGGCTTGCATCCGTGGTCACCAGGACCCAGTCCTGTATGCCGAATCTGCGGCCCTCGAGAAGATGAGCACTCTGCAGCCACCACAGCAGAGACACCCTGGCCCTCGGGGACAGGGTGATCAACCGATGCATCTGAAGATGCGATCCGGACCATTTGTCTAACAGATCCCACTGAAAGATCCTTGCATGGAATCTGCCGAAGGGAATTGCTTCGTAAGAAGCCACCATCTTTCCCAGGACCCGCGTGCACTGATGCACCGACACCTGTTTTGGTTTCAGGAGGTCCCTGACCAGAGATGACAATCCCTGGGCCTTCTCCCCGGGGAGAAACACCTTCTTCTGTTCTGTGTCCAGAAGCATGCCCAAGAACAGCAGACGCGTCGCAGGAATCAGCTGCGACTTCGGGATATTCAGAATCCAGCCGTGCTGTTGCAACACTTCCCGAGATAGTGCTACGCTGACTAACAACTGCTCCTTGGACCTCGCCTTTATAAGGAGATCGTCCAAGTACGGGATAATTATAACTCCCTTCTTCCGAAGGAGTATCATCATTTCGGCCATTACCTTGGTAAATACTCTCGGTGCCGTGGACAGACCAAACGGCAACGTCTGGAATTGGTAATGACAGTCCTGTACCACAAACCTGAGGTACTCCTGGTGAGGTGGGTAAATGGGGACATGCAGGTAAGCATCCTTGATGTCCAGCGACACCATAAAATCCCCCTCTTCCAGGCTTGCAATAACCGCCCTGAGCGATTCCATTTTGAACTTGAACTTCCTTATATAAGTGTTCAAGGATTTTAAATTTAGAATGGGTCTCACCGAACCGTCTGGTTTCGGTACCACAAACATTGTGGAATAGTAACCCCGTCCCTGTTGAAGGAGGGGAACCTTGATTATCACCTGCTGGAGGTACAGCTTGTGAATAGCCGCCAGTACTACCTCCCTTTCCCTGGGAGCAGCTGGCAAGGCTGATTTGAGGTAACGGCGAGGGGGAGTCGCCTCGAACTCCAGCTTGTATCCCTGAGATACAACTTGTACAACCCAGAGATCCACCAGTGAGCGAACCCACTGGTTGCTGAAGTTCCGGAGACGCGCCCCCACCGCACCTGGCTCCACCTGTGGAGCCCCAGCGTCATGCGGTGGACTTAGTGGAAGCAGGGGAGGATTTTTGTTCCTGGGAACTGGCTGCCTGATGCAGCTTTTTTTCCTCTACCCCTGCCTCTGGGCAGAAAGGATGCGCCTCTGACCCGCTTGCCTTTCTGAGGCCGAAAGGATTGTACTTGATAATACGGTGCTTTCTTAGGCTGTGAGGGAACCTGAGGTAAAAAAGTCGACTTCCCAGCTGTTGCTGTGGATACGAGGTCCGAGAGACCGTCCCCAAACAATTCCTCACCCTTATAAGGCAAAACCTCCATGTGCCTTTTAGAATCAGCATCACCTGTCCACTGCTTAAGTCCATAATACTCTCCTGGCAGAAATGGACATTGCATTAATTCTAGATGCCAGCCGGCAAATGTCCCTCTGTGCATCCCTCATATATAAGACGACGTCCTTTATATGCTCTATGGTTAGCAAAATAGTATCCCTGTCGAGGGTATCAATATTGTCTGACAGGGTATCAGACCATGCTGCTGCAGCACTACACATCCATGCTGAAGCAATAGCAGGTCTCAGTATAGTACCTGAGTGTGTATACACAGACTTCAGGATAGCCTCCTGCTTTCTATCTGCAGGCTCCTTTAGGGTGGCCGTATCCTGAGACGGCAGTGCCACCTTTTTTGATAAGCGTGTGAGCGCCTTGTCCACCCTAGGGGATGTTTCCCAACGTAACCTATCCGTTGGCGGGAAAGGGTACGCCATCAGTAACCTCTTAGAAATCACCAGTTTCTTATCAGGGGAACACCATGCTTCTTCACACAATTCATTTAACTCATCAGATGGGGGGAAAAGTCACTGGTTGCTTTTTCTCCCCAAACATAATACCCTTTTTGGTGGTAACCGGGTTAATGTCAGAAATGTGCAATACATTTTTCATTGCAGTAATCATGTATCGGATGGCCCTTGTGGACTGTACATTTGTCGCATCCTCATCTACACTGGAGTCGGACTCCGTGTCGACATCTGTGTCTGCCATCTGAGCTAGCGGGCGTTTATGAGCCCCTGATGGCCTCTGAGACGCCTGGGCAGGCGCGGGCTGAGATCCCTGCTGTCCCAAGGCTGCTGCGTCATCAAACCTTTTATGTAAGGAGTTGACACTGTCGGTTAATACCTTCCACATATCCATCCACTCCGGTGTCGGCCCCGTCGGGGGCGACACCACACATATCGGCTCCTGCTCCGCCTCCACGTAACCCTCCTCATCAAACATGTCGACACAGCCGTACCGGCACACCGCACACACACAGGGAATGCTTTGACTGAGGACAGGACCCAACACAAAGTCCTTTGGGGAGACAGAGAGAGAGTATGCCAGCACACACCACAGCGCTATATAACACGGATTTACACTAAAAAGAGTGATTTTTCCCAATAGCTGCTTATTATCACAATTGCGCCTAAATTTATGTGCCCCCCCTCTCTTTTTTACCCTTGTTGTAATGGATACTGCAGGGGAGAGCCTGGGAAACGTCCTTCCAGCGGAGCTGTGAAGAGAAAATGGCGCTGGTGTGCTGAGGAAGAAGGCTCCGCCCCCTCAGCGGCGGGCTTCTCCCGCATTTTGTATAATATTAATGGCGGGGTTTTTTGCACATATAGTTTTATAAACTGTATTATGTGCATTTTGTGCCAAAAGGTAATCTAATTGCTGCCCAGGGCGCCCCCCGCCCCCCCCCCCCTGCACCCAACAGTGACCGGAGTGTGTGGTGTGCTGTGGGAGCAATGGCGCACAGCTGCAGTGCTGTGCGCTACCTTAATGAAGACAGGAGTCTTCAGCCGCCGATTTCGTCGCTTCTTCTGTCTTCTGGCTCTGCAAGGGGGACGGCGGCGCGGCTCCGGACGATCGAGGTCGGGCCCTGTGTTCGATCCCTCTGGAGCTAATGGTGTCCAGTAGCCTTAGAAGCACAAGCTAGCTGCAAGCAGGTTTGCTTCTCTCCCCTCAGTCCCTCGTAGCAGTGAGTCTGTTGCCAGCAGATCTCACTGAAAATAAAAAAACCTAACAAATACTTTCTTTCTAGCAAGCTCAGGAGAGCCCACTAGGAGCACCCAGCTCTGGCCGGGCACAGATTCTAACTGAGGTCTGGAGGAGGGGCATAGAGGGAGGAGCCAGTGCACACCAGATAGTACCTAATCTTTCTTTTAGAGTGCCCAGTCTCCTTCGGAGCCCGTCTATTCCCCATGGTCCTTACGGAGTTCCCAGCATCCACTAGGACGTCAGAGAAAAATAAATACAATTTTATCTATCCTTTATTGTGGACAGCGCTTTCAATTTAGTTCTTTCTTATCACAATAAATATATTGGGAACCAACAACCCAATAACTTGAGAGCGGCAGTTCTTAATAAGGAGAGGAGTATTAATGAACTGATAAAGCATTTTAGCAATTTGAGTTGGGACAGCTGACACACATTGAAGCTTAGCGCTTTTTTTGCTTGGACTTCAGAAATATGTAAAACATCTTTAATTGCCACAATCATGTACTGAATACTCAACCAATTTTGGATGTAAACTGGTCTCACTATAGTCGACACTGGTATCAGAGTCCGTGTTGGTATCAGTATCCGCCATCTGGGTAAATGAACACTTTTGTGACCCTGTGGGGGCCTGTACCTGAGACAAGGCGTCCTCCACAGATTTTCTCCACGTTTGCGTCTGAGAATCAGATTTATCCAGTCTTTTAGTCAATAACGCCACATTTGCATTCAATGTACTCAACATATTCACCCATTCAGCAGTGCCGACAGTCACTCCCAGCTCCTTATCTGCGACCACTGCAATTTCCTCCGGGGAGGAACACTCAGCCTCCGACATGTCGACACACACGTACAGACACACACAAACACACTGGCTATAGGGGACAGACCTACAGGAAAGCCTGTTAGAGAAACACAGAGGGAGTTTACCAGCTCACACCCCAGCGCCTATTCCAGTATTGAGAGCAAATACACACTGCCTCAGATGTCTGCGCTGTTATAGTAAAGGGTTAATAGCACCAAATTACTGTGCCCTCCCCCCCGTTTTGCTCCCTGTTACTTGTGCAGGAGAGTGGAGGTCCGGGCCAACGTCTCTGCAGCCTGTGAAGAGAAAATGGCGCTGGTAAGCTGAGGGCTAAGCCACGCCCCCTCACCAGCATGCTGTAGTCCCGCTCAAAATTTAAATATTTATACTGGCGGGGGCTATATTTAGTGCCTAGGCACTTATAATAAGATTTTACTTACCGGTAAATCTATTTCTCGTAGTCCGTAGTGGATGCTGCGGACTGCGTAAGGACCATGGGGAATAGACTGGCTCCGCAGGAGACATGGGCACCCCAAGAAATAATTTAGATTCTGGTGTGCTCTGGCTCCTCCCCCCATGTCCCTCCACCAGACCCCAGTTGGAGAAACCATGCCCGGAAGAGCTGACAGTACAAGGAAAGGATTTTGGGAATCCAGGGTAAGACTCATACCAGCCACACAGTATAACTTGTGATAACTTTACCCAGTTAACAGTATGAACAATAACAGAGCATCAGATAAACCCTGATGCAACTATAAAATAACCCTTATTTAAGCAATAACTATATACAAGTATTGCAGAAGAAGTCCGCACTTGGGACGGGCGCCCAGCATCCACTACGGACTACGAGAAATAGATTTACCGGTAAGTAAAATCTTATTTTCTCTAACGTCCTAGTGGATGCTGGGGACTTCGTAAGGACCATGGGGATTATACCAAAGCTCCCAAACAGGCGGGAGAGTGCAGATGACTCTGCAGCACCGAATGAGCAAACACAAGGTCCTCCTCAGCCAGGGTATCAAACTTGCAGAACTTTGCTAAGGTGTTCGAACCTGACCAAGTAGCCGCTCGGCAAAGCTGTAATGCCAAGACCCCTCGGGCAGCCGCCCAAGAAGATCCCACCTTCCTTGTGGAATGGGCCTTAACTGATTTAGGCAGCGGCAACCCAGCCGCAGAATGAGCCTGCTGAATCGTGTTACAGATCCAGCAAGCAATAGTTTGCTTTGAAGCAGGCGCCCCAAGCTTGTTGGAAGCATACAGGATAAACAAAGATTCTGTTTTACTGACATTAGCAGTTCTGGCTACATAAACCTTCAAAGCCCTGACCACATCCAATGACTCAGAATCCTCCAAGTCAGTAGTAGCCACAGGCACCACAATAGGTTGGTTTATATGAAAGGATGAAACCACTTTCGGCAGAAATTGTGGGCGGGTCCGCAATTCTGCTCTATCCGCATGGAAAACCAGATAAGGGCTTTTAATGTGACAAAGCCGCCAATTCTGACACACGCCTAGCCGAAGCCAAGGCTAATAGCATGACCACCTTCCACGTGAGATATTTCAATTCCACCATTTTGAGTGGTTCAAACCAGTGTGATTTCAGGAAACTCAACACCACTTTAAGATCCCAAGGTGCCACAAAAGGGGGCTGAATATGCAGCACTCCCTTTACAAACGTCTGAACTTCAGGCAGAGAAGCCAGTTCTTTTTGAAAGAAAATGGATAAGGCTGAAATCTGAACCTTAATGGAACCCAATTTAAGGCCCAAAGTCACTCCCGACTGTAGGAAGTGAAGGAAACGGCCCAGCTGGAATTCCTCCGTAGGGGCATTCCCGGCCTCACACCAAGCCACATATTTTCGCCATATACGGTGATAATGTTGAGCCGTCACATCCTTCCTAGCCTTTATCAGCGTAGGAATAACTTCATCCGGAATGCCTTTTTCTGCTAGGATCCGGCGTTCAACCGCCATGCCGTCAAACGCAGCCACGGCAAGTCTTGGAACAGACAGGGCCCCTGTTGCAACAGGTCCTGTCTTAGAGGCAGAGGCCACGGGTCCTCTGCAAGAAATGCTCACAGATCTGGATACCAAGTCCTTCTTGTCCAATCCGGAACAATGAGTATTGTTCTCACTCCTTTTTTTCTTATGATTCTCAGCACCTTGGGTATGAGAGGAAGGAGGAAGAAATACATAGACCGACTGGAACACCCACGGTGTCACCAGTGCGTCCACAGCTATCGCCCGAGGGTCTCTTGACCTGGCGCAATATCTCTGTAGCTTTTTGTTGAGGCGGGATGCCATCATGTCCACCTGTGGCAGTTCCCACCGACTTGCAATCTGCGTGAAGACTTCTTGATGAAGTCCCCACTCTCCCGGGTGGAGGTCGTGCCTGCTGAGGAAGTCTGCTTCCCAGTTGTCCACTCCCGGAATGAACACTGCTGACAGTGCGCTTACGTGATTCTCCGCCCAGCGAAGAATTCTGGTGGCTTCTACCATCGCCACCCTGCTCCTTGTGCCGCCTTGGCGGTTTACATGAGCCACTGCGGTGATGTTGTCTGACTGAATCAGAACCGGTTGGTCGCGAAGCAGGGACTCCGCTTGACGTAGAGCGTAGTATATGGCCCTTAGTTCCAGGATGTTGATGTGAAGGCAAGTCTCCTTACTTGACCACAGCCCTTGGAAATTTCTTCCCTGAGTGACTGCCCCCCACCCTCAGAGGCTTGCATCCGTGGTCACCAGGACCCAGTCCTGAATGCCGAATCTGCGACCCTCGAGAAGGTGAGCACTCTGCAGCCACCACAGGAGAGACACCCGGGCCCTGGGGGATAGGTTGATTAAGGGGCCCTACTCACTGGACAACCCGCTACCGAGCTGCCCGACGGCGGATACGGCCGACCGGCGGCGGGGGGGGGGGGGGGGGCAGTGAAGTTACTTCACTCCCCCCGTCACGCGACTGCATTGAAGTGCAGGCAAATATGGACGAGATCGTCCATATTGGCCTGCATGCACAGCCGACGGGAGACCAGCGATGAACGAGCGCGGGGCCGCGCATCGTTCATCGCTGGAGTCTCCACACTGAAAGATATGAACGAGTTCTCGTTCATTTATGAACGGGATCGTTCATATCTTTCTAAAAATCGGCCAGTGTGTAGGGCTTATAACCGATGCATCTGAAGATGTGATCCGGACCACTTGTCCAACAGATCCCATTGAAAGGTCCTCGCATGGAACCTGCCGAAGGGAATGGCCTCATATGATGCCACCATTCTTCCCAGGACTCACGTGCAGTGATGCACCGACACCTGTTTTGGTTTTAATAGGTTTCTGACCAGTGTCATGAGCTCCTGAGCCTTCTCAATCGGGAGATAAAACCTCTTCTGGTCTGTGTCCAGAATCTTGCCCAGGAAAGGCAGATGAGTCGTAGCAATCAACTGCGACTTTGGAATATTTAGAATCCAGCCGTGTTGTTGTAACACTTCCAGAGAGCGTGCTACGCTGATCAGCAACTGCTCCCTTAACCTCGCTTTTATGAGGAGATCGTCCAAGTATGGGATAATTGTGACCCCTTGCTTCCGCAGGAGTACCATCATTTCCGCCATTACCTTGG
Organism: Pseudophryne corroboree; assembly: GCF_028390025.1. Taxonomy (NCBI): domain Eukaryota; kingdom Metazoa; phylum Chordata; class Amphibia; order Anura; family Myobatrachidae; genus Pseudophryne; species Pseudophryne corroboree. The sequence continues at coordinate 1,064,869,280 of NC_086444.1, forward strand.
TAAATATTCTCGGTGCCGTGGAGAGACCAAACGGCAACGTCTGGAATTGGTAATGACAATCCTGTACCACAAATCTGAGGTACGCCTGATGAGGTGGATAAATGGGGACATGAAGATATGCATCCTTTATGCCCAGAGACACCATAAAATCCCCCCCTTCCAGGCTTGCGATGACCGCTCTGAGCGATTCCATCTTGAACTTAAACCTTTTCAGGTATATGTTCAGGGATTTTAAATTCAATATGGGTCTGACCGAACCGTCCGGTTTCGGTACCACAAACATGGTCGAATAATAACCCTTCCCTTGTTGAAGGAGGGGAACCTTGACCACCACATGTTGAAGATACAATTTGTGAATTGTAGCTAACACTATTTCCCTCTCTAAAGGGGAAGCTGGCAGGGCCGATTTGAGGTAACGGTGAGGGGCATCTCTTCGAATTCCAGCTTGTATCCCTGAGACACAATCTGTATTGCCCAGGGTTCCAACTGGGAGTGCACCCACTTGTGGCTGAAATTTCGGAAACGCGCCCCCACCGGGCCTAGCTCCGCCTGTGGAGCCCCAGCTTCATGCGGTGGATTTAGTGGAAGCCGGGGAGGACTTCTGTTCCTGGGAACTAGCTGCGTTGTGCAGCTTCCTTCCTCTGCCCCTGCCTCTGGCAAGAAAGGACGCACCTCGGACTTTCTTGCCTTTTTGTGATCGAAAGGACTGCATTTGGTAATACGGTGCTTTCCTAGGTTGTGAGGAATATGGCAAAAAAATTTACTTTCCAGCAGTAGCTGTGGAGACCAGGTCCGAGAGACCCTCCCCAAACAATTCCTCACCCTTGTAAGGTAAAACCTCCATGTGCCTTTTTGAGTCGGCATCACCTGTCCATTGCCGAGTCCACAGGACCCTTCTGGCAGAAATCGACATAGCATTTAGCCTAGAGCCCAGTAGACTAATGTCTCTTTGAGCATCTCTCATATATAGGACAGCGTCTTTTATATGCCCCAGGGTCATTAATATAGTATCCTTGTCTAAGGTATCAAGCTCCTCAGACAAGGTATCTACAGCACTACACACCCAGGCCGACGCAATTGCCGGCCTTAGTAAGGTACCCGAATGTGTATAAATGGACTTCAGGGTACCCTCTTGCTTTCTATCCGCAGCATCTTTTAGGGTGGCCGTATCCTGTGACGGCAGGGCTACCCTCTTTGATAAGCGTGTTAAAGCTTTGTCCACCCTAGGGGAGGATTCCCAGCGTAACCTGTCCGTTGGCGGGAAAGGATACACCATAAGCATCCGTTTAGAAATCTGCAGTTTTTTATCTGGAGATTCCCAAGCCTTTTCACATAACTCATTTAGCTCGTGTGAAGGGGGAAAGGTCACCACCTGCCTTTTTTCCCCATACATATGAACCCTCTTGTCAGGGACTGGGGTTTCCTCAGTGATGTGCAACACATCCTTAATTGCTATAATCATATAACGGATGGATTTAGCCAATTTAGGCTGTAACTTTGCATCATCGTAATCGACACGAGTCAGTATCCATGTCAGTATCAGTGTCAACAATTTGGGATAGTGGGCGCTTCGGAGACCCCGACGGCCTCTGCGACATAGGATCAGGCGCGGGTTGAGACCATGACTGTCCTAAGGCTTCAGCTTTATCTAACCTTTTATGCAAGGAATTAACATTATCATTTAAAACCTTCCACATATCCAATCAGGTGTCGGCAGAGACACCACATTCATTTGTTCCCGCTCTGTTTCCACATAGCCTTCGTCAAACATGTCAACACAAGCGTACCGACACCACACACACAGGGGATGCTCTTTTTGAAGACAGTTCCCCCACAAGGCCCTTTGGAGACAGAGAGAGTATGCCAGCACACACCCCAGCGCTATATAACCCAGGAATCACACAGTAACTTAGTGTTAGCCCAGTAGCCGCTGTAATAATGATTTTTGCGCCTAATTATGTGCCCCACTCTCTTTTTTTACCCTCTTCTACTGTGTATCTGCAGGGGAGAGCCTGGGGAGCTTCCTCTCAGCGGAGCTGTGGAGAAAAAAATGGCGCTGGTGAGTGCTGAGGAAGAAGCCCCGCCCCCTCAGCAGCAAGCTTCTGTCCCATGTTTCTGTACAATATTATGGCGGAGGCTCAAACATATATACAGTGCCCAACTGTATATATGTCAAACTTTTGCCAAAAAGTCCTCATTGCTGCCCAGTGCGCCCCCCCCTGCGCCCTGCACCCTTACAGTGACCAGAGTATGTGGGTGTAGTGTGGGAGCAATTGCGCACAGCTGCAGTGCGCTACCCCAGTGAAGACTGGAGTCTTCTGCCGCCGTTTTCGAAGTCTTTTTGCTTCTTTCACCCGGCTTCTGTCTTCCGGCTCTGCGAGGGGGATGGCGGCGCGGCTCCGGGATCGGACGACGAGGATGAGATCTTGTGTACGATCCCTCTGGAGCTAATGGTGTCCAGTAGCCTAAGAAGCAGGACCTATCTGCAGAGAGTAGGGCTGCTTCTCTCCCTTCAGTCCCACGATGCAGGGAGTCTGTTGCCAGCAGAGCTCCCTAAAAATAAAAAAACTTAACAAAATACTTTCTTACAGCAAGCTCAAAAGAGCTCACTGAACAGCACCCAGCTCGTCCAGGCACAGATTCAAAACTGGGGTCTGGAGGAGGGACATATGGGGGGGGGGAGGGGAGAGCACACCAGAATCTGAATTCTTTCTTGGGGTGCCCATGTCTCCTGCAGAGCCCATCTATTCCCCATGGTCCTTACCGAGTCCCCAGCATCCACTAGGACGTTAGAGAAAATATATATATATTTTGGCCAGTTTTGCACTCCAGTAATCATGCTGCCCAGGGTGCCCGCCCTGCAAGTGCCATCTGAAGTGTGTGTGGGAGCATGGCGCGCTGCACGGTAGTTCATTACTGAAGTCTTCTGCCGTCACTGAAGTCTTCTAATCTTCTATATACTCATCCGGCTTCTTTCTTCTGGCTTCTGTGAGGGGGTTGACGGCGCGGCTCCGGGAACAAGCAGCTAGGCGCACTAAGTAATCGAACCGTCTGGAGCTAATGGTGTCCAGTAGCCTAAGAAGCAGAGCCTTTGAACTCAGAAGTAGGTCTGCTTCTCTCCCCTCACTCCCACGAAGCAGGGAGCCTGTAGCCAGCAGGTCACCCTGAAAATAAAAAACCTAACAAAGTATTTTCAGAGAAACTCAGGAGAGCTCCCCTAGTGTGTGTGTCCAGTCTCTCTGGGCACAGAATCTAACTGAGGTCTGGAGGAGGGGCGTAGAGGGAGGAGCCAGTTCACACCCATTCAGTCTTATAGTGTGCCTATGTCTTCTGTGGATCCCATCTATACCCCATGGTCCTTTTGGAGTCCCCAGCATCCTCTAGGACGTAAGAGAAAGTACAAAATAGTGATGCTTTACCAGCGATCACCTACTATATATGCACTGGGTGGCAATCCTTCAATAGCCCACCCCTATCATAAACCTAACATTTGTAAGCAAATACATCCCAGTTTCCCCGCCAAAAAATTGCAAATCAATAAAACTGAGGGAATAAGGAACAAAAACAAAAACTGAAAGTAAATAAAGACATGAATCAAATAAGTTTTTCACTTTATATTACTGTATTATAAATTTACAAAGCGAAAAGAACCATGCCCACAAAAGATCACTTTATTATACAGCAATTCACTTGGATCTGACTCCTTCCAAATGAATTATAATATACAACATTCTTTAATCCAGGTGTCAAAGATTTCCTACAGACCAAATAGATGGATTTGCATTTTATCCAAAGAAAGGTCAAAGGCTACTTATATGCCCAATTGGAAGGGAATCCATAGTGTTTTCATACAACCACTGCAAGGTTTAGGTCAGGATCCTTAACAAATGGGTAAAGTGAATATCACTGGCCGTATGAAGTGATGTTCTAGGACGTTTCCTGTAAGAGAAATAATAAGAATTTACTCACCGGTAATTCTATTTCTCGTAGTCCGTAGTGGATGCTGGGAACTCCGTAAGGACCATGGGGAATAGCAGGCTCCGAAGGAGGCTGGGCACTCTAGAAAGATTTATGACTACCTGGTGTGCACTGGCTCCTCCCACTATGACCCTCCTCCAAGCCTCAGTTAGGACACTGTGCCCGGACGAGCTGACATAATAAGGAAGGATTTAGAATCCCGGGTAAGACTCTTACCAGCCACACCAATCACACCGTACAACTCGTGATACTATATCCAGTTTTACAGTATGAAAACAACTGAGCCTCTCAACAGATGGCTCAACAATAACCCTTTAGTTAACAATAACTATTTACAAGTATTGCAGACAATCCGCACTTGGGATGGGCGCCCAGCATCCACTACGGACTACGAGAAATAGAATTACCGGTGAGTAAATTCTTATTTTCTCTGACGTCCTAGTGGATGCTGGGAACTCCGTAAGGACCATGGGGATTATACCAAAGCTCCCAAACGGGCGGGAGAGTGCGGATGACTCTGCAGCACCGAATGAGAGAACTCCAGGTCCTCCTCAGCCAGGGTATCAAATTTGTAGAATTTGGCAAACGTGTTTGCCCCTGACCAAGTAGCTGCTCAGCAAAGTTGTAAAGCCGAGACCCCTCGGGCAGCCGCCCAAGATGAGCCCACCTTCCTTGTGGAATGGGCATTCACAGATTTTGGCTGTGGCAGGCCTGCCACAGAATGTGCAAGCTAAATTGTACTACAAATCCAGCGAGCAATAGACTGCTTAGAAGCAGGAGCACCCAGCTTGTTGGGTGCATACAGGATAAACAGCGAGTCAGATTTTCTGACTCCAGCCGTCCTGGAAACATATTTTCAGGGCCCTGACAACGTCTAGCAACTTGGAGTCCTCCAAATCCTTAGTAGCCACAGGCACCACAATAGGCTGGTTCAGGTGAAACGCTGACACCACCTTAGGGAGAAATTGGGGACGAGTCCTCAATTCTGCCCTATCCATATGGAAAATCAGATAAGGGCTTTTACATGATAAAGCCGCCAATTCTGACACTCGCCTGGCTGAAGCCAAGGCCAATAACATGACCACTTTCCACGTGAGATATTTCAGATCCACGGTTTTTAGTGGCTCAAACCAATGTGATTTTAAGAAACTCAACATCACGTTGAGATCCCAAGGAGGCACAAATGGGGGCTGAATATGCAGCACTCCTTCCACAAATGTCTGAACTTCAGGTACTGAAGCTAGTTCTTTTTGAAAGAAAAATCGACAGAGCCGAGATCTGTACTTTAATGGAGCCTAGTTTTAGGCCCATATTCACTCCTGCTTGCAGGAAATGCAGAAATCGACCTAGTTGAAATTCTTCTGTTGGGGCCTTTTTGGCCTCGCACCATGCAACATATTTCCGCCATATGCGGTGATAATGCTTTGCCGTAACATCTTTCCTGGCCTTAATAAGCATAGGAATGACTTCTTCCGGAATACCCTTTTCCTTTAGGATCCGGTGTTCAACCGCCATGCCGTCAAACGCAGCCGCGGTAAGTCTTGGACCAGACAGGGCCCCTGCTGTAGCAGGTCCTGTCTGAGCGGTAGAGGACACGGGTCCTATGAGAGCATCTCTTGAAGTTCCGGGTACCACGCTCGTCTTGGCCAATCCGGAACCACGAGAATGGTGTTTACTCCTCTCTTTCTTATTATTCTCTATACCTTTGGTATGAGAGGCAGAGGAGGGAACACATAAACCGACTGGTACACCCACGGTGTCACTAGAGCGTCCACAGCTACCGCCTGAGGGTCCCTTGACCTGGCGCAATATCTTTTTAACTTTTTGTTGAGGCGGGACGCCATCATGTCCACCTGTGGTTTTTCCCAAAGGTTTACCAGCATCTGGAAGACTTCTGGAAGAAGTCCCCACTCTCCCGGGTGGAGGTCGTGTCTGCTGAGGAAATCTGCTTCCCAGTTGTCCACTCCCGGAATGAACACTGCTGACAGTGCTAGTACATGATTCTCCGCCCATCGGAGAATTCTTGTGGCTTCTGCCATCGCCATCCTGCTTCTTGTGCCGCCCTGTCGATTTACATGGGCGACTGCCGTGATGTTGTCTGACTGGATCAGCACCGGCTGGTGTAGAAGCAGGGATTTTGCTTGACTTAGGGCATTGTAGATGGCCCTTAGTTCCAGAATATTTATGTGAAGGGAAGTCTCCTGACTCGACCATAGTCCTTGGAAGTTTCTTCCCTGTGTGACTGCCCCCCAGCCTCGAAGGCTGGCATCCATGGTCACCAGGACCCAGTCCTGTATGCCGAACCTGCGGCCCTCTAGAAGATGGGCACTCTGCAGCCACCACAGTAGAGACACCCTGGTTCTTGGAGACAGGGTTATCAAGCGATGCATCTAAAGATGCGATCCGGACCACTGGTCCAACAGGTCCCACTGAAAGATTCTTGCATGGAACCTGCCGAAGGGAATTGCTTCGTAAGAAGCCACCATCTTTCCTAGGACCCGCGTGCAGCGATGCACTGATACCTGTTTTGGTTTCAGGAGGTCTCTGACTAGAGATGACAACTCCCTGGCTTTCTCCTCCGGGAGAAACACTTTTTTCTGGACTGTATCCAGAATCATACCCAGGAACAGTAGCCGTGTCGTCGGAACCAGCTGTGACTTCGGGATATTCAGAATCCAGCCGTGCTGGTGCAGCACCTCCTGAGATAGTGCTACTCCCACCAACAACTGTTCCTTGGACCTCGCTTTTATTAGGAGATCGTCCAAGTACGGGATAATTAAAACTCCCTTTTTTCGAAGGAGTATCATCATTTCCGCCATCACCTTGGTAAATACCCTCGGGGCCGTGGACAGTCCAAACGGCAGCGTCTGGAATTGGTAATGGCAATCCTGTACCACAAATCTGAGGTACTCCTGGTGAGGATGGTAAATGGGGACATGCAAGTAAGCATCCTTGATGTCCAGGGATACCATGTAATCCCCCTCTTCCAGGCTCGCAATAACCGCCCTGAGCGATTCCATCTTGAACTTGAATTTTTTTTATGTGTGTGTGTGTTCAAGGATTTCAAATTTAAAATAGGTCTCACCGAACCGTCCGGTTTCGGTACCACAAATAGTGTGGAATAGTAACCCCGGCCTTGTTGAAGTAGGGGTACCTTGATTATCACCTGCTGGGAATACAGCTTGTGAATTGCCGCTAGCACCGCCTCCCTGTCTGAGGGAGCAATTGGCAAGGCAGATTTTAGGAACCGGTGGGGTGGAGACGCCTCGAATTCTAGTTTGTACCCCTGAGATACTATTTGAAGGATCGAAGGATCCAGGGATCCACCTGTGAGCGAGCCCACTGATCGCTGAAATTCTTGAGGCGGCCCCCCACCGTACCAGGCTCCGCCTGTGGAGCCCCACCGTCATGCGGCGGACTTGGCAGAAGAAGCGGGGGGAGGACTTTTGCTCCTGGGAACCTGCTGTTTGTTGCAGCCTTTTTCCCCTACCTCTGCCTCTGGATAGAAAAGACCCGCCTTTTCCACGCCTGTTTTTCTGGGTCCGAAAGGACTGAACCTGATAAAACGGCGCCTTCTTAGGCTGTGAGGGAACATGGGGTAAAAATGCTGACTTCCCAGACGTTGCTGTGGAAACTAGGTCCGAGAGACCATCCCCAAATAATTCCTCACCTTTATATGGCAACACTTCCATGTGCCTTTTAGAATCTGCATCTCCTGTCCACTGGCGAGTCCATAAGCCTCTCCTAGCAGAAATGGACAATGCACTAACTTTAGATGCCAGTCGGCAGATTTCCCTCTGTGCATCTCTCATATATAAGACTGAGTCTTTTATATGGTCTATGGTTAACAGGATCGTGTCTCTGTCTAATGTGTCAATATTTTCTGACAGTTTATCTGACCACGCAGCGGCAGCACTGCACATCCAAGCTGACGCAATAGCTGGCCTAAATATAATGCCTGAGTGTGTATATACAGACTTCAGGATCGCCTCCTGCTTTCTATCAGCAGGTTCCTTGAGGGCGGCCGTATCCGGAGACGGTAGTGCCACCTTTTTTGACAACCGTGTGAGCGCTTTATCCACCCTAGGAGGTGTTTCCCAACGTGACCTATCCTCTGGCGGGAAAGGGAACGCCATTAGTACCTTCTTAGGAATTACCAATTTTTTATCAGGGAAAGCCCACGCTTCTTCACACACTTCATTTAATTCATCTGATGGGGGAAAAACTACGGGTAGTTTTTTCTCCCCAAACATAATACCCTTTTTAGTGGTACCTGTATTTATATCAGAAATGTGTAACACCTCTTTCATTGCCTCAATCATTCAGTGAATGGCCTTAGTGGGCATCAGATTAGACTCATCGTCGTCGACACTGGTGTCAGTATCAGTGTCTGCGGTCTGAGGTAGCGGGCGTTTTAGAGCCCCTGATGACCTGTGCGACGCCTGGGCAGGCACGAGCTGAGAAGTCGGCTGTCCCACATTTGGCATGTCGTCAAATTTCTTATGTAAGGAGTCTATACGTGCACTCATTTCTTTCCATAAGCTCAACCACTCAGGTGTCTGCCCCGCAGGGGGTGACATCCCTTCTAAAGGCATCTGCTCCGTCTCCACATCATTATCCTAATCAAACATGTCGACACAGCCGTACCGACACACCGCACACACACAAGGAATGCTCCAACAGAGGACAGGACCCACAAAAGCCCTTTGGGGGGACAGAGTGAGAGTATGCCAGCACACACCAGAGCGCTATATAATGCAGGGACTAACTGAGTTATGTCCCCTATAGCTGCTTTTTCTATATAATTTATACAGCGCCTAAATTTAGTGCCCCCCCTCTCTTTTTTTTACCCTTTTCTGTAGTGTAGACTGCAGGGGAGAGCCAGGGAGCTTCCTTCCAGTGGATCTGTGAAGGAGAAATGGCGCCAGTGTGCTGCAGGAGATAGCTCCGCCCCTTTTCCGCGGCCTATTCTCCCGCTTTTTTCTGGATTCTGGCAGGGGTATTTTCCACATATATAGCCTCTAGGCCTATATATTGTGGTATTTTTGCCAGCCAAGGTGTTATAATTGCTTCTCAGGGCGCCCCCCCCCCCCCCCCAGCGCCCTGCACCCTCAGTGACCGGAGTGTGAAGTGTGTGTGAGGAGCAATGCAGTGCTGTGCGCTACCTTGGAGAAGACTGATGCCTTCTGCCGCCGATTTTCCGGACCTCTTCTTGCTTCTGGCTCTGTAAGGGGGACGGCGGCGTGGCTCCGGGACCGAACACCAAGGACTGGGCCTGCGGTCGATCCCTCTGGAGCTAATGGTGTCCAGTAGCCTAAGAAGCCCAATCCGGCTGCAAGCAGGCGAGTTCGCTTCTTCTCCCCTTAGTCCCTCGCTGCAGTGAGCCTGTTGCCAGCAGGTCTCACTGAAAATAAAAAACCTAAGTCTATCTTTCTTTCTAAGAACTCAGGAGAGCCCCTAGTGTGCATCCAACCTCGGCCGGGCACAAAATCTAACTGAGGCTTGGAGGAGGGTCATAGTGGGAGGAGCCAGTGCACACCAGGTAGTCATAAATCTTTCTAGAGTGCCCAGCCTCCTTCAGAGCCCGCTATTCCCCATGGTCCTTACGGAGTTCCCAGCATCCACTAGGACGTCAGAGAAATTAATGCTGTAATTATTAAAGCAAAACATTGTAAGATCACACAATAAGACATAAGTGGACCCTGTTACCCACAGGCTTAGCGAACAGGACTAACACCGGAATGTTACATGCACAGATCTAGTCTCTAAATGAAACGTTTTACATGCCAATAAATGCTGTTCTTCCGGCCAGTTATAAATACAGGTTGAGTATCCCATATCCAAATATTCCGAAATACGGAATATTCCGAAATACGGACTTTTTTTGCGTGAGAGTGAGATAGTGAAACCTTTGTTTTTTGATGGCTCAATGTACACAAACTTTGTTTAATACACACAGTTATTAAAATATTGTATTAAATGACCTTCAGGCTGTGTGTATAAGGTGTATATGAAACAAATGAATTGTGTGAATGTAGATACACTTTGTACAATGCACAAAGTTACAAAAAATATTGGCTAAAATGACCTTCCAGCTGTGTGTATAAGGTGTATATGTAACATAAATGCATTCTATGCTTAGATTTAGGTCCCATCACCATGATATCTCATTATGGTATGCAATTATTCCAAAATACGGAAAAATCTGATATCCAAAATACCACTGGTCCCAAGCATTTTGGATAAGGGATACTCAACCTGTATAACAGTGTCCGTGAGCATCCCATACACTGGCAGGAAGCTCCGTGTGCTCCGGGGAAAGTCCCAGGCTCCCGAGTGTGTGTGCAGGCTACACAAGAAACATATGCCACATGCCTGTGGCAGTTTATACTAAATGTGGTTATTCTCTCACAGGACTGCATGACCGATGCACTACAAATATGCTTTCCTCTGACATCGGACGCCTCATCTTTGTTGCACTAGACAGGATTCAAAGCAAAAATGGATTTCTTTTACTTTGAGTTTTATAGAGCTTTGCTATACCCCTCTATATTGGCCACTTATAGAACAGATCATCTCAAAGTGGGCAAAGCTGAAGAGGGGATGTTCCTGACAATCCAGCGTACAATAGCGATTTACAATCTGCGCATACTGGCTAGTAAATATATCCACGTTGTAGTTTTTTGACTAGCTAATGTAAGATACAATTAAGCATAACAGTTGTACATTACCTTGTGTTCTGATTGTACAATTGTGCATAACTAACAGATTACTGATGTAGTTCTGCAGTGAGGTGGGGAGGAATGCAAACATTTCAATGGGAAAAGGCGGAAGCTTGTTTGCTACTAGTCTTATCCAACAAAACCATCATGTTATATCATAGTTTGCAGATCTAGGTAGAGACTCCATTACCATCTAAAGAGGCCTCTGTAGTTTGCAAGGCCTGCAAAGCGCTAGAATTGTTTCAGAATGGTTTATAATTGTACATACACACCTTGTTTCCTGCTGGTAGGAGTTGGACTTCATGGTTTCTACTTCACTGGTACACCCTTTTGGGCAACAGCAGGATATGTGCATGATGTACTCCAGGAAAGGCGGTGTATCACTGGCATCAGTAAGTGCTGTAAAAGTTACAGAAAGTGTCAGTCTGGACAGTGCTTGGAAATACACTTGCTTTTACCATGTAAAAAGCAACAATGCATATCTGTTCATCATGGGAGGCATAAACGCTCCCTTACTGCCCAGTGATCGCGCTGAGGCCCCCAAAAAGTGGGTCCCAGGGACCCCTCACTTTTAAAAATTGGGGTCCAACCGGTCCTTTTCTGGGTCCCATTGGGTTAAAGGCTCTTATTGATCTTAATCTTATTTGGACACCACAAAAAAGAGTTGCAAGGGGGGGGGGGGGGGGGTGACAATGCTGCTGGGCTGTGTAGCATGCAGGTCACCCTGCACCAGAGCTGTAACTAGACATTTTGGTGCCCTTTGGCAGAAAGTGAATTGATGCCCCACCTCCAAGATCCCAGAATGCAGGCAGTGCGCGCCGTAAAAATTTAGGGGCGTGGCTTCATGGGGAGGGGGCGTGGCCACATAATAGTGCCAATTCACATTACGCCACACAGTAGTGCCGCTTATACACATTGCACCAAGTAGAATCTCCTATACACACTGCGCCAGTTAGTGCACGTTATACATATTGCTCCAGATAGAACACATCATACACAATGCGACAGGTAGAGCATGTTACACACACTGCGCCAGATAGAGCACATTACACACACTGCGCCAGATAGAGCACGTTACACACATTGCGCCAGGTACAGCACGTTACACACATTGCGCCAGGTACAGCACGTTACACACAGTGCGCCAGGTAGAGCACGTTACACACAGTGCGCCAGGTAGAGCACGTTACACACAGTGCGCCAGGTAGAGCACGTTACACAGAGTGCGCCAGGTAGAGGATCACTTACACATTGCAGCCACCACCTCAGACCCCCACTACTTGATGTGCAGCCTAGAGATGGTGTAATATGGCTAGGGAGAGAGAGAGGGGGGACAGGATACAACCTGCTGTTGCTAGTGGCTGCTATTACATGTCTCCCTGCAGCTCAGCCTCTTGGGCTCCATGAGCTGAATGTTCAGAGCAGCCCTCACCCCTGGTTTGTGCCTAGCCCTGTCCTATGCTGGGAGCTGGCTGCACACAGTAATAACTGTATGGACACTGCAGCCCTCCCCCAGCACCTCCGAGCTCCGTTCACAGCACAGCCTAATAAATCAAGCAGAGGCTGCCGCTGATCTCCATAAATCCCGGGTGGTAAGGGAGTGTGTACAGCGAGAGCTTCGTGATGGATTACATAGAGATGATCAAGGACGGACTTTGCTAAGGGATGCGAACACTAGCAATGACGTGCGGTAGTGCACTGTAGCCGCCCTTCACTGCCAGATCCTCCTGTGCGGTGTGCTCCTGGACATACTCCCCAACCCCATCCCCGCTGCTGCTGCGCTTACTGAAGCATGCGGGACATCAGAGGTGCGTGGCCCCCCTCCCCCATGTGATTCATATCTAAAACACTGCATCAGCCGATCAGAACTGCAGCAGCGCCAGCACTGAACAGGCAGGTAGCTGCTGGGTTATGAATACACAGACGGTCACTCACTGTCGCGGCCAGAGCGCCCGGGAAGCAGGGAAGAGTCGAATACACTTTTTCTGAAGGGGTGTGTCCCTGGGGACGCGCTCCACTCAGATTGGCTAGAGGTGTAATGATTGATGTCTCCCTTGACCAAGAGGCACCTTCTCCACATATTTAGTTCTCTCTGCAGCCGGACAAGGTAGAAATCAATCATTACACCTCCAGCCAATCCCAGTGGAGCGCGTCCCCGGGGACCCACCCATTCAGAAAAAGTGAGTCCCTGGGTCTTATTATTGGGTAAAATACGCGCTATGCCGCGTTTTTGCGATCACTGCTGCCCACTCTTGCACGTCACTATTCACTTTCCTAAGCACCAAAACCATCGCTATCCCCACAGGGATGACGCCAAAAGAATCTTTGGAACACACTCAAAACCCCCCACACCCCTAAAAAATAAGAATTTACTTACCGATAATTCTATTTCTCGTAGTCCGTAGTGGATGCTGGGAACTCCGTAAGGACCATGGGGAATAGCGGCTCCGCAGGAGACTGGGCACATCTAAAGAAAGCTTTAGGACTAACTGGTGTGCACTGGCTCCTCCCACTATGACCCTCCTCCAAGCCTCAGTTAGGATACTGTGCCCGGACGAGCGTACACAATAAGGAAGGATTTTGAATCCCGGGTAAGACTCATACCAGCCACACCAATCACACCGTATAACTTGTGATCTGAACCCAGTTAACAGTATGATAACAGGAGCCTCTGAAAAGATGGCTCCCAACAATAATAACCCGATTTTTGTAACAATAACCATGTACAAGTATTGCAGACAATCCGCACTTGGGATGGGCGCCCAGCATCCACTACGGACTACGAGAAATAGAATTATCGGTAAGTAAATTCTTATTTTCTCTGACGTCCTAGTGGATGCTGGGAACTCCGTAAGGACCATGGGGATTATACCAAAGCTCCCAAACGGGCGGGAGAGTGCGGATGACTCTGCAGCACCGAATGAGAGAACTCCAGGTCCTCCTCAGCCAGGGTATCAAATTTGTAGAATTTAGCAAACGTGTTTGCCCCTGACCAAGTAGCTGCTCGGCAAAGTTGTAAAGCCGAGACCCCTCGGGCAACCGCCCAAGATGAGCCCACTTTCCTTGTGGAACGGGCTTTTACAGATTTTAGCTGTGGCAGGCCTGCCACAGAATGTGCAAGCTGAATTGTACTACAAATCCAACGAGCAATAGTCTGCTTAGAAGCAGGAGCACCCAGCTTGTTGGGTGCATACAGGATAAACAGCGAGTCAGATTTCCTGACTCCAGCCATCCTGGAAACATTTTCAGGGCCCTGACAACATCCAGCAACTTGGATTCCTCCAAGTCCCTAGTAGCCGCAGGCACCACAATAGGTTGGTTCAGGTGAAAACGCTGGAACCACCTTAGGGAGAAACTGAGGACGAGTCCTCAATTCCGCCCTGTCCGAATGGAAAATCAGATAAGGGCTTTTACAGGATAAAGCCGCCAATTCTGACACGCGCCTGGCCCAGGCCCGGGCCAACAGCATGACCACTTTCCATGTGAGATTTTAACTCCACAGATTTAAGTGGTTCAAACCAATGTGACTTTTGGAACCCAAACTACATTGAGATCCCAAATTGCCACTGGAGGCACAAAAGGAGGCTGTATATGCAGTACCCCTTTTACAAACGTCTAAACTTCAGGGACTGAAGCTAGTTCTTTTTTGGAAGAAAATTGACAGGGCCGAAATCTGAACCTTAATGGACCCCAATTTCAAGGCCCATAGACACTCCTGTTTGCAGGAAATGTAGGAATCGACCCAGTTGAATTTCCCCCGTCGGGCCTTACTGGCCTCGCACTACGCAACATATTTTCGCCAATTGCGATGATAATGTTTTTGCGGTTACATCCTTCCTGGCTTTAGATCAGGATATGGATGACTTCATCCGGAATGCCTTTTTTCCTTCAGGATCCGGTGTTCAACCGGCATGCCGTCAAACGCGGCCGCAGTAAGTCTTGGAACAGACAGGGTCCTTGCTGGAGCAGGTCCCTTCTTAGAGGTAGAGGCCACGGATCCTCCGTGAGCATCTCTTGAAGTTCCGGTTACCAAGTCTTTCTTGGCCAATCCGGAGCCACGAATATAGTGCTTTCTCCTCTCCATCTTATCAATCTCAGTACCTTGGGTATGAGAGGCAGAGGAGGGAACACATACACTGACTGGTACACCCATGGTGTTACCAGAGCGTCTACAACTATTGCCTGAGGGTCTCTTGACCTGGCGCAATACCTGTCGAGTTTTTTAATCATGTGGACGACTTCTGGGTGAAGTCCCCACTCTCCCGGGTGGAGGTCGTGCTGAGGAAGTCTGCTTCCCAGTTGTCCACTCCCGGAATGAATACTGTTGACAGTGCTATCACATGATTTTCCGCCCAGCGAAGAATCCATGCAGCTTCTGCCATTGCCCTCCTGCTTCTTGTGCCACCCTGTCTGTTTACTTGGGTGACTGCCATGATGTTGTCCGACTGGATCAACACCGGCTGACCTTGAAGCAGAGGTCTTGCTAAGCTTAGAGCATTGTAAATGGCCCTTAGCTTCAGGATATTTATGTGAAGTGATGTATCCAGGCTTGACCCTAAGCCCTGGATATTCCTTCCCTGTGTGACTGCTCCCCAGCCTCGCAGGCTGGCATCCGTGGTCACCAGGACCCAGTCCTGAATGCCGAATCTGCGGCCCTCTAGAAGATGAGCACTCTGCAACCACCACAGGATGGATACCCTTGTCCTTGGTGACAGGGTTATCCGCTGATGCATCTGAAAATGCGACCCGGACCATTTGTCCAGTAGGTTCCACTGGAAAGTTCTTGCGTGGAATCTAACGAATGGGATTGCTTCGTAGGAAGCCACCATTTTTACCCAGAACCCTTGTGCATTGATGCACTGAGACTTGGTTCGGTTTTAGGAGGTTCCTGACTAGCTCGGATAACTCCCTGGCTTTCTCTTCCGGGAGAAACACCTTTTTTCTGGACTGTGTCCAGGATCATCCCTAGGAAACAGAAGACAAGTCGTCGGAACCAGCTGCGATTTTGGAATATTGAGAATCCAATCGTGCTGCCGCAACACTACCTGAGATAGTGCTACACCGACTTCCAACTGTTCCCTGGATCTTACCCTTATCAGGGAATCGTCCAAGTAAGGGATAACTAAAATTCCCTTCCTTCGAAGGGATATCATTTCGGCCATTACCTTGGTAAAGACCCGGGGTGCCGTTGACCATCCCTACGGCAGCGTCTGAACTGATAGTGACAGTTCTGTACCATAACCTGAGGTACCCTTGGTGAGAAGGGTAAATTTTGACATGAAGGTAAGCATCCTTGATGTCCAGAGACATCATGTAGTCCCCTTCTTCCAGGTTCGCAATCACTGCTCTGAGTGACTCAATCTTGAATTTGAACCTCTGTATGTAAGTGTTCAAAGATTTTAGATATAGAATCGGTCTCACCGAGCCGTCTGGCTTCGGTACCACAATAGTGTGGAATAGTACCCCGTTCCCTGTTGCAGGAGGGGTACCTTGATTATCACCTGCTGGGAATACAGCTTGTGAATGGCTTCCAAAACTGCCTCCCTGTCAGAGGGAGACGTCGGTAAAGCCGACTTTTGGAAACGGTGAGGGGGAGACGTCTCGAATTCCAATATGTACCCCTGAGATATTACCTGAAGGATCCAGGGGTCTACTTGCGAGTGAGCCCACTGCGCACTGAAATTTATTGAGAACGGGCCCCCATCGTGCCTGAGCTTGTAAAGCCCTAGCGTCATACTGAGGGCTTGGCAGAGGCGGGAAAGGGTTTCTGTTCCTGGGAACTGGCTAATCTCTTCAGCCTTTTACCTCTCCCTCTGTCACGAGCAGAAAAGAGGAACTTTTTGTCCGCTTGCCAACAAAGGACTGCGCCTGATAATACGGCGTCTTATTTTGAGAGGCGACCTGGGGTACAACGTGGATTTCCCAGTTGTTGCCGTGGCCACCAGGTCTAAAAGACCGACCCCAAATGTCCCCTTTCAAAGGCAATACTTCCAAATGCCGTTTGGAATCCGCATCACCTGACCATTTTACTGGTAGAATTGGACAACGCACTTATACTTGATGCCAGTCGGCAAATATTCCGCTGTGCATCATGCATATATAGAAATGCATCTTTTAAATGCTCTATAGGCAATAATATACTATCCTTATCTAGGATATCAATATTTCCAGTCAGGGAATCCGACCATGCCAACCCAGCACTGCACCTCCAGGCTGAGGCGATTGCTGGTCGCAGTATAACACCAGTATGTGTGTAAATACATTTTTGGATACCCTCCTGCTTTCTATCAGCAGGATCCTTAAGGGCGGCCATCTCATGAGAGGGTAGAGCCCTTGTTCTTACAAGCGTGTGAGCGCCTTATCCCCCCCTAGGGGGTGTTTCCCAACGCACCCTAACCTCTGGCGGGAAAGGGTATACTTTTTAAGAAATTATCAATTGTTATCGGGGGGAAACCCACGCATCATCACACACCTCATTTTATTTCTCAGATTCAGGAAAACTACAGGTAGTTTTTCCCTCACCGAACATAATACCCCTTTTTGGTGGTACTCGTATTATCAGAAATGTATAAAACATTTTCCATTGTCTCAATCATGTAACGGGTGGCCCTACTGGAAATCACGGTTGTCTCTTCACTGTCGACACAGGAGTCAGTATCCGTGTCGGCGTCTGTATCTGCCATCTGAGGTAACGGGCGCTTTAGAGCCCCCGACGGCCTATGAGACGTCTGGACAGGCACAAGCTGAGTAGCCGGCTGTCTCATGTCAACCACTGTTTTTATATAGAGCTGACACTGTCACGTAATTTTCAACAGTACATCCACTCAGGTGTCGACCCCCTAGGGGGTGACATCACTGTTACAGACACTCTGCTCCGTCTCCACATCATTTTTCTCCTCATACATGTCAACACAAACGTACCGACACACAGCACACACACAGGGAATGCTCTGATAGAGGACAGGACCCCACTAGCCCTTTGGGGAGACAGAGGGAGAGTATGCCAGCACACACCAGAGCGCTATATATATTTACAGGGATAACCTTATATAAGTGTTTTTCCCCTTATAGCTGCTGTATGTTTTAATACTGCGCCTAATTAGTGCCCCCCTCTCTTTTTTTAACCCTTTCTGTAGTGTAGTGACTGCAGGGAAGAGCCAGGGAGCTTCCCTCCAACTGAGCTGTGAGGGAAAATGGCGCCAGTGTGCTGAGGAGATAAGGCCGCCGAAAAGGGGGCGGAGCCTATCTCCCGTTTTTCTGTATATTCTGGCAGGGGTTAAATGCATCCATATAGCCCAGGAGCTATATGTGATGCATTTTTTGCCATGTAAGGTATTTTTATCATGTTTTATTGCGTCTCAGGGCGCCCCCCCCCCCAGCGCCCTGCACCCTCAGTGACCGGAGTATGAAGTGTGCTGAGAGCAATGGCGCACAGCTGCAGTGCTGTGCGCTACCTTATTGAAGACAGGAACGTCTTCTGCCGCCGATTTTTCCGGACCTCTTCGCTCTTCTGGCTCTGTAAGGGGGCCGGCGGCGCGGCTCCGGGACCCATCAAGGCTGGGCCTGTGATCGTCCCTCTGGAGCTAATGTCCAGTAGCCAAGAAGCCCAATCCACTTAGGTGAGTTCGCTTCTTCTCCCCTTAGTCCCTCGATGCAGTGAGCCTGTTGCCAGCAGGTCTCACTGAAAATAACAAATCTAAACTAAAACTCACTAAGAAGCTCAGGAGAGCCCCTAGTGTGCACCCTTCTCGTCGGGCACAGAAATCTAACTGAGGCTTGGAGGAGGGTCATAGGGGGAGGAGCCAGTGCACACCAGTTAGTCCTAAAGCTTTCTTTAGATGTGCCCAGTCTTCTGCGGAGCCGCTATTCCCCATGGTCCTTACGGAGTTCCCAGCATCCACTAGGACGTCAGAGAAATATAATTATACCTCAATTTGAGGGGGTGCATGTGCCTCACGACAGGATACAGAGAGGAGGGGTCAGCCCCCATACTGTGTTTTAGAGAGGAGTCAATCTACCCCCCCTGTGTCAGACACCACAGAACATGGGGATAGCTCTGGGTGTACAGAGAAGGGGCTGCAAACATTAAGAAAGACATAAGAAATGCATGTAGTAATACATCTAACACAGGTAGCACACGTTAAGCGTTATTACACCATGCGGATTCACAGGACACCAGCGCACACCTCCACTCCCCTTCCCCCCATACACAGGGGGGGGGATCTGGTCTCCTTCAGTTGCTCAGCACCGAAAATGGTGACTATAAGAGGAGATACCATACACACCACTAAACAGCAACAGCGCGTCTCCCCTAGCTAGGCCCCAAGCCCGCAGCATATCCTCATTGCTGCCACTCACCTGTGGCCAGTGAGAGAGACACACAACACAGGCCCCATCCAGTACCTGATTAAGGGTCCCAGCTATCGAGAGTGGCTAACTAGTGTCTGCACCCGGACATGCCACTGCCATGATGAGCAGCCATGTGATCAGCTTGGCAGTGTGTGGCACAGTTTGCTTTGCTGTGACTGTGGAAGTCTTTTCTGTGACTGAAGTGAAAATAGTGCCTGTGAGAGTGGGGACTAATGACAGATTCACTGCCCAATATCGCCCCTACTGTAGAAGTCCAACAAATTGTTTTTAAAAACACATCTTCTAACAATCTAATTTTAATTCGTAACGACTGATATACCAAACTAAATACAGGTTGAGTATCCCATATCCAAATAATCCGAAATACGGAATATTCCGAAATACAGAATTTTTTTTTGAGTGAGAGTGAGATAGTGAAACCTTTGTTTTCTGATGGCTCAATGTACACAAACTTTGTTTAATGCACAAAGTTATTAAAAATATTGTATTAAATGACCTTTAGGCTGTGTATAAGGTGTATTTGAAACAAATGCATTGTGTGCTTAGACCTGGGTCCCATTGCCATGATCTCATTATGGTATGCAATTATTCCAAAATACGGAAAAATCCAATATCCAAAATACTTCCGGTCCCAAGCATTTTGGATAAGGGATACTCAACCTGTACTAATAGTAACAGTTACCTTGTAATCTCTCTTTAGGTAAAACTCCAGAGGTAAGCACAAGACTGGCACGGACAGTCAGCATTAGCCAATAAGGATGGATGAAGCATGGTGCTGATTTTGCAAGGATCGCATAGATGTCCAACTAGAAGTGTATCTATGAAGTGTTTTCTTCCAACTACTTTAAGAATTCAGTCCAAATCCTAAACAAAATGTCCTGTTAAGTTTCCTGTAAGAGAAATATTAAATTGTAATTATAGTACAACATTGCAAGACCACACAATAAGCTGAAAGTGGACCCTGTCACCCACAGACTTAGATAACCGGACTGACAACAGAATATTACATACACCAATATGGTCTTTAACTGAAAAGCTTTACATGTCAATAATACAGATCTTCTAAGCATGTACACGTGTAAGAGCATACACTGGCAGTAAGCGGTGTGTGTGCTCCAGGGAGACACCCAGGCACATGAGTATGTGTGCAGGCTACACGAGACAGATGCCATATACCTATTGTAGGAAGGAGGGCGTCTTATCTGTACATTACAAAACCGCTTATACTAAATGTGGTTATTCATTCTCACAGCTACGTGACAGATCCCTCTGGCATCTTGTACCTGGGGCCAGATGCAATGACGCCCGACATCACCGGAGGTGCGAGATGCTGGCCGATCTCAGACTTTCCTTTAAAGGGACAATCACTTACAAGGCATTTGCCTCGTTTCCAATTGCCATTTAAAAAAACAAAACAAAAAAAAAACCCACCATAGATCAGCTGGCATCTCGCCCCTCATCTTTGTTGCACTAGACAGGATTCAAAGCAAAAATTGATTTCTTTTACTTTGAGTTTTATAGAGCTTTGCTATACCCCTCTATATTGGCCACTTAAAGAACAGATCATCTTAAAGTGGGCAAAGCTGAAAAGGGGATGTTCCTGACAATCCAGCGTACAATAGCGATTTACAATCAGCTCATACTGCCTAGCAACTATATCCACGTTGTAGTTTTGTCACCAGCTAATGTAAGATATGGATTCAAGCATAAAACAGGTGTACATTACCTGGTGTTCTGATTGCACAATTGTGCATAACCAAGATTACTAGTCCAGTATTGCAGTGATTTAGGGCTGCAGTGAGGTGGGGAGGAAACCAAACATTTCAATGGTAAAAAGGCGGCAGCTTACTTGCAACTAGCATTATCCAAAAACCATCAGGTTAATAGCGTGCAGATCTGAGTAGAGACTCAGTTACCAACTAAAGTGCCCTCTGTAGTTTGCTAGGCCTGCAAAGCTTTATAACTGTACATACACACCTTGTTCTCTGTTGGTAGGAGATGGACTTCACGGTTCTTATTCCCTACAGCACATATGTACTGGTACACTCCTGTAGGCATGGATCTGTGCTCCAGGAAAGGCGATGCGACTCTGGTAAGTGCTGTAAAAGTTACAGTAAGTGTCAGTCTGGACAGAGCTAGCACATAAGCTTGCATTTACCATGTAGAAAGCATTGATGTATATATCTGGTCAGCATGGGACACATTTTGCAGATACAGACCCTTACCATACTCTGGGCCTGACTCAGATGACCACAGTGAACATCGCTGCTGCATCTCTGGATGCTTCCTGCATTCAGCGCTGATACGAGTGCTGCGTCTGAAGACGGCATCAACTCACCATCAGCGCGATTGTCACAGCCCTCGGCCATCTGAGTATGCCTCACCTTATTTAGTTGGCCATAAATCATAAGTATTCTAATTGCATTTCTATTTTCCCCACACAATATTACACACTTTTTATAATGTTACATATTTATGGAGACATTTTGGGTGGATAGTGTGGGGGACACGCCCACATTACACTAGCCACACCCACACAGCACTGGTCACAGCTCCTCTGCTTCTCATAACAGGCCCTTGGACATTTTCAGCCCCAGGCCCACGTGGCCCTTAATCTGGCCCCGGATGAACCGAGGAGTGGCAAGCAAGCAGAGGGTGCATGTACCTCACGACAGGATACAGAGGAGGGAGCAGCCCCCACACTGTGTTTTAGAGAGGAGTCACTCTGCCCCCTTGTGTCAGACTCCACAGAGCATGGGGAGGGCTCTGGGTGTACAGAGAAGGGGCTGCACACATGAAGAGGAACATGTAAAACATATGTAGTCATACATATAACATGGGTAGCACACAAGGTTATTCCACCATTAGGTTTCACAATACACCAGCGCCCCTTATACACAGGCAGGATTTGTTCTTCTACAGCTGCTAAGCACCGAGATAGACAACAGTCAGAAGGGGTGCACGGTACACACCACCATGCGGCAGCAGTCTCTCTCACCTAGCTAAGCCCCAAGCCTACAGCACAGCCTCACTGCCGCCACACATCACTGGCCAATGGGACAGAAAGAACAGAGGCCACTTCCAGTACATAATAAAGGGGTCCTCGTTATCGAGAGAGATGCTAAGTGGCACTTGAACCTGGTGCCATGACACAAGCTTGGCAGCGTGTGCTTTGCTGTGAAGTGACAATAGTGCCTGCGAGAGTGGGGACTAATGACGGATTCACTGTCTATTATCCCTGCTGTAGAAATTTTTATTTTATTTTTTATTTTTAATAAAACTTTCAAGTTAATTCTTACAATGATCTAATTGTAATTAGTAATTGCGGCTATTCCAAACTAATCATATTATAGTAACGGTTACCTTGTAATCTCTCCTTATGTTACTCCACAGGCAAGCACAAGATTGGCAAAGATCGAATCCACTTTAGACAAAAAGGATAAATGAAGCATTATGCGGATGCTTTTGCAAGGATCAATGATGCCCTTCTATTGTCAACTAGGGCATCTATGAAATATTTTCATCCAATTACTGCAAGATTTAC
Organism: Pseudophryne corroboree; assembly: GCF_028390025.1. NCBI lineage: Eukaryota > Metazoa > Chordata > Amphibia > Anura > Myobatrachidae > Pseudophryne > Pseudophryne corroboree. Next base: position 1,064,891,894 of record NC_086444.1, read on the forward strand.
CACCGATTCATTAGCAAATGTGTAAAGCGAAGAACATGAACCCATATGAACTGAGGATCTTGGAAGTTTCCTGTAAGAGAAGTAAATATAATTATCTTAATGAGACCTCATCGCAAGATAACACAATAAGCTGTAAATGGACCGTCACCCACAGGCTTAGATAACAGGATTAACACTGGCATGTTACATGCACAGACACTGGGCCTGATTCATACTTGTAAGTTATGACAATATTCACACAGTTGACCAATTATTGGTGGTCTGCACATGCTTGGCAATGAATTACAATCATGGAGGTATTAAGAGTGATTAACAGGAGCAACCATTTTGTGGGAGGTAGCAGGGAGTGTCTGCAAAAATTTAGGTGTTCAGGCCATTTTTAAGGAGTGCCTCAGGCAGTGTCTATGATTCTGCGTGTAGATAACGTGTCTCCAACATCTGTTGTGGCACCAAAGCTGCGTATTTATTCAGGGTGTCAATGTCTACGTCCAATGATGTAGATGCCGGCTACACTAGAAACATATGCCACATGCATAGGAGGGTGTCTTATCAGTACATTACAAAACAGCTTATACAAAATGTGGTTATTCTCTCTCACAGAACTGTATGGCAGATACTTTACAAAGGTTTCCTCTGACATCAGATGATTCATCTGTGTTGCACTAGACAGGATTCAAAGCAAAAATTAAGTTCTTTTACTTTGAGTTTTATAGAGCTTTGCTATACCCCTCTATATTGGCCACTTATAGAACAGATCATCTTAAAGTGGGCAAAGCTGAAAAGGGGATGTTCCTGACAATCCATTGTACAATAGTGATTTACAATTGGCGCATACTGGATAGCAACTATATCCACGTTTTAGTTTTGTCATCAGCTAATACGAGATATGGATTTAAGCATAAAACAATTGGACATTCGCTCCAGTTCTACAGTAGGGAATAACTAACAAATTTTTGATCTAGTTTACAGTGAATTAGGGCTGCAGTGAGATGGGGAGGAAGCCAAAACACAATTCAACCATAAAAAGATGGCTGTAGATCTATGGCCTGTGCATTAATGTGGAGGACAGGAAGCTGCATCACTGCTCACTACTTGTTATTCAGGAAGTGCTTCTGCAGCCGTTATTAAGCATGATGCACTAGGTAAAGTAGGGATTGCCATCGGCACTCGCTCCATCAATGGTGTCCATCAATGGAGTACTCGGCAGCCACAATCGATGGTTAGAAAGAATGTGACCATATATACAATTGATTTCAGCATTCGAATACCTGTGCATGCGCAGAATAGGCTTGGCTGGACATGTCATAAGAAAACAATTAGGAAGCAATATAGCTTCTTCTGCACATGCTTAGCACCACTGGCGGCTGGCTGCGGCATAGTTTGTTCATTAGTGCCTTAGTGAAGACGGATACAGTGGACGGGGCGAGGCTGCTGAGTGCAGAGGCGGTGCTGCACTAGACTAGAGATTAGAATTTAAATTCTAATCCTGGACCGGTACACAGCCACAACACGCAGAGACGGTCACAGTTCTCCGATTATTATAGAGATCAGCAGCTGATGTGACTTCAGTGAGTTGGGAGTCGGTACTGAACTGTACCGACATCTGAGCTCAAGCTGCTCAGCCAGTGAAGCGGGCAGCACCTGCTCCACCAATACCGGCGCACATCAGTCGACTGGCTGACAGTATGACTCAAAGCTTTACTGCACTGGAGCCAGTGCGGCATGCCAACATTAATAAGAAAAAAGAAACCATCGCTATCGACCCAATGAATACCATCGATGGTGGGTAACCAGTTGGTTCTCCCCCATCGATGGGAAAAATATTTAACATCGGCCATATACCGTTGATGATTTCGAATAGTCGACAGCCATACCTAGAGTAAAGACACACTTCTGCAGTTCTCCAGAGTCCTGTGGTGACTGGCTTTACAGTGGCAGCTTGTTTGCAATTATCCAAAAGGCTAAATCATAGCTGCCAATTCTGGGTAGAGACATAGGGGGTCTATTTACTAAGCCTTGAAAGGAGACGAAGTCCCAACCAACCAGCTCCTGTCATTTTTCAAACACGGCCTGTGACATGGTAGTCAGGAGCTGATTGGCTGGTACTCTACCTCCATTCACTTGATCTCCATCCATGGCTTTCAAATAGAAGCCGCAGTTACTAAAGAGGCCTCCAAAACTTTAATTGTACATACACACCTTACTTTCTGCTGGTAGGCATTGGACATTGTATCATTTGCTTCCATAAACCTTAAAAACAAAATATTAGATGTTAAAAAGGTGCAAAGATTATAGCTGTAACATTTGTTTTACAGTTTATTCACAATATAAATGAGATTAGGGCTGAAACTATAAGAGGGGCAGTTAATAAAAAGCATTTTAAAGAAAATGCTGGTGTTTCTTTTTTTTCCATATGTAGTGTACTGACTGGTGTTATAATTACAAGAGAAAACAAGTTGCGAAACATTTAGATAAGATCTACAAACAGCCGCCACTGTAACATTATAAAGCTGGTATTTACAATGATGAACCCACTTTAACGCCTTAGCCACTGGCAATACATGCATTGTATTAGCGTTTTTAAAACCTTAATAGGTTAAACAGCACTACCCTACGTCTTTAACTCCACATACAGTATACTGAAGTACTCGTTAGACATCAGATTACATGACTAAAACACGGAGGCCCATGAACCGAGAAGCCGCATTAAGATTTCCCTTGAACCGCCCGGCAGCAGGATTGCATATGATACATCGTATGCAAAAGGACTGCATACGATGTATCGTATGTGATCCAGGCCAATGCCTGCAGGATCCGAGATATATATAGTGCAGTACTTTCCGATCTAGGGGCTCCGATCTGATGCTCGCAGGACTGTGCATCGTATCAGATCTGATGTAAAGCACACGCGATTTTCCAGTTTTCATTCGATTTATTGGCCCGAAACATCAGAATCGGATGAAATCAGGCAAAATCACACTAGTGTATGGTCACCTTTAGGTTTCTCCCAATGACCTTAATAAAGTCAATAAACTAAGGAGTCGAGTCCCTACACAGCAGTATATGTAACATAACGTATATGACCAGGGGTGGGCCAGGGAGCGGCCTGCATACTGGGCGTGCATGTACCTCACGACAGGATACAGAGATGAGGAGACAGTCCCCACACTGTTTTAGAGAGGAGTCACTCTTCCCCCCCTGTGTCAGACACCACAAAGCATGGGGAGGGCCCTGGGTGAACAGAGAAGGGGCTGCACACATTAAGAGGAACATGTAAAAACGCAAGTTGTCATACATGTAACATGGGTAGCACACAAGGTATTAATACACCATAAGGAGTCACAGGACACAGCATGGATCTGTTCTCCTACAGTTTTTCGATACAGAGCCCAGCTCTGCCATGAGGCAGCAGTGTGCTTCCCCCTAGCTAGGCCGCAGCCTCACTACCGCCACTCACCTCCAGCCAGCAAGACAGGAAGAGCGCACATCAGCATCTGCACTCATCTCAGATTTCCCTGCTCCAACCTGGGGTTTCCTGGCCAAGATCTCCAATTTCTTGTTTTCTGTCCCTTTTACTTATGGGTTAAAACACTGCACTAGATTAAAGTCCAATCTGAGGTCAAATCGTACAAAATGACTGTCCATGCATGATTTCCTTTGTTATTGCAGCGATCAGTGTGCAGAAAAAAAGCTAGTGACCAGATATTCCTGCTGCTGCTTGTACTGTGCACTCCACCCCTCCCCCTCTCCATTCACTACCCTTTCCAGCTCCAGTCTCCACTCCATCCCTGCCCCTATGCTAACTGGATATATTAAATTAAATTAGGGATGTGTACTCGCTTATAATACCAACTTTAGGTGCTTTTAAACAAATACAGAGTTTGTTAAAACTGACTTATTTCTCAATGATCTTGCATGCAATTGCAAATGCGATTAATGCAATTATATTCTCTCGGAGCATGTGATAAATATAACACAGACAAGTAACAACACACAACAATACTTTTAAGTTACTAGGCAAACCTAGGGGTCCATGTGCTTATCGTGGAGATAAAGTTGCTCCAGATACTTCTGCTATGCAGGAGCTGGCTACTGCAATTGTTACTAAAACCAGCCCCACAGAGGAGAGTGCAGGATAACTCACCCCACTACCAGCAGAAGAGACTCCACATCTAGGCAAACGTCTGTGTCCCATGATGTCCTCCAACTAAGCATGTGCTCCGAGCCTCCGACTGGTGAGTGTGCTCTAAAGTCTCTAATGAAGTCTCGTGAGAGCATGCACTGTAGCTTTATGGCTTTTTTTTTTTTTTTACTTTATTGACAAAAAGAACAAAACTACACAGTGACAGAGGAGAGGACATCCACATTGATATAAACTCTTCTCTCTGCACGAGGCTGAAGCTGTAGTTGTGCAAGGGTTAAACAGCTTTTGTCAAAAGATTTGACACTTGAAACTCACACAGGGTGGTCACTGACATATCACCCACCTGCAATTTGCCTTGACCAACAAGTATTTGGGCATGAAAATGGTGGTAAAGCGGGCACAGACACCAGATTTCATCATTTTGAATAAGAAGCTGTAGTTGTGCAAGGGTTAAACAGCGTTGGTCAAAAGATTTGACACTTGAAACTCACACAGGGTGGTCACTTACATATCACCCACCTGCAATTTGCCTTGACCAACAAGTATTTGGGCATGAAAATGGTGGTAAAGCTGGCACAGACACCAGATTTCATCATTTTGAATAAGAAGCTGCAGTTGTGCAAGGGTTAAACAGCGTTGGTCAAAAGATTTGACACTTGAAACTCACACAGGGTGGTCACTTACATATCACCCACTTGCAAGTTGCCTTGACCAACAAGCATTTGGGCATGAAAATGGTGGTATCCCTGCAATGTAATTAATTATCGCATTTCGAGTTTCAGCTATTTTATCATATTACATCCGCATCCAAGATGCGAATGGTGATAAATAGGCCCTTTAGTATTTTTGGAACTTGATGAATTTAGGTATGGATCCATACTATTGTACTAGATCAGGGGTTCTCAAACTCGGTCCTCAGGACCCCACACGGTGCATGTTTTGCAGGTAACCCAGCAGGTGCACAGGTGTATTAATTACTCACTGACACATTTTAAAAGGTCCACAGGTGGAGCTAATTATTTCACTTGCAATTCTGTGAGGAGACCTGCAAAACATGCACCGTGTGGGGTCCTGAGGACCGAGTTTGAGAACCTGTGTACTAGATGATTAATCGCGCCCTACGGGCGCTCTTTACACCGTCGTAAGGGGCTACGCCCCCTTAACCCTTACACACCCTTGTGGCGTGCAATGTTTTTATTACGTTATGTGTGTAAGCGGCACTTGTACAGGGGGCGTTACATGTGTAAGCGGCACTTGTACAGGGGGCGTTACATGTGTAAGCGGCACTGGTACAGGGGGCGTTACGTGTATAAGCGGCACTGGTACAGGGGGCGTTACGTGTGTAAGCGGCACTGGTACAGGGGGGCGTTACGTGTGTAAGCGGCACTGGTACAGGGGACGTTATGTGTGTAAGCGGCACTGGTACAGGGGGCATTACGTGTGTAAGCGGCACTGGTACAGGGGACGTTATGTGTGTAAGCGGCACTGCTACAGGGGGCGTTACGTGTGTAAGCGTCACTGCTACAGGGGGCGTTACGCGTGTAAGCGTCACTGCTACAGGGGGCGTTACGCGTGTAAGCGTCACTGCTACAGGGGGCGTTACATGTGTGTCACTGGTATAGGGGGCGCGCTGCGATGAGGCTGGTTACTGAAAGGATTTGCCCTTATACCTTAACCCTCGATGTGATGGCCTCTTAGACGTCTGGAGTGTAAACTTTAACCACAAGGTACATGCACAACACAAGCAGTAAAAATTCACACTGTTTATTATGAAGTTAACAAAAGTATATATGACAATGCATATGGGTGTAACTGACATGTCGTTACACTCCCATTGGTTCGTTAATAGTTACCAGGCAGAACAGAAAAAGGCGGATGTCCATATATGGGTTTTCTACAAGTTTCTCAAACATATTACAAAGTTTTTGTAACACAGTATATTTGGGTAGAAAGAACGAGTTTCATCTGGTATGGAACTGACCTTGGATGCCAGACCCACACAGGCCTGGTATCTGTATGAGAGACAAAGGCACCTAGCACAGGGCAGCACGCATCCATGCAAACACATAAGAGTTCATATAGCATGTTTTAACCCTTCACTAGGGAAATAGAAATATTCACTTTTACACTGTAACTATTATAAGGAAATTGATCATATAAAAAGTAATATTTACAAAGACAGAAGAGGTAACCCTTCAATCCCCTCTTAGAATCATGATTATTATATGACATGATTCTTGAGTGAGGCTCCTTTCTTGTTCTTCCAGTTCTTGAGATATTGGACATAATCGTCGGGTCCCTTACTATCAGAGGAGGTGACAGGACTGGTGGTTATATCATAGTACATCAGGGCCTTATCAATGCCTTTGGAGGTAAGTTTCTTTCCACAGGGGATTACACAATAAACTATAATGCCTACAAGAATTAAAGTTACAAGTATGAATATGCTTATTTGCACAATACCCTGGTGGGAAGGTTTTTAAATTTCTCCCTGTGGTGGTGTTAGATGTATAACAAGTGTAGTTTCCAGGATATATAGTTATGGTGCTTCCTGGGTTGGGATTTTTTGACAATATGGGATATTCCCTTTTCCACATTTCGCACTGACTGTCATTTGTTTTGGTGTCATTAAAAAGGCTGAAAAAAAAACAATTTTCCTGTTCTAGGGGTATATTAAGGGGCACTGTACCTAGGTGGGGCCTAGATTTGCCACAGACATAACAGTTGCTTTTATTGTGTTTGTTAGCACTATACTTCATCCATTCCAACCAAAAATTAATGTCAGGGAAACCAGTTTCAATAGCTAGGGTGTCTTCAAAGGTAGGGTTAGTAATAGCCACCATATCTTTAGAAGTGGCAATATGGGGCTTTAAAGGTTTGTTTTGGGGATATTTGCTATATCTATTTTTTGCAAATGATGGGCCATATTTCCAATCTGCTCCTGTATTCCACCCCACAGCTTCCCAGGAATTACAATTAGATCCATAATATCTAATGTCATAGTACCATTCGTCAGTAACACAAATATATACTGTCTCAGACATTCCTGATTTCCTTCTTTGTTGTATATAACATAAAATAGTCAAGGATATATGTGGCTACGTGTGTGTTAGAGGAATTATACCACAAGGTGGGGATCCCATTAGTGTGTGTAATATCAACCTCACATATTGTGTGGTGAGTGAGGGCCAGTAGGGCTATCAAGGTAGTCCCCAGGATAAAGATAGGGGACAGGTTCCTCATCTTCTTCTGTTCTTCTTTCTTCGCTAGGTGGGAGGTCAGGGCTGTCTGCCCCGGTTCGTACCTCACTGGAATCACTTGCTTCCCTCTCTAGGTCTGGTCTAGGAACCTTTTTTACTCGGGATGCATGGATCCAGGCAGGACTTTCCTCTGTCAGGACTGCTGTTCGGGTAACTGCTACGACCTCTGTCTCTGGACCATAGGTGAAGTCTCCTGGGCTCTTGTTCCTGGGGAGCACCTTCACCACGACTCTGTCTCTGACTTTAAAGGGGTGTGTAGGTTCCTGTGGATTCAAAGGGTTTTTACAAACAACCTCATGTTCAATTTCATTCAGTTTTGTTATCAGGGACCTGACATACTCTTCTCTGATGAGTTCTAGATCTCCTTCCTGTATTACTAGTGGTTTCTTAGCCCAGGGTGTAGGAAAAGGGTCTGCCCATTAGTATTTCAAATGGGGAGTAACCTAGAGTCTTTTGTGGGGTATTCAAGATGCTGGTGTTTAGCTTTATTAGGGTTGTTCCTGAGGCAAGTGATGCATCTGCTAACATACTGGTCCACAAGTGATTTGGCATTAGTAACATAAAAATCATTGGTTAGTAGGAGGAGTGTTGTGGCTTCACCACGGTGACCAACACCACGGCACTGGGCAACGAGCAAAGGGGCACTGGACTGGGGTATACAGGGTTTCCCCTCTTTGCAGATTAATCCTGATTTAGGATTTTTTCTGCAGAATTGGGTAAGTCCAGTCGGAGAGATCAGTATTAGTCGCAGCAGCTTGAAGTTGAGTGAGCAGATGGACGTTGTCAAGGGAGGGACATGCTCTAGTGAGTGCAACGAGTTCTGCAGCTTGCGCGGACTGATAAGGTATTGGTAGGGTTTCCAACACAGTATCAGGGAGGGTGACAATGGCATAGCCAGCCTGGTATGTATTGTCATTGGGCCTACTACATGAGCCGTCAACAAAAACTATGTCTGCGCCTGGTATGGGAACGGGAGACATGTCAAGTCTGGGAGAAGTTTCAGCTTCAATGGAAGCAGCACAGTCATGTAGGTCAGGTGGTTCATCCTCGGGACCTTTCAAGCCTAAAAGGGCATTGAGAATGGGTGCAGGGCCAGAAGAACTAGCAGTGTACTTAATGGTAAGGGTAGGGTTACTCAAAAGGAGTACTTCATATCCACTAAGGCGTTGTGCTGACATGTACTGTGTGTGTAAGCCTTTAAGTATTGCCAGGACATCATGTGTGGTGTGGAGTACTGTGATGTGGCCTAAAGTGAGGGTAGTGGCCATTTCTGCAACCATTGCACAGGCTGCCAAAGCCCTGAGGCAGGCAGGCATACCTTGCACAGACACTGGCATGACTTTGGAAAAAAAATGCACGGGGCGCAACTTCCCTCCATGAAACTGTGTGAGCACCCCCGCCATGGTTTTACAATTGTCCCTTGCATATAGATGGAAAGGTAGCACATAACTGGGGAGGCCAAGTGCCGGACTTTTTATCAACATACATTTTAAACTTTCATATGCAGTTAACATTTCTTGTGACCATTGTACAGTTTTAGGCTTGTCCTTCAGTGTGGCTTGTCTCAAAATGTTATCATAATAAGAGCAATCAGATATCCACTGTCTGCAGTAATTTACCATACCCAGGAAGGACAGTAGTTCCTTCTGGGTAGTTGGGGTGACCAGGCCCAATACAGACTGTATGCGTTGTGGACTGATTTTCCTCTCTCCCTGAGTGAGCACAAAACCTAAGTAATCAACATGCTTTTTACACCATTGCATTTTTATTTTGGACACCTTGTGTCCACATTCACAAAGCCAGTTTAGTAATGAAACACCATCCTCTCGGCAGGCCTCCTCAGTTTTACTACAGAGCAGCAGATCATCTGCATACTGTAGCAGGACTGAACCATGGTGAGGTTGCCAGGGCCTCAATGTGGCCTGGAGACAACAGGTGCGTCAATAATCTGCACCAGGTAAGTTGTTTACCCTCAAAAGAAAAGGCAAAAAGTAATTGTGTCTGTGAATCTACAGGTATGCTGAAAAAAAGGCATTCTTCAAATCAATTACAGAGAAGAACGCAGCATCTGCAGGGATTGCAGAAATGAGTGAGTTTACATCTGGAACAATTGGTGCAATTGGGACAATTAACTGATTGATCGCTCTGTGATCCTGTACAAATCTTATACTACCATCAGCTTTGGCAACAGGGTTCACAGGAGTACAGTATGGTGATACAATATGTCTGAGAATACCCTGTTGTAAGAATTGCTGTATCACGGGGCGGAGACCTTCTATCTTTTCTGGTGAGAGGGGATACTGCATAAGTCAGAACACAAAACACTGGTTGTTGCACCGCTGTCCACTAAAAGGGGAATTTTACTTCCATTTATAATAAGTGGCAGCAGAGGTGAATCTTTACTATGACGGGAGAGTTGAATAAAGGCTGGGATACCCTCCTCCGGGCCCCGTCAGTGCGCGGGGTCTTTGGAATCTTCCCTGACTGCGGGGTTGGCTCTGTCTGTCAAAGCGTCCGGAGCTCTGATAGGCATGAGTGGGTGGGGAAATGAGTAAGCTTTCTGAGTTAAGCAAAGGTAAGCCAGCGTCATCTGTCCAGCAGTCCTTAAACCTTTTCCAAAACGCAGTAACAGACTATGAAGGTTTCTGTTTACAAGCCACAGCGACAGGCAAAAAAAAAAAAAAGCACAGGCAAAGGAGCACGGGTTTTAAAGACCTCCTTCATATGTGTATAGCTGCGTCCTTTGCAAGCTTTGCGCAAATAAGATATACAGCCATCGAGGGTAATGGTGGGCTTGGGACAGTGTTTTACTATTATCTAAACTCTGGGTTATTGGTGCTAGGGATAGAGCTAGTGGACGCACCCTCCAGCAGTGGAGCTGGAGGCAATCCCATTTAGTGTGAAAGGGTTACTGCTGCCAAGAGATTTGTGTCTCTGAGCGCAGGATACATTGGAATGCAAGGGGGGGAGGCGAGAGGGATTTTAAAAGATTTACAGTTCTCTGCAGTTTCGCTTCTGTGCTAAACTGACATTTTTTCTTAAATCTCCATATAGAAAGGGTAATTACTGCCTTCCCGTAGGAATGGGTCCTGTCCTGCTTTCTCTGTCCATCCCGCTAAATTATCCACCCATGGGTTAACTAAGTAATACTCTGAGGTAAAGTTGCGGGCGACATACATCTTGCATGTCTCACCAGGGAGGGGCGGGGGATAAATGACTGTCTTACTCTGACCCCCTCCCATAGTAAATGCAATCTACACCAGCTTTCTACGCAATTTCCACAACAACTTGCAACAACTGTCTATGCAATATCACAACAAAAATGCAGTTTACAAAAAAAAAAAACCTTCTATGCAATTTCACAACAAAAAATGCAATTTACAAAAACTTTCTATGCATGCATTAGCTAACACCAGTTAATTAGTCATTGACAATATCACAATATTATCTGTATAATGAGAACATGAAATCTTTTGACGGGTACGCTTACCATTCGTACAAGATGTCAGAAAAATACAGCGTTTTAGACAGGAAGCAAGAAAAGTGTTTGAGTAAAGATATCTGGCAGACGAAAACTTACCAGCCGTCTGAACCAAATATAAGAACTTATCTCACTACAACATACAAGAATATATATATAGACGATCAGATCGAGGTATAATCTACGTTATGTATAGACCCCAGGTCTATTTTTTTTTTTTTTAAGTATCCCAGATACTAACGTCTTTGGAGAATTGCGCTTGGACGCCTGGTCCTTTCTCAGACGTATCTTTAAGTCCCAGACATTAAAGATTCTATGGTATCCCTGATACCTGTTTTATGCTTTTACATAAAACTTCGTAATATTAAGTCCCGGACTTAAATATTACCTTGTCACGTGTTCCCGGAACACTGACACGGATTCAGCTTCAGTGTATGACCGCAATCCTGTATGGCAAAGACAGACAATAAATTCTCTATTTTTACCATTCAGGGACGATCACTGAATTCCGGACATAGCCCCCAGCTGAAAGGATTTGCCCTTATACCTTAACCCTCGATGTGATGGCCTCTTAGACGTCTGGAGTGTAAACTTTAACCACAAGGTACATGCACAACACAAGCAGTAAAAATTCACACTGTTTATTATGAAGTTAACAAAAGTATATATGACAATGCATATGGGTGTAACTGACATGTCGTTACACTCCCATTGGTTCGTTAATAGTTACCAGGCAGAACAGAAAAAGGCGGATGTCCATATATGGGTTTTCTACAAGTTTCTCAAACATATTACAAAGTTTTTGTAACACAGTATATTTGGGTAGAAAGAACGAGTTTCATCTGGTATGGAACTGACCTTGGATGCCAGACCCACACAGGCCTGGTATCTGTATGAGAGACAAAGGCACCTAGCACAGGGCAGCACGCATCCATGCAAACACATAAGAGTTCATATAGCATGTTTTAACCCTTCACTAGGGAAATAGAAATATTCACTTTTACACTGTAACTATTATAAGGAAATTGATCATATAAAAAGTAATATTTACAAAGACAGAAGAGGTAACCCTTCAGTTACCTGGTGTGGCTCAGTGGCAGGGGACGGAGCGTACGGGCCGTCCCTCGCGTTCTTTCGCTGTCCCGTTGGCGGCAGCATCTGCCTGTGTGAGTGGTGGGCCAGCAGGAGACAGGCATTCCAGTGGCAGCTGCGCGGGCTGTCAATCACAGCGCGTCCTGGCGGCATCTGGCCAATGGCGGGCGGAGTGTGCGGGGGGGGGGGGGGGGGGGGCTGGGGGGAGGCTTGACGGAGACTCAACCAATGGCTGGCGGAGGGGAGGGGGGGGCTGCGACGGAGCCTTAAATTCTGTGGAGGGGGGGCGGAGCCGTGACGGAGGCTTAAACTGGTGGCCTGGTGCTGCTGTCTCTGCACAATCGCGGCCACGCTGATATAACCTGCGGTCAGTTATGTATCCTGCTCACATATATAAGGGCAGATCTCCTATGGCTATCTCCTATCTCCTATATATTAGCCCAGATCTCTATGGCTGGACTCCGCCCAGCTATGTGACTCCGCCCAGCTATGTGACTCCGCCCAGCGTTAGCAAGTGAGGCACATAGTCACAGATCTGGTCTAATACCTGTATATAGGAGATGGGGATGCCGGACCAGATTGGGACAGAAAGGTAAACAGGAGATAGTTGTGATATATCCTGTGTTATTTTTAGACAATAATAATAATAATAATAATAATAATAAATAATAATAAAATAAAAATAATAATAAAGACAATCTTTTGACCAACGCTGTTTAACCCTTGCACAACTGCCACTTCTTATTCAAAATGAAGAAATCTGGTGTCTGTGCCCACTTTACCACCATTTTCATGCCCAAATGCTTGTTGGTCAAGGCAAATTGCAGGTGGGTGATATGTAAGTGACCACCCTATGTGGGTTTCAAATGTCAAATCTTTTGACCAACGCTGTTTAACCCTTGCACAACTACAGCTTCTTATTCAAAATGATGAAATCTGGTGTCTGTGCCCGCTTTACCACCATTTTCATGCCCAAATGCTTGTTGGTCAAGGCAAATTGCAGGTGGGTGATATGTAAGTGACCACCCTGTGTGAGTTTGAAGTGTCAAATCTTTTGACCAACGCTGTTTAACCCTTGCACAACTGCAGCTTCTTATTCAAAATGATGAAATCTGGTGTCTGTGCCCGCTTTACCACCATTTTCATGCCCAAATGCTTGTTGGTCAAGGCAAATTGCAGGTGGGTGATATGTAAGTGACCACCCTGTGTGAGTTTGAAGTGTCAAATCTTTTGACCAACGCTGTTTAACCCTTGCACAACTGCAGCTTCTTATTCAAAATGATGAAATCTGGTGTCTGTGCCAGCTTTACCACCATTTTCATGCCTAAATCATTTTTGTTTAGTGCAAAATGTAATGTTGATTGGTGTAAGGGACACTATTTGAAGTTTATGCAATGCTATCTTAGTGATCTGTCTTTATTTCATTTATTTGAATATAATAATTTCTGAATAAGAAAAATAATTTCTGAATAAGAAGCTGGAGCCGAATCAGAAGTGAATAAGAAGCTGGAGCCGAATAAGAAGTGAATAAGAAGCTGGCCGAATAAGAAGCTAACTTCAGCCTCATTCTCTCTGCTCTATGATGATATCTTGCTGGAGAGAAGAAGTGACACCTTTTCTTAGTAATCGCTGTGTCACTTAGCACTGCCTGTGTATTAACTTTAAACGCGTCCATTTTACATTACAATATGCCCTTAATGGTTGTAGATTTCACTCGGTTTCTTTTTTAGTTTTTCACATCCCAACAAATGACTATACAGCTGTTCCAAGTCTGCATTAGAAAAGGGCAAACTTCCTAAATACACCACTACATTTCTCAAGTTAGAAAAGCTCAGGTTTCTGAACAGATTTCTGCATTTTAAATATATGCTTCCAATACTCAGAGTATTTGTCATTCTGCATCTATGTTACTAGTAATATGCAGGGGGTGCAGTGCTTGACAACTGGGACTAAATCCAGTCCAAACTTTGTATCCTCTAAGTTACATCCTTAAAATGCAGCCTTTACAATGGCATACCTCCCAACTTTTTTAGCCTTGTAGGCAGGACCTGTCGCACCAGAGGTTTGCCCGTGGCTAAAAATGGGCGTGGCCTCGCTGCGCGACTCCCATTTTTTTCATTTTGGGGGTGAACCCATCACTCCCCGAACTGGAGATATCTGATTCCCATCCGAGCCTGTTAATTGCTCTTCCCAGCCAGATATCTCGGGTTCTGTCTGACGTTTTTCTGATGGTATATTCCAAAAGCTGGGACTCTCCCCTTTTGGTGGACACTGGCTCCTTGTCTCTACTATGACCAGAACCAGAGATATCAGCCTTCCAGCAGCTGGTCCCTGCTCCAGCTCCAGCTCCACACGCTTGGCATGCAGTTTTATATTTTCTTTCAGTGGATTGCTCTGGCTACTGAACTCTGATCTCCAAGACCCCAGAACCTCCTGAAAGGTAGGACTCTCTGGTTTTGTATCCCATTGAAAGCTAAGAAATGCATTTCCAGCAACTGGAGATATCTGTAGTCAAGCAAGCTGCCCTCCCACCGGAAAAGTATGAATATTAAGCCCACAAAACTATCCACCCCTCCCCTGCATATTAACCACCACCTACCAACCTGGAAGTCATATACCAGGTAGAGATGAGCGCCTGAAATTTTTCGGGTTTTGTGTTTTGGTTTTGGGTTCGGTTCCGCGGCCGTGTTTTGGGTTCGAACGCGTTTTGGCAAAACCTCACCGAATTTTTTTTGTCGGATTCGGGTGTGTTTTGGATTCGGGTGTTTTTTTCAAAAAACACTAAAAAACAGCTTAAATCATAGAATTTGGGGGTCATTTTGATCCCAAAGTATTATTAACCTCAAAAACCATAATTTACACTCATTTGCAGTCTATTCTGAATACCTCACACCTCACAATATTATTTTTAGTCCTAAAATTTGCACCGAGGTCGCTGTGTGAGTAAGATAAGCGACCCTAGTGGCCGACACAAACACCGGGCCCATCTAGGAGTGGCACTGCAGTGTCACGCAGGATGTCCCTTCCAAAAAACCCTCCCCAAACAGCACATGACGCAAAGAAAAAAAGAGGCGCAATGAGGTAGCTGTGTGAGTAAGATTAGCGACCCTAGTGGCCGACACAAACACCGGGCCCATCTAGGAGTGGCACTGCAGTGTCACGCAGGATGGCCCTTCCAAAAAACCCTCCCCAAACAGCACATGACGCAAAGAAAAAAAGAGGCGCAATGAGGTAGCTGTGTGAGTAAGATTAGCGACCCTAGTGGCCGACACAAACACCGGGCCCATCTAGGAGTGGCACTGCAGTGTCACGCAGGATGTCCCTTCCAAAAAACCCTCCCCAAACAGCACATGACGCAAAGAAAAAAAGAGGCGCAATGAGGTAGCTGACTGTGTGAGTAAGATTAGCGACCCTAGTGGCCGACACAAACACCGGGCCCATTTAGGAGTGGCACTGCAGTGTCACGCAGGATGTCCCTTCCAAAAAACCCTCCCCAATCAGCACATGATGCAAAGAAAAAGAAAAGAAAAAAGAGGTGCAAGATGGAATTGTCCTTGGGCCCTCCCACCCACCCTTATGTTGTATAAACAAAACAGGACATGCACACTTTAACCAACCCATCATTTCAGTGACAGGGTCTGCCACACGACTGTGACTGATATGACGGGTTGGTTTGGACCCCCCCCCCAAAAAAGAAGCAATTAATCTCTCCTTGCACAAACTGGCTCTACAGAGGCAAGATGTCCACCTCATCATCACCCTCCGATATATCACCGTGTACATCCCCCTCCTCACAGATTATCAATTCGTCCCCACTGGAATCCACCATCTCATCTCCCTGTGTACTTTGTGGAGGCAATTGCTGCTGGTCAATGTCTCCGCGGAGGAATTGATTATAATTCATTTTAATGAACATCATCTTCTCCACATTTTCTGGATGTAACCTCGTACGCCGATTGCTGACAAGGTGAGCGGCGGCACTAAACACTCTTTCGGAGTACACACTTGTGGGAGGGCAACTTAGGTAGAATAAAGCCAGTTTGTGCAAGGGCCTCCAAATTGCCTCTTTTTCCTGCCAGTATAAGTACGGACTGTGTGACGTGCCTACTTGGATGCGGTCACTCATATAATCCTCCACCATTCTATCAATGTTGAGAGAATCATATGCAGTGACAGTAGACGACATGTCCGTAATTGTTGTCAGGTCCTTCAGTCCGGACCAGATGTCAGCATCAGCAGTCGCTCCAGACTGCCCTGCATCACCGCCAGCGGGTGGGCTCGGAATTCTGAGCCTTTTCCTCGCACCCCCAGTTGCGGGAGAATGTGAAGGAGGAGATGTTGACAGGTCGCGTTCCGCTTGACTTGACAATTTTGTCACCAGCAGGTCTTTCAACCCCAGCAGACTTGTGTCTGCCGGAAAGAGAGATCCAAGGTAGGCTTTAAATCTAGGATCGAGCACGGTGGCCAAAATGTAGTGCTCTGATTTCAACAGATTGACCACCCGTGAATCCTTGTTAAGCGAATTAAGGGCTCCATCCACAAGTCCCACATGCCTAGCGGAATTGCTCCGTGTTAGCTCCTCCTTCAATGTCTCCAACTTCTTCTGCAAAAGCCTGATGAGGGGAATGACCTGACTCAGGCTGGCAGTGTCTGAACTGACTTCACGTGTGGCAAGTTCAAAGGGCATCAGAACCTTGCACAACGTTGAAATCATTCTCCACTGCGCCTGAGACAGGTGCATTCCACCTACTATATCGTGCTCAATTGTATAGGCTTGAATGGCCTTTTGCTGCTCCTCCAACCTCTGAAGCATATAGAGGGTTGAATTCCACCTCGTTACCACTTCTTGCTTCAAATGATGGCAGGGCAGGTTCAGTAGTTTTTGGTGGTGCTCCAGTCTTCTGTACGTGGTGCCTGTACGCCGAAAGTGTCCCGCAATTCTTCTGGCCACCGACAGCATCTCTTGCACGCCCCTGTCGTTTTTTAAAAAATTCTGCACCACCAAATTCAAGGTATGTGCAAAACATGGGACGTGCTGGAATTTGCCCATATTTAATGCACACACAATATTGCTGGCGTTGTCCGATGCCACAAATCCACAGGAGAGTCCAATTGGGGTAAGCCATTCCGCGATGATCTTCCTCAGTTGCCGTAAGAGGTTTTCAGCTGTGTGCGTATTCTGGAAAGCGGTGATACAAAGCGTAGCCTGCCTAGGAAAGAGTTGGCGTTTGCGAGATGCTGCTACTGGTGCCGCCGCTGCTGTTCTTGCGGCGGGAGTCCATACATCTACCCAGTGGGCTGTCACAGTCATATAGTCCTGACCCTGCCCTGCTCCACTTGTCCACATGTCCGTGGTTAAGTGGACATTGGGTACAACTGCATTTTTTAGGACACTGGTGAGTCTTTTTCTGACGTCCGTGTACATTCTCGGTATCGCCTGCCTAGAGAAGTGGAACCTAGATGGTATTTGGTAACGGGGGCACACTGCCTCAATAAATTGTCTAGTTCCCTGTGAACTAACGGCGGATACCGGACGCACGTCTAACACCAACATAGTTGTCAAGGCCTCAGTTATCCGCTTTGCAGCAGGATGACTGCTGTGATATTTCATCTTCCTCGCAAAGGACTGTTGAACAGTCAATTGCTTACTGGAAGTAGTACAAGTGGGCTTACGACTTCCCCTCTGGGATGACCATCGACTCCCAGCAGCAACAACAGCAGCGCCAGCAGCAGTAGGCGTTACACGCAAGGATGCATCGGAGGAATCCCAGGCAGGAGAGGAATCGTCAGAATTGCCAGTGACATGGCCTGCAGGACTATTGGCATTCCTGGGGAAGGAGGAAATTGACACTGAGGGAGTTGGTGGGGTGGTTTGCGTGAGCTTGGTTACAAGAGGAAGGGATTAACTGGTCAGTGGACTGCTTCCGCTGTCACCCAAAGTTTTTGAACTTGTCACTGACTTATTATGAATGCGCTGCAGGTGACGTATAAGGGAGGATGTTCCGAGGTGGTTAACGTCCTTACCCCTACTTATTACAGCTTGACAAAGGGAACACACGGCTTGACACCTGTTGTCCGCATTTCTGGTGAAATACCTCCACACCGAAGAGCTGATTTTTTTGGTATTTTCACCTGGCATGTCAACGGCCATATTCCTCCCACGGACAACAGGTGTCTCCCCGGGTGCCTGACTTAAACAAACCACCTCACCATCAGAATCCTCCTGGTCAATTTCCTCCCCAGCGCCAGCAACACCCATATCCTCCTCATCCTGGTGTACTTCAACACTGACATCTTCAATCTGACTATCAGGAACTGGACTGCGGGTGCTCCTTCCAGCACTTGCAGGGGGCGTGCAAATGGTGGAAGGCGCATGCTCTTCACGTCCAGTGTTGGGAAGGTCAGGCATCGCAACCGACACAATTGGACTCTCCTGGTGGATTTGGGATTTCGAAGAATGCACAGTTCTTTGCTGTGCTGCTTTTGCCAGCTTGAGTCTTTTCATTTTTCTAGCGAGAGGCTGAGTGCTTCCATCCTCATGTGAAGCTGAACCACTAGCCATGAACATAGGCCAGGGCCTCAGCCGTTCCTTGCCACTCCGTGTCGTAAATGGCATATTGGCAAGTTTACGCTTCTCCTCCGACAATTTTATTTTAGGTTTTGGAGTCCTTTTTTTTCTGATATTTGGTGTTTTGGATTTGACATGCTCTGTACTATGACATTGGGCATCGGCCTTGGCAGACGACGTTGCTGGCATTTCATCGTCTCGGCCATGACTAGTGGCAGCAGCTTCAGCACGAGGTGGAAGTGGATCTTGATCTTTCCCTAATTTTGGAACCTCAACATTTTTGTTCTCCATATTTTAATAGGCACAACTAAAAGGCACCTCAGGTAAACAATGGAGATGGATACTAGTATACAATTATGGACTGCCTGCCGAGTGCAGACACAGAGGTAGCCACAGCCGTGAACTACCGTACTGTACTGTGTCTGCTGCTAATATAGACTGGTTGATAAAGAGATGTCTATGTAACTATGTATGTATAAAGAAGAAAGAAAAAAAAACCACGGTTAGGTGGTATACAATTATGGACGGACTGCCTGCCGAGTGCAGACACAGAGGTAGCCACAGCCGTGAACTACCGTACTGTACTGTGTCTGCTGCTAATATAGACTGGTTGATAAAGAGATGTCTATGTAACTATGTATGTATAAAGAAGAAAGAAAAAAAAACCACGGTTAGGTGGTATACAATTATGGACGGACTGCCTGCCGAGTGCAGACACACACAGCCGTGAACTACCGTACTGTACTGTGTCTGCTGCTAATATAGACTGGTTGATAAAGAGATGTCGTAGTAGTATGTATGTATAAAGAAGAAAAAAAAACCACGGTTAGGTGGTATATACAATTATGGACGGGCTGCCGAGTGCCGACACAGAGGTAGCCACAGCCGTGAACTACCGCACTGTACTGTGTCTGCTTCTAATATATAGACTGGTTGATAAAGAGATAGTATACTCGTAACTAGTATGTATGTATAAAGAAAGAAAAAAAAACCACGGTTAGGTGGTATATACAATTATGGACGGGCTGCCGAGTGCCGACACAGAGGTAGCCACAGCCGTGAACTACCGCACTGTACTGTGTCTGCTGCTAATATAGACTGGTTGATAAAGAGATAGTATACTCGTAACTAGTATGTATGTATAAAGAAAGAAAAAAAAACCACGGTTAGGTGGTATATACAATTATGGACGGGCTGCCGAGTGCCGACACAGAGGTAGCCACAGCCGTGAACTACCGCACTGTACTGTGTCTGCTGCTAATATAGACTGGTTGATAAAGAGATAGTATACTCGTAACTAGTATGACTATAAAGAAAGAAAAAAAAACCACGGTTAGGTGGTATATACAATTATGGACGGGCTGCCGAGTGCCGACACAGAGGTAGCCACAGCCGTGAACTACCGCACTGTACTGTGTCTGCTGCTAATATATAGACTGGTTGATAAAGAGATAGTATACTCGTAACTAGTATGTATGTATAAAGAAAGAAAAAAAAACCACGGTTAGGTGGTATATACAATTATGGACGGGCTGCCGAGTGCCGACACAGAGGTAGCCACAGCCGTGAACTACCGCACTGTACTGTGTCTGCTGCTAATATAGACTGGTTGATAAAGAGATAGTATACTCGTAACTAGTATGTATGTATAAAGAAAGAAAAAAAAACCACGGTTAGGTGGTATATACAATTATGGACGGGCTGCCGAGTGCCGACACAGAGGTAGCCACAGCCGTGAACTACCGCACTGTACTGTGTCTGCTGCTAATATATAGACTGGTTGATAAAGAGATAGTATACTCGTAACTAGTATGTATGTATAAAGAAAGAAAAAAAAACCACGGTTAGGTGGTATATACAATTATGGACGGGCTGCCGAGTGCCGACACAGAGGTAGCCACAGCCGTGAACTACCGCACTGTACTGTGTCTGCTGCTAATATAGACTGGTTGATAAAGAGATAGTATACTCGTAACTAGTATGTATGTATAAAGAAAGAAAAAAAAACCACGGTTAGGTGGTATATACAATTATGGACGGGCTGCCGAGTGCCGACACAGAGGTAGCCACAGCCGTGAACTACCGCACTGTACTGTGTCTGCTGCTAATATATAGACTGGTTGATAAAGAGATAGTATACTCGTAACTAGTATGTATGTATAAAGAAAGAAAAAAAAACCACGGTTAGGTGGTATATACAATTATGGACGGGCTGCCGAGTGCCGACACAGAGGTAGCCACAGCCGTGAACTACCGCACTGTACTGTGTCTGCTGCTAATATATAGACTGGTTGATAAAGAGATAGTATACTCGTAACTAGTATGTATGTATAAAGAAAGAAAAAAAAACCACGGTTAGGTGGTATATACAATTATGGACGGGCTGCCGAGTGCCGACACAGAGGTAGCCACAGCCGTGAACTACCGCACTGTACTGTGTCTGCTGCTAATATAGACTGGTTGATAAAGAGATAGTATACTCGTAACTAGTATGTATGTATAAAGAAAGAAAAAAAAACCACGGTTAGGTGGTATATACAATTATGGACGGGCTGCCGAGTGCCGACACAGAGGTAGCCACAGCCGTGAACTACCGCACTGTACTGTGTCTGCTGCTAATATAGACTGGTTGATAAAGAGATAGTATACTCGTAACTAGTATGACTATAAAGAAAGAAAGAAAAACCACGGTTAGGTGGTATATACAATTATGGACGGGCTGCCGAGTGCCGACACAGAGGTAGCCACAGCCGTGAACTACCGCACTGTACTGTGTCTGCTGCTAATATAGACTGGTTGATAAAGAGATAGTATACTACTAATATTATATATACTGGTGGTCAGGTCACTGGTCACTAGTCACACTGGCAGTGGCACTCCTGCAGCAAAAGTGTGCACTGTTTAATTTTAATATAATATTATGTACTCCTGGCTCCTGCTATAACCTATAACTGGCACTGCAGTGCTCCCCAGTCTCCCCCACAATTATAAGCTGTGTGAGCTGAGCACAGTCAGATATATATATACATTGATGCAGCACACTGGGCTGAGCAGTGCACACAGATATGGTATGTGACTGAGTCACTGTGTGTATCGTTTTTTTCAGGCAGAGAACGGATATATTAAATAAAACAAACAACTGCACTGTCTGGTGGTCACTGTGGTCGTCAGTCACTAAACTCTGCACTCTCTTCTACAGTATCACAGCCTCAGGTCAATCTCTCTCTCTCTCTCTCAACCCTAATCTAAATGGAGAGGACGCCAGCCACGTCCTCTCCCTATCAATCTCAATGCACGTGTGAAAATGGCGGCGACGCGCGGCTCCTTATATAGAATCCGAGTCTCGCGAGAATCCGACAGCGTCATGATGACGTTCAGGCGCGCTCGGGTTAACCGAGCAAGGCGGGAGGATCCGAGTCTGCTCGGACCCGTGAAAAAAACATGAAGTTCGTGCGGGTTCGGATTCAGAGAAACCGAACCCGCTCATCTCTAATACCAGGGCCCCTTCATTCAGCCCAATGCCCCCTTTTACAGTTTAGTGTTCTCTCTCCCACCATCTATGAAGTAAAGGAGTAATTAGCAGAAATTCCGGGTTCAGTATGAATGCCAGCAGACGGGATCCTGGCTGTCATAATCCCGACAGCGGGATTCCATCCACCAGAATGTGGGCAGCAGAGTGAGCGCTAGAAAACCCCTTGCAGGCTCGCTACGCTGTGGGCACAGTGGCTCGCTGTGTTCACCACAGGTTATATTCTCCCTCCATGAGTGTCACAGAGGGAGAAAAGCCTGTGCCGCGGGTATTCCAGCAGTGGTATTTCACCGCTAGTCGGGATTCCGGCTTCGGCACTGTGACCGCCAGGTTACAGACTAGCGGTATTTTTCCTGAAATTACTGCTCCTGGTCCTACATGCTGAGAGCAATATAGAATACCCCCTACCATCCGCGAGACATTAAAGCTGCTGCTCATAGCCCCACCCCTCCCGCTGGAGGATGGGTAGGGGCCTCAGTGCATTGCTTTGCCAAAGGGCCTACACTGTTGTTAAGACAGCCCTGGCATGCGCACAGCATCTATTCAGTGACCACCAGTTGCTTTCCAAAGCTGAGCAACAGTGATCACTCGCTCTCCCAACCTCCCCCTGCCTCATTGGGACACTGCAACCCACGGGTGGGACAGCGGGACAGTGTCCAAATAGCGGGACTGTCCCGCTGGAATTGGGACAGTTGGGAGGTATGCTGTTTGCAGGCCTTTAAACTGATGGTCTTAATTAGGACGCACTTAATCAGCTGGTATGGGAGGTGGGTGCTTGATCAGTTAGTACAGCAGGATAATTGTATTCCAATGTCAGTTGCCCTTTTCATTCACCCTTGTATTTAATATTATTTTTAAGATTTAATGCAGTATCTGTATGATCTTTGGGGCTGCTGACAGACCTATCATGCCCCAATATGGGGCACACAAATTCATATGCCCTCAGCCATGTTCACATGCGTTTTCTCTCCCTCATTAAATCTGTATGCACATTTGTATGCGATCACTTTGTGAATGTTCACAGAGCAAATTTACGTCATTTACACCAGTGGTTCTCAACCTCCGTCCTCAAGTATCCCCAACAGTTCATGTTTTCCAGGTCTCCTCACAGGATTGCAAGTGAAATAATTTGCTCCACCTGTGGGTCTTTTATAATGTGTCAGTGAGTAATGAATACACCTGTTCAACTGCTAGGTGACCTGGAAAACATGAACTGTTGGGGGATACTTGAGGACCGAGGTTGAGAACCCCTGATTTACACCATATTAACTGGCTTAGGGGGAGATGTACTAAGCAGTGATAAAAGTGGAGAAGTGAACCAGTGGAGAAGTTGCCCATAGAAATCGCTGCATCTTTTGTTCACACACCTCCAGAGCAAGTCTGAATTTTCCTAAAATCGTTAAACGTTAATGCAGCGTTGGAAGCCGGTCTTCTGCAGAAGTGGTGAGTATGGGACCTATGTATCACCATCCGCATCTGAAGATGCAGATGTGATGTGATAAGATCAACCCAATTCGCAATGCGATTGATTACATTGCATGGATGTATCAATAATGGTATACAGGGAAAGCTTTGACCCTGCAATGCCACTCACAAGCATTATCGGGGGATTTTCCGTAAAAAATACCTTGATTATGAGCTACACATGAGCTTCCGCACGGCATCATCAATGCTACCACAACTGCCGGCACCCTCCTCCCCGTCACAAAGACAACACTGCCTAGGGGCAGAGAAATCTGTGCAGAAGTACAGAATCTGCAGTAAGCAGGGTTCACTGCAATATTTTTTTTTGTAAATTCTTCAGATTGCATTTCCCATTATAAGTATGGGAAATGTGATCTTGGTAACTATAAAAAACAACAAAAGAGTTTGCAGCAGTTATGTGAAAATGCAGTGATTTGTGGGTCTGCGTGGAGGGAATGGGGAGCAATGACACTATCCGCATCATTTAGTTCCACCCCCTCCACATGGACCAGAATTTCCCTGTATTATCTCCCCATCCTGCTTACTAGGAAGCAGCCGCGGCTCCTAGCTACAGTATGTGGAGTAGGGAGGCTGCCGCTGCTTGGTCCGCCAGAGGAGTTGGAACCCCTGCTGCCGTCGCCGCTGGCCAGGACCTGCAGAATGAAGCTATCAGGAGCCAGGACTGGCGCATGCGCACAAGTGGCGGCTTGACTGCACATGCGCAAACACTGGCTTCTGTGGACTGCATTAGCTGCAGCCCATAGAAGCCGGCTGGGGCTGACGAGGCAGGGAGCTGTCAGACACATATCCAAGCATAAGCTCTTCAGCTATCCAATTTATATTCAACTGAGCAATATATACTGTAGCTTTTAATATATATTACCATGAAATATTCATTTTATTTGCTCTTTATTTCAATGATCATTGTTACGTGAGTAACAAAAAAATAAGTTGGTTGCGGGAACCGCTCAGCAGCAGCATCATCACTTGTCTTAGTGGAGGTGGAATATAAATGTTCCCATCAACCTACTGCACTCATATTTTCTTCTTCTGTGCTCTCTAATTATTGTTGGCGAAAATACTTTTTGTTCCACTTTAATAGTTATATTATGTTCTGCTTATTGAGGTTGACAGTAATATATATTTCTCTGACGTCCTAGTGGATGCTGGGGACTCCGTCAGGACCATGGGGAATAGCGGCTCCGCAGGAGACAGGGCACAAAATTTAAAAGTTTGACCACTAGGTGGTGTGTACTGGCTCCTCCCCCTATGACCCTCCTCCAAGCCTCAGTTAGGTTTTTGTGCCCGTCCGAGCAGGGTGCAATCTAGGTGGCTCTCATAAAGAGCTGCTTAGAGTAAAAGTTTTGATAGTTTTATTATTTTCAGTGAGTCCTGCTGGCAACAGGCTCACTGCAACGAGGGACCTAGGGGAGAAGAAGTGAACTCACCTGCGTGCAGGATGGATTTGCTTCTTAGGCTACTGGACACTAGCTCCAGAGGGACGATCACAGGTACAGCCTGGATGGGTCACCGGAGCCGCGCCGCCGACCCCCTTGCAGATGCCGAAGTAAGAAGAGGTCCAGAAACCGGCGGCTGAAGGCTTTTCAGTCTTCATGAGGTAGCGCACAGCACTGCAGCTGTGCGCCATTGCGCTCAGGCACACTTCACACCGGCGGTCACTGAGGGTGCAGGGCGCTGGGGGGGGCGCCCTGGGCAGCAATGTTAATACCTTTCTGGCTAAAAAGAATACATCACATATAGTCCATGAGGCTATATGGATGTATTTCACCCCTGCCAGGTCTCAGAAAAACCGGGAGAAGAGCCCGCCGGAATAGGGGGAGGGGCCTATCTCCTCAGCACACAGCGCCATTTTCCTACACAGCTCCGCTGCTAGGAAGGCTCCCAGGCTCTCCCCTGCACTGCACTACAGAAACAGGGTAAAAAACAGAGAGGGGGGGGCATTTTTTGGCGATATTATATATATTTAAGCAGCTATAAGGAAACAACACTTATATAAGGTTGTTCCTATATAATTATAGCGCTTTGGTGTGTGCTGGCAAACTCTCCCTCTGTCTCCCCAAAGGGCTAGTGGGGTCCTGTCTTCTATCAGAGCATTCCCTGTGTGTCTGCTGTGTGTCGGTACGTGTGTGTCGACATGTATGAGGACGATGTTGGTGTGGAGGCGGAGCAATTGCCGGTAATGGTGATGTCACCC
Source organism: Pseudophryne corroboree (assembly GCF_028390025.1). Lineage (NCBI taxonomy): Eukaryota > Metazoa > Chordata > Amphibia > Anura > Myobatrachidae > Pseudophryne > Pseudophryne corroboree. The sequence goes on from NC_086444.1 coordinate 1,064,917,647, forward strand.
CCTAGGGAGTCGACACCGGAATGGATGGCTTTGTTTATGGAATTACGTGATAATGTCAGCACGCTGCAAAAGTCGGTTGACGACATGAGACGACCGGCAAACCAGTTAGTACCTGTACAGGCGTCTCAAACACCGTCAGGGGCTGTAAAACGCCCTTTGCCTCAGTCGGTCGACACAGACCCAGACACGGACACCGAATCTAGTGTCGACGGTGAAGAAACGAACGTATTTTCCAGTAGGGCCACACGTTATATGATCACGGCAATGAAGGAGGCTTTGCATATCTCTGATACTGCAAGTACCACAAAAAGGGGTATTATGTGGGGTCTGAAAAAACTACCTGTAGTTTTTCCTGAATCAGAGAAATTGAATGACGTGTGTGATGAAGCGTGGGTTACCCCTGATAAAAAACTGCTAATTTCAAAGAAGTTATTGGCGTTATACCCTTTCCCGCCAGAGGTTAGGGCGCGCTGGGAAACACTCCCTAGGGTGGACAAGGCGCTCACACGTTTATCCAAACAAGTGGCGTTACCGTCTCCTGATACGGCCGCCCTCAAGGATCCAGCTGATAGGAGGCTGGAAAATACTCTAAAAAATATATACACACATACTGGTGTTATACTGCGACCAGCAATCGCCTCAGCCTGGATGTGCAGTGCTGGGGTGGCTTGGTCGGATTCCCTGACTGAAAATATTGATACCCTGGATAGGGACAGTATTTTATTGACTATAGAGCAATTAAAGGATGCATTCCTTTATATGCGAGATGCACAGAGGGATATCTGCACTCTTGCATCAAGAGTAAGTGCGATGTCCATATCTGCCAGAAGAAGTCTATGGACACGACAGTGGTCAGGCGATGCGGATTCCAAACGGCATATGGAAGTATTGCCGTATAAAGGGGAGGAATTATTTGGGGTCGGTCTATCGGATTTGGTAGCCACGGCAACAGCCGGGAAGTCCACCTTTTTACCTCAAGTCCCCTCCCAGCAGAAAAAGACGCAGTCTTTTCAGCCGCAGTCCTTTCGTTCCTATAAGAAACGCTGGGACCTTACAAGCGGACTCAGGGGCGGTGGGGGGTCGCCTCAAGAATTTCAGCGCACAGTGGGCTCACTCGCAGGTGAACCCCTGGATCCTGCAGGTAGTATCTCAGGGTTACAGGTTGGAATTCGAGAAGTCTCCCCCTCGCCGGTTCCTAAAATCTGCTTTGCCAACGTCTCCCTCAGACAGGGCGACGGTATTGGAAGCCATTCACAAGCTGTATTCTCAGCAGGTGATAATCAAGGTACCCCTTCTACAACAGGGAAAGGGGTATTACTCCACGCTATTTGTGGTACCGAAGCCGGACGGCTCGGTAAGACCTATTCTAAATCTGAAATCTCTGAACCTGTACATACAAAGATTCAAGTTCAAGATGGAGTCACTCAGAGCAGTGATAGCGAATCTGGAAGAAGGGGATTTTATGGTGTCCTTGGACATCAAGGATGCTTACCTTCATGTCCCAATTTGCCCTTCACACCAAGGGTACCTCAGGTTCGTGGTACAAAACTGTCATTATCAGTTTCAGACGCTGCCGTTTGGATTGTCCACGGCACCCAGGGTCTTTACCAAGGTAATGGCCGAAATGATGATCCTTCTTCGAAGAGAAGGCGTATTAATTATCCCTTACTTGGACGATCTCCTGATAAGGGCAAGATCCAGAGAACAGCTGGAGGTCGGAGTAGCACTAACTCAAGTAGTGCTCCAACAGCACGGGTGGATTCTGAATTTTCCAAAATCCCAACTGATCCCGACGACACGTCTGCTGTTCCTAGGGATGATTCTGGACACTGTTCAGAAAAAGGTATTTCTTCCGGAGGAGAAAGCCAGGGAGTTATCCGAACTCGTCAGGAACCTCCTAAAACCAGGGACAGTGTCTGTGCATCAATGCACAAGAGTCCTGGGAAAAATGGTGGCTTCTTACGAAGCGATTCCATTCGGCAGATTCCATGCACGAATTTTTCAGTGGGATCTGCTAGACAAATGGTCCGGATCGCATCTGCAGATGCATCAGCGGATAAAATTGTCGACAAGGACAAGGGTCTCTCTGCTATGGTGGTTGCAGAGTGCTCATCTGTTAGAGGGCCGCAGATTCGGCATACAGAACTGGGTCCTAGTGACCACGGATGCCAGCCTGAGAGGCTGGGGAGCGGTCACACAAGGAAGAAACTTCCAGGGCGTGTGGTCAAGCCTGGAAACGTCTCTTCACATAAATATACTGGAACTAAGAGCAATCTACAATGCTCTAAGCCTGGCAAAACCTCTGCTTCAGGGTCAGCCGGTGTTGATCCAGTCGGACAACATCACGGCAGTCGCCCACGTAAACAGACAGGGCGGCACAAGAAGCAGGAGGGCAATGGCAGAAGCTGCAAGGATTCTTCGCTGGGCGGAAAATCAAGATGGAGTCACTCAGAGCAGTGATAGCGAATCTGGAAGAAGGGGATTTTATGGTGTCCTTGGACATCAAGGATGCTTACCTTCATGTCCCAATTTGCCCTTCACACCAAGGGTACCTCAGGTTCGTGGTACAAAACTGTCATTATCAGTTTCAGACGCTGCCGTTTGGATTGTCCACGGCACCCAGGGTCTTTACCAAGGTAATGGCCGAAATGATGATCCTTCTTCGAAGAGAAGGCGTATTAATTATCCCTTACTTGGACGATCTCCTGATAAGGGCAAGATCCAGAGAACAGCTGGAGGTCGGAGTAGCACTAACTCAAGTAGTGCTCCAACAGCACGGGTGGATTCTGAATTTTCCAAAATCCCAACTGATCCCGACGACACGTCTGCTGTTCCTAGGGATGATTCTGGACACTGTTCAGAAAAAGGTATTTCTTCCGGAGGAGAAAGCCAGGGAGTTATCCGAACTCGTCAGGAACCTCCTAAAACCAGGGACAGTGTCTGTGCATCAATGCACAAGAGTCCTGGGAAAAATGGTGGCTTCTTACGAAGCGATTCCATTCGGCAGATTCCATGCACGAATTTTTCAGTGGGATCTGCTAGACAAATGGTCCGGATCGCATCTGCAGATGCATCAGCGGATAAAATTGTCGACAAGGACAAGGGTCTCTCTGCTATGGTGGTTGCAGAGTGCTCATCTGTTAGAGGGCCGCAGATTCGGCATACAGAACTGGGTCCTAGTGACCACGGATGCCAGCCTGAGAGGCTGGGGAGCGGTCACACAAGGAAGAAACTTCCAGGGCGTGTGGTCAAGCCTGGAAACGTCTCTTCACATAAATATACTGGAACTAAGAGCAATCTACAATGCTCTAAGCCTGGCAAAACCTCTGCTTCAGGGTCAGCCGGTGTTGATCCAGTCGGACAACATCACGGCAGTCGCCCACGTAAACAGACAGGGCGGCACAAGAAGCAGGAGGGCAATGGCAGAAGCTGCAAGGATTCTTCGCTGGGCGGAAAATCATGTGATAGCACTGTCAGCAGTGTTCACCACATGATTGTAGTCCATTGGGAAAGACCAATGGTGGACATGATGGCGTCTCGCCTCAACAAAAAACTGGACAGGTATTGCGCCAGGTCAAGAGACCCTCAGGCAATAGCTGTGGACGCTCTGGTAACACCATGGGTGTACCAGTCAGTGTATGTGTTCCCTCCTCTGCCTCTCATACCCAAGGTACTGAGAATTATACGGCAAAGGGGAGTAAGAACGATACTAGTGGCTCCGGACTGGCCAAGAAGGACTTGGTACCCGGAACTTCAGGAGATGCTCACGGAAGATCCGTGGCCTCTACCTCTAAGAAGGGATCTGCTTCAGCAGAGACCGTGTCTATTCCAAGACTTACCGCGGCTGCGTTTGACGGCATGGCGGTTGAACGCCGGATCCTAAGGGAAAAAGGCATTCCGGAAGAGGTCATCCCTACCCTGGTCAAAGCCAGGAAGGAGGTGACTGCACAACATTATCACCGCATTTGGAGAAAATATGTTGCATGGTGTGAGGCCAGGAAGGCCCCGACAGAGGAATTTCAACTGGGTCGATTCCTACATTTCCTGCAAACAGGATTATCTATGGGCCTCAAATTAGGGTCCATTAAGGTTCAAATTTCGGCCCTGTCGATTTTCTTCCAGAAAGAATTGGCTTCAGTTCCTGAAGTCCAGACTTTTGTAAAAGGAGTACTACATATACTGCCCCCGGTTGTGCCCCCAGTGGCACCGTGGGATCTCAATGTAGTTTTGGATTTTCTCAAATCCCATTGGTTTGAGCCACTCAAATCGGTAGATTTGAAATATCTTACATGGAAAGTAACCATGCTACTGGCCCTGGCTTCAGCCAGGAGAGTGTCGGAATTGGCGGCTTTATTGTATAAAAGCCCATATCTGATTTTCCATTCGGACAGGGCAGAATTGAGGACGCGTCCTCAATTTCTGCCTAAGGTGGTATCAGCGTTTCACCTGAACCAGCCTATTGTGGTGCCTGCGGCTACTAGCGATTTGGAGGATTCCAAGTTGCTGGACGTTGTCAGAGCATTGAAAATATATATTTCAAGGACGGCTGGAGTCAGAAAATCTGACTCGCTGTTTATACTGTATGCACCCAACAAGCTGGGTGCTCCTGCTTCTAAGCAGACGATTGCTCGTTGGATTTGTAGCACAATTCAACTGGCACATTCTGTGGCAGGCCTGCCACAGCCTAAATCTGTCAATGCCCACTCCACAAGGAAGGTGGGCTCATCTTGGGCGGCTGCCCGAGGGGTCTCGGCATTACAACTCTGCCGAGCAGCTACGTGGTCAGGGGAGAACACGTTTGTAAAATTCTACAAATTTGATACCCTGGCTAAGGAGGACCTGGAGTTCTCTCATTCGGTGCTGCAGAGTCATCCGCACTCTCCCGCCCGTTTGGGAGCTTTGGTATAATCCCCATGGTCCTGACGGAGTCCCCAGCATCCACTAGGACGTCAGAGAAAATAAGAATTTACTCACCGGTAATTCTATTTCTCGTAGTCCGTAGTGGATGCTGGGCGCCCATCCCAAGTGCGGATTGTCTGCAATACTTGTACATAGTTATTGTTACAAAAAAATCGGGTTGTTTATTGTTGTGAGCCATCTTTTCAGAGGCTCCTACGTTATCATACTGTTAACTGGGTTCAGATCACAAGTTGTACGGTGTGATTGGTGTGGCTGGTATGAGTCTTACCCGGGATTCAAAATCCTTCCTTATTGTGTACGCTCGTCCGGGCACAGTATCCTAACTGAGGCTTGGAGGAGGGTCATAGGGGGAGGAGCCAGTACACACCACCTAGTGGTCAAACTTTTAAATTTTGTGCCCTGTCTCCTGCGGAGCCGCTATTCCCCATGGTCCTGACGGAGTCCCCAGCATCCACTACGGACTACGAGAAATAGAATTACCGGTGAGTAAATTCTTATTTTAGTGCAGTAGGTTTAATACCAAAATTACTGACATACAATCGCTTTCTGCATCTATTCTCCTTTGTGGATGTATGAAGGAAATTGGATAGACCCAACCCGAATACAAATCTCAATTACCAAAACTGATTTGTCATGTTATATAATCATTTGTCAGCAGAAGCCTGGACATACATTTTACTACAACCTTAAATGCCAGGTGGCTTTCTGACTACAGATGTGTCTCCGTTCATCCTTGCTGCTAGCTGCGGCAGTCTCTGGCCTTTTGTTGCAATTAGCATGCCCATGGTCATGCAGGAGCACTGCGTACATACCCAAAATCAGAGGCGGATTGGCCATAGGGTCTATAGGGAAGATTCCCAGTGGGCCGACGCACCCGCGGGGCCTGTTTTGTTTGAGGACATGTGGTCCTATTTATAGACATAATGAATAAGATGCCAAACAATTTGCATATATGAAAACTACTTTGCCACTTAGCCTGTGATTGCAGATGATCTAGTGTATACTCTGTCTGCCTGCTTGGCTGACATATAAGATTGACTGAATAGTGAATAGTGATTGGGATACAGTTGGTGTAATAAGCAAGAAAATATATATTTCTAAAGAATTATATAGTTTCCTAAATTCTAAACGTGTATCATATAATATGCTCATAATATTTAATTGTATTTCCTTTTAACTTCCCGCTTGATGCTGGACATCCCCACTATCTGGAAAGTATTGGGGGGAGGGTGCTGCTGCCATGGCCCATGGCTAGACCTTACACCTCTGGTGCTGCCCCAAGTGGGGCCACTAGTACAAATTTTTCCAGGGCCGCTTTTTGTTCCCAATCCGCCCCTGCCCAAAATCCATAGGATTGCATGGGTACAGACACTCCTGCAACCGGGTCGCATGCGGGAGAGGCCAGTTGCAATCGTGATGCAGCCGTACGTGCAACGCATTTTCTGGTAAGATGACCGCGGACATAATTGTACCTGTAATAGACTTTTCCCCTTGGAAAATATATATTATCAGACAATACTGTGTATCTGGAGGTCAATCAGTTTGTTTTAACCACCATTTTGAATGCATTAACAAAAGTACCTATCACATACTTACCTACTCTCCTGGAAGGTGCAGGAGGTTCCACAATTTTTCCGGGTAGTCCCCCACACCCCGGAAGAGTGACGTGGGCAGAATGGGAGATAATACCTGGAATCATGGGTCTGTATGGAGGGGGTGAAGCTAAATGATGATGTGACAACTCGGCCCCACCCCCCATAGTGGTTAGCTGCATCTCCTCTCTGGGATTTTTCTGCAGTGGAGAAACCAAAAGTCGGTAAGTATGATTTGCAATCATGAGAACATGAGTCTTGCTTAGTAGCAATAACTGGCAAATAAAGGCCACATCGACCTGGTCTCAGTAGGCAGAATTTACATTTCTGGCAGTGATATGTCATTGGATATATATTATTTTAATAGTATCTATTACTAATGAGACTGGGCATACATGTATTCCTTTTTTACAGACAGAACTTGTCAGCGGATGAGGCAAAGACTTTGTTGTAATATGTGTTTGGAAATCAGGAGGTGTCACTTCAGAGGTGCGATTGGTGTGGGTCACACAAAGTTGTCACCCACCAGGGGTGACACCAAAATACTGGCTCCTGCTCAGTGACAGGAACTGGGTACTGCACTATAAAATTACGCGCAGCACTCGGCTTCTGTCACAGCGTAGGAGCCGGCACTACAGACGGACAGTCCCTGGGGACAGCCCAGCATATCTGAAATCCGCAGAGTAATAAAAAAAATGGGCGTTGGCCGTGAGGACACACCTGAGGACACAATATATTATTTTGGGGCCATCAAACACAGGTAGTGTGTAGATGGCTTCACTCCAATATCAACAAACAGCAGTTTGCATGCTATGAAATAATAAATTACACACATGCGCATTTTATTATAAACTCTATATTCCATTGGCAGGACAAATTAACAGGACACTTGTTATGTATTAGAATGTAATCAAAAACATATTAAGCTAGACGCTCACTTTGGGGTCTATTCAATGCATGTCGGATCCTCTCCAACGGAAAGGATCCGACAATGCAGTATTTAATTTGCGGGCAAATCCGACTGGTTTTGCCCATTTTCGACAATGCCAATCTGACTTTTTTTTTTAAAGTCAGATTGACATTGTCGAAAACGGGCCAAAACCTGTCGGATTTGGCCGCAAATCCGATAAAACACGTGGATCCGCGGCTTATCTGCCGATCCACGTGTTTTCTGACAAGTCGTAATTACCGACAGGTCGGGAAAATGGCAGTACAATTGAGTCAAAAAAGTCGGAAACTGCAGTCTTTCCGACTAGACAGCAGTTCCGACTTCAAATGAATAGACCCCTATAAGATTCAGACCCACGAAAATGATCGAGAAAATAGCTGATATACAACGTACACACCACCAATAATCGTTTAGTTCTAAACTATCCCTTTGATTCAAAACTGTCTTGCTGATTGGGGGGCTAATTCAGTAAGGATCGTAAAAAGTACAAATTAGCAAAAACTGCGACCAATCGCAAAATTGCGAAAGCACGCCCAAACGGAAAATCTGCAACACTAATTTAATGTTACAAAAAAACAGGTGGACTTTTCAAATTTGCAAATTTTGCGATCAGAATTAAAAATCTGCATTTTTTGAGAATAAAAACTTACACTTTGCGTAAAGGTTTCTGATGTCACAATTTAACATCAGCCACACATAACATTGAGCCAACCATGCCTACTGACAGGATGCGTCGAACAACAAGACGAGCTACTTCCGCTGGTGAATCCATAAACGCAGGCGGAAAAAGGGAAAAAAAATAGTGTTTTTTTATGTTGAAAGTTTATATACATGACATATTAATGTTTCTTTGTTATTGAGTGTGGATCTAAGTGCGCTTGAAGATAGTACTGTACATCACATCAATATAGTGTATATAAAATAAATTTCAGAGATACATTTTAGTATTTTAATACAAAACAAATGTCACAATCATATAAAAACAAATGTCACAATCATATAAAAATTCCAGTGAGAGATTGGTACAATCTTATACAGTGTATATTCAGTGAATTACATTGGTTTTATGAAAACCAGAAATTCACTGAATATACACTGTATAAAGGCCCGTACACACTGGCCGATATATTGGCCGTTCTCTTGAACGGCCGATATATCTCGGGTCCGTCGGCCAGTGTGTACGGCCGATACGTCTGTGAACTCCGTCGTTCACAGACGTATCGCGTCGGCCCCGCAGCACAGCCGACGGCCAATATATCTACCGATATATTGGCGCGTCGCTGTGTGTGTACGGCAGTCGGCCAACCGCCCGTACACATGCTGCGGCGGCCGACGGTGATTGACAGCTGAACTGGGCGGGTGTGGGTACACGCCCGCCCAGTTCATGACGTCAGTCCCCGACGGATCGGGCAGTGTGTATGCAAAGCACACTGCCCGATCCGTACATAGATATATCTGCAGATCAATTGATCTGCAGATATATCTTTCCAGTGTCAGAATCAGAATCAGCTTTATTGGCCAGGTGTACTCACGTACACTAGGAATTCTTTGTGGTACAATGCATCGCCAAGCAGCAACATGGAGGAAAAAAACGTAGCATACATTACAAACATTACACATATGAGTTCATACTGCACATATGCAACTGTACAGTAGACATATTATACATTTAAGACTAAACACAAAGGCTGCTTGGCAGAGCAGCACCGAGGCAGCCATCCGCGGCGCCAACTAGAACTCACACAATGCACATAATACAGAAGATTTAAGTATTACATCAAAAGATAAACCACACAGACAAAGACACAGAAAGAATAATGCATGATTGGTGTAGGCATTTTGAGTAATAACCTCCAGGGGTTGTGTATTCCACCATCACAAGGCACCAGGTGCGGCAGCCATCTTAGGCGCACTGCGTAGGATTACCCAGGGTGGAATAGTCCACCCCTAGAAGAGAACACAAAATGGGGAGATTGCAGAGTCCTTAAGTTCAGAGTAGGGTTCCAATAAAAACATCAGGTCCACGCATTTTTCATCCCATCCACAAGCGCACCAGATAAGGCAGCCATGTTGGGCGCACTACAAGGTTACACAGTGGGAGATGAGCCATACAGGGGCCAAATGCATGTATGGGAGAACTGACACGTGTGTAGGAGTATGCTATACCCTGCATGGAAAGATCCAAATGAAGTACACCCCGCCCACAGGGGAACCATCCGAGGCAGCCATGTGGGGCGCACTGCATAGGTTACTGCTGGCAGGGTGTGCAACCAATGGAGGTACACATTACGGGAATAGCACACAGTGGGGTGGAAGTACCGTGTAAGAAGAAAGAGAAGAGAAAGACACATTTGCAGGAAAACTGTACTAACATTATTTTGTGAAAAAGATAAATGTCCTGGTCTCATGAGAGCAGTGCGGGTGGGTGTGAGAATGTGGGGTGCACACTAATGTCCAATGGAACTGACCCAGCAAAGTCTGGTCCTGATGCGCACGTCCCTCAGTTCCCTGCTGAGCTTGAGGGGTAGTCCCGGGGGCAGTCATGATGTTCTTGGACACAGAAGTAGTAGGCATTGGTCCTGGTGTTCTCATGGCAGAGGTGAGGAGAGGCCACATAATGTTCCAGATTTCTTTCTTGATGCTGTTCAATGTTTGTTTAACTGTTCATTTTCAAGACGCTTAGAGAAGGAACGCTTTGAGTATTGGAACGCACAGCTGACATGCACAGCTGTGCATGGTTGAAGTTACAGATATACTATGGGAAATTGACCCAACTACAGCTGAGGCAAATGTCCCACTAATCAAAGGTGTTACATTACACAGTTGTTCGCTCGTTGTTTTTTTATCGCAACGGAGCGATTAGTCGCTAATGCGCATGCACAATGCCCGCAGTGCGACTGCGCCAAGTAAATTTGCTATGCAGTTAGGTATTTTACTCACGGCATTACGAGGTTTTTTCTTCGTTCTGGTGATCGTATTGTGATTGACCGGAAGTGAGTGTTTCTGGGCGGAAACTGGCCGTTTTATGGGTGTGTGCGAAAAAACGCTACCGTTTCTGGGAAAAACGCGGGAGTGGCTGGAGAAACGGAGGAGTGTCTGGGCGAACGCTGGGTGTGTTTGTGACGTCAAACCAGGAACGACAAGCACTGAACTGATCGCAGATGCCGAGTAAGTGTGGAGCTACTCAGAAACTGCTAAGAAGTGTCTATTCGCAATTCTGCTAATCTTTCGTTCGCAATTTTACTATGCTAAGATTCACTCCCAGTAGGCGGCGGCTTAGCGTGTGCAAAGCTGCTAAAAGCAGCTTGCGAGCGAACAACTCGGAATGAGGGCCTGTGTCTGTAGGAACATAAGGGTCTTCTGTCCCCTGGACACCGGCATGGTCTGCGGAGACACCTACATGTGTGGCTGCTCGTCCGCCTCCATCAATGTGCTGCTGATGCCGGGTGCCTGCTCTGTACACCGGGCTGAGGTCTGTACACACTGCATTTTCTGAACGATGCCAAAACAACATGAACGACGCAGGGCCTGATTCAGAGATGGATGCAGTGTGGATTGGCAGGGATGCCAACAGCTGTGTCGGCCCCAGGTACTGGGAGAGGGCGCGGCCAATGTAGGGCGGTGTGGCCAGTCCCCTCCTAAGGAAATATTAAAAAATCTTAGTTATTTGTGGGTGTGCATGCTGCATGAGGGGCACTGCATGGGGGCTGATGGGCAGCGAACGGCGGGCACGTTCACGCTCCCACCCCAGGTGCCCCCCTCCCCAGCACAGCGCACAGCAGTCACTTCTCTCTCGCCGCACTCCAAGTGCTGACGCTGTCTACAACTTTGGAGGAGGGGGAGGGGCAGTGGGACCTGGAACCCCCCAGGGTCCCTACAACAGGTCCAGGCCTGGGTAAAGAGTATCCGCTCCCCTGTCTCTCGGTGCCACTGTGGATCAGTGCTGCGTCATTAGTCGCAATGGACTTGAGAGGGTATGTAAAGTAAATGATGCAGGTGTTTGAATTGAGACGCCCACCTGTGCTGCCTTCTCAGAACCGCTGCATGTGTCCAAAGACACAGCATCGGATCACCATCACGACCATCGACTGGCCCTCAGGCATCAGGGCGACCTTGAGGTTGCGCAGAATGCCTGCCACAACTACACAGCCGAGGCCAGTGAGACTGTGTCCTTTAAAATGTCACTTCTTAGCTAAGTGGAAGAATCTCACATAAATCACATTCAAGCTTATAATAAATGACAAACAAAATAAAATAGAAAAGAGCTATGCTAAGAAATAAGAACATCTCCATCATGGGGGAAAATACAGTACGCCATATGCAGAGCACATCTTGTGTGTCTTTGCACTGCACATGGAATCAAGTGTGTGCAACTATGGAAGAGGTGGTGTCGTCCGGACATGTGACAGAAGGGGCGTACCTGTGTGGTAAGGGGGCATTCTTACATTGGCAATATTCAGTGTGGCTGTACTTGGAATTGTGGGCTATGCAAGGTTGGCTGCAAGAATAAATACGCCAGTTTTCTGATTAGAGGCGTCACTCACCTCTTTTGTACCTGGTGTGGCGGGGGCGTGACTTCATTTATTGGGTGGGCGTGGCTTCATGGGATGGCCCACGGGAGGTGCGTGGCTTCATGGGAGGGGGCTTGGCTAAGCACCCCGACCCGGATATTTGTCACTCCGGGGGTCCGGGAGTTGCGGCCTGCCACCGGTGACTGGCGTGTCTGCAGTGCCAGCTCCTACATGGTGACAGGAGCCGGGTTGCTGCACGGAATGTTACAGTGCAACACTCAGCTCCTGTCACTGAGCAAGAGCCGGCACTTTGGTGTCACCCCTCGGCGAATGACACCCGGGTAATGGCCGCACCCCCCACACCCACCTTGTGACACCACTGGTTCTGACATATCATTCCACCAAAGGGTATCCGGATGATAGGTCAACCTTAATTAGGTCAACCACTAATGGTCGACATGCATTAGGTTGACATGGACAAAAATGTTGACATGGTAATTAGGTTGTCGACAGTGCTCATGGTCAACAGGTACAAAAGGTCTACAGGTGCAAATGGTCGACAAACATCGTTGAACACAGGGTTGTTGTTTTTTTTCCACCTTTACCATCCACGTGGACTACGATTGGGAATAGTAACCTAAGCATGCCTGAAGCAAGGTGAGCGCAGTGATATATGTGAGGGGACGCAGTACACTAATTGGTGTTCCATGTGCTGTGACATACAACACCAAAAAAAAAAAAAAAGGCTGTGTCTACCTTTTTTATGTTGACCTTTTCCAGTGTTGACCTTTTGTCCCTGTTGACCATTTCCTGTGTCGATCTTTTGAACATGTTGACCTTTGTCATGTCAACCAATAGTGGTCGACCTAATTAGGGTGGACCCTGAGATCCATACCCTTACCAAAGAGAAGCCTGGTGCAAGTGCCCACAGATAATGATGACAGTTATCAAACCAAACACGCAGATAGATGCGGTGTCATGTAGAGATGCACGTATACGCTGTTAGCTAAATGCAGCAAGGCGGTAGCATTTACATTGCATTCAGCTCTGCACTACATTCTGGATTTATGCAGCACAAGAAAATATAATCAGTTTAAAATAAATAAAATAATAATAATAATTTCAGCTTGGCTACATTAACCATGGTAAAGAATTCAATGTTGTTTCCTCTGCTTAAAATAATTTTAGTGAATCAATCCCTCTAAAAAGTCAGTTTGTGCCCCCTGTCTGACCTCCCTTTAAGCTATGTAACCTTGGCATCTAATAACGACAAAGCAAGCATATACATGCATAGTTTACCACGGTTATATATTAAAGTAGATAGCATTATCGTGCTTTTGTAGCATGTGAAGGAGGGTGTGCTTTTCTGTAAGCCATGTTGTAGCTAATCAAAACAAACTTTAACAGCATGCACAACATATGCTTCCATTTAATCTCTGCAAAGCAAGTATGCACTATCTGTATAGTATTATACAGAAGACACAGTGATAATGTAGTCTGCCATTAATGTAAAAATCATGGATGTAAAACAGATCACTTTGGCAAACCAATTTATTCCAGCAGAAGAATGTGCCTCCTGTATCTTGATCATTATTCTTAGAGATTGCACGTGGTGCTCCGCAGTTTCCACGTTGGTTATTCGCAATGGTGGTGTGCGACTGGCACTTTCTGTGTTTCGGTTTCGGTTCTAATTCTACTTTAGTGTTTTGGTTTTGGCTTGGTTTTGCCAAAACCACCCTTTCGTGTTTTGGTATTGGTTTTGGACCTGGATGATTTTTGAAAAAAAAACATAAAAATGGCTAAAATCACAGAATTTGGGGGTCATTTTGATCCTACGGTATTATTAACCTCAATAACATTCATTTCCACTCATTTCCAGTCTATTCTGAACACCTTACACCTCACAATATTGTTTTTAGGCCAAAAGGTTGCTGGATGACTAAGCTAAGCGACACAAGTGGACAACACAAACACCTGGCCCATCTAGGAGTGGCACTGCAGTGTCAGACAGGAGGGCAGATATAAAAAAAGGCCCCAAACAGCACCTCATGCAAAGATGTAGAAGAGGTGCAATGAAGTAGCTGTATGACTAAGCCAAGCGACACAAACAATTGGCCCATCTAGGAGTGGCACTGCAGTGGCAGACAGGAAGGCACTTTTCAAAAACTAGGCCCCAAACATCACCTCATGCAAAGATGCAGAAGAGGTGCAATGAGGTAGCTGTATGACTGAGCCAAGCGACACAAACAATTGGCCCACCTAGGAGTGGCACTGTAGTGGCTGACAGGAGGGCAGATATAAAAGAAAAGGCCCCAAACAGCCCTCATGCAAAGATGTAGAAGAGGTACAATGAGGTAGCTGTATGACTAAGCCAAGCGACACAAACAATTCCCACTGGAATTATACAGCAATATCACTGGAATTATACGGCAATATCACTGAAATTATATGGCAGTACCACTGGACATATACGGCAGTATCACTGGAATTATATGGCAGTACCACTGGACATATACGGAAGTGTCAGACAGGATGGCACTTTAAAAAAAATAATCCCCAAACAGCACATGATGCAAAAAAGAAAAAGAGGTGCAAGATGGAGTTGTCCTTGTGCCCTCCTACCCACCCTTTTGTTGTATAAACAGGAGGTGCACACTTTAACAAACCAATCATTTCAGCGACAGGGTCTGCCACACGACTGTGGCTGAAATGACTGGTTTGTTTGGGCCCCCACCGAAAAAGAAGCAATCAATCTCTCCTTGCACGAACTGGCTCTACAGAGGCAAGATGTCGACCTCATCCTCTGATTCCTCACCCCTTTCACTGTGTACATCCCCCTCCTCACAGAGTATTAATTCGTCCCCACTGGAATCCACCATCACAGGTCCATGTGTACTTTCTGGAGACAATTGCTGGTCAAGGTCTTCCTGGAGGAATTTATAATTCATTTTGATGAACATCATCTTCTCCACATTTTGTGGAAGTAACCTCCTACGCCGATCGCTGACAAGGTTACCGGCTGCACTAAACACTCTTTCGGAGTACACACTGGAGGGGGGGCAACTTAGGTAAAATAAAGCCAGTTTGTGCAAGGGCATCCAAAGTGCCAGTTTGTCCTGCCAGTATACATAGACTGTCTGACATGCCTACTTGGATTTGTCACTCATATAATCCTCCACCATTCTTTCAATGCTGACAGAATCATATGCAGTGACAGTAGACATGTCAGTAATCATTGGCAGTCTGGACCAGATGTCAGCTTTCGCTCCTGACTGCCCTGCATCACCGCCAGCGGGTGGGCTAGGAAATCTTATCCTTTTCCTTGCAGCCCCACTGGTGGGAGAAATTGAAGGAGGAGCTGTTGACGGGTCACATTCTGCTTGAATTGACAATTTACTCACCAGCAGGTCTGCACGCTTGTGTCTGCCGGAAAGAGAGATACAACGTAGGCTTTAAACCCAGGATCGAGCACGGTGGCCAAAATGTAGTGCTCTGATATCAAGAGATTGACCACCCTTGAATCCTTGCAAAGCGAATGAAGGGCTCCATTCACAAGTCCCACATACTTAGTGGAATCGCTCCGTATTAGCTCCTCCTTTAATTTCTCTAGCTGCTTCTGCAAAAGCCTGATGAGGGGAATGACCTGACTCAAGCTGGCAGTGTCTGAACTGACTTCACGTGTGGCAAGTTCAAAGAGTTGGAGAACCTTGCACAAGACGGAAATCATTCTCCACTGCGCTTGAGTCAGGTGTATCCCCCCTCCTTTGCCTATAACGTAGGTGGATGTATAGGCTTGAATGGCCTTTTGCTGCTCCTCCATCCTCGGAAGCATATAGAGTGTTGAATTCCACCTCGTTACCACCTCTTGCTTCAGTTGACGGCAGGGCAGGTTCAGGAGTGTTTGCTGGTGCTCCTGTCTTCGGCACGCAGTGGTAATGTCAAAAGTGGCCCGCAATTTTTCGGGCCACCGACAGAATATCCTGTACACCCCTGTCATTTTTAAAAAAAATTCTGTACCACCAAATTAATTATATGTGCAATACATGGGATGTGCTGGAATTTGCCCAGTTGTAATGCACGCACAATATTGGTGGCGTTGTCCGATATCACAAATCCCCAGGAGAGTCTAAGTGGGCTAAGCCAATATGCGATGATGTCCCTCAGTTTCCGTAAGAGGTTGTCAGCGGTGTGCCTCTTACGGAAAGCGGTGATACACAGTGTAGCCTGCCTAGAAACGAGTTTGGATTTACGAGATGGTGCTGCTGCTGTTGTTGCTGCGGGAGGCAATACATCTACCTAGTGGGCTGTCACAGTCATATAGTCCATAGTCTGCCCTGTTCCACTTGTCCACATGTCCGTGGTTAAGTGAACACTGGATACAACCGCATTTTTTAGGACACTGGAGACACTTTTTCTGATGTCTCTGTACATTCTTCGTATCGCCTGCCTAGTGAAGTAGAATCTAGATGGGATTTGGTACCGGGGACACAATACCTCCATCAATTGTCTAAATCCCACTGCACTAATAGCAGATACCGGACGCACGTCTAACACCAACATAAGTGTCAAGGCCTCAGTTATCAGCTTTGCAACAGTATGACTGCTGTCATATTTCATCTTTCTCACAAAGGACTGTTGGACAGTCAATTGCTAAGTTGAAGTAGTACAAGTGGTCTTCCGACTTCCCCTCTGGGATGACGATCGACTCCCATCAGCAACAACAGCAGCAGCAGCGGTAGCAACAGCAGCAGTAGGCGTACCACTCAAGGATCCTCCCGAGGAATCCTGCTTAGGAGAGGACTCGCCAGTCTTGCCAGGGACATGGCCTGCAGGACTACTGACATTCATGGCTGAGGAGGAAGTTGACATTGAGGGAGTTGGTGGTGTGGCTTGCAGGAGCTTAGGTATAACAGGAAGAAGGGTTTTAGGTGTCAGTGGACTGCTTACGCTTTTACCCAAAGTTTCACAACTTGACACTGACTTCTGATGAATGCGCTGCAGGTGACGTATAAGGGAGGATGTTCCTAGGTGGTTAACGTCCTAACCCCTACTTATTACAGAGGCAACACATGGCTTGACACATGTTGTCCGGATTTGTGGAGAAATAATTCCACAACGAAGAGGTGGCTTTTTTGGTATTTTGCCCAGGCATCACAATGGGCTTATTCATCCCACGAACAACAGGTGTCTCCCCCGTTGCCTGATTTAAACAAACCACATCACCATCAGAATCCTCATCGTCAACTTCCTCCTCAGTGCCAGCAACACCCATATCCTCATCCTGGTGTACTTCAACAGTGACATCTTCAATTTTAATATCAGAAACTAGACTGTGGGTGCTCCCTCCAGCACTTGCAGGGGGCTTGCAAATGGTGGAAGGAGCCACCTCTTCCCGTCCAGTGTTGGGAAGGTCAGGCATCGCAACCGCCGACACACTTGGACTCTCCTTGGGGATTTGTGATACCATCTTAGAACGCACAGTTCTTTTCTATGCTTTTTTCCATCTTAACTCTTTTCATTTTTCTAGCGGGAGGATGAGGGCTTCCATCGTCATGTGAAACTGAACCATTAGTCATGAACATAGGCCAGGGCCTTAGCCGTTCCTTGCCACTCCATGTCGTAAATGGCATATTGGCAAGTTTACGTTTCTTCTCAGACGATTAAAACATTTTTTGGGGTCTTTTTACTGAACTTTGGCTTTTTGGATTTGACATGCCCTCTACACTGGGCATCGGCCTTGGCAGACGACGTTGATGGCATTTCATCGTCTATGTCATGACTAGTGGCAGCAGCTTCAGCACTAGGAGAAGTGGTTCTTGATCTTTCCCTATTTTATCCTCAAACTTTTTGTTCTCCATTATTTGTCTGGAGTTATATAACACAATATGCGGCACAGAAGCACTGGACATATGGCAGCAGAGGACACCACTGTGACTGGTCACTGGACTGACTGATGCACAGGACACTACCACTGGTCTGATGCAGGACAACACAGCAACACTGTAAGGGACTTGTTGTTATTATTATTATTATAATACAGCAGCACTGGACATATGGCAGCAGAGGATACCACTGTGACTGGTCACAGGACTGACTGATGCACAGGACACTACCTGACTGGACAGATGCAGCACAAGACATGGACACTGAGAGAACGGAGACACGTCCTCTCTGTACACTCTCCAATGCCGGAGTGAAAATGGCGGCGATGCTCGGCTCCTTATATGGAATCCAAACCCTACGAGAATCCGACAGCGGGAGGATGATGTTTTGCCTCGTTCTGGTTTCCGAGTCAGGTGGGAAAACCCGAGCCTGACTCGAATCCGGACTCGGGTAGGGAGGTTCGGTAGGGTTCGGATATCAGGAATCAGAACCCGCTCATCTCTAATATATATATATATATATATATATACATACACTGCTCAAAAAAATAAAGGGAACACTAAAATAACACATCCTAGATCTGAATGAATGAAATATTCTTATTAAATACTTTGTTCTTTACATAGTTGAATGTGCTGACAACAAAATCACACAAAAATTATCAATGGAAATCAAATTATCAATTTTTTTTACCCATGGAGGTCTGGATTTGGAGTCACACTCAAAATTAAAGTGGAAAAACACACTACAGGCAGTGCCAGATTAAGGTCCTCATGGGCCTGGAGCTGAAATTTTTGAAGGGCTTATTGTGTGCTTCAGCAGGGGGTATGGGGGTGTGACGGTTGCTGATATGGGTGCGTGACCAATGCTGTATTTACATACGTGTGTGTGTGTGTGTGTGTGTGTGTGTGTGTGTGTGTGTGTGTTTATGCGTGTTGGAAAAATAGAAAAATCTATCTATATATCTATCTATATAGCAAGAGAGAGAGAGAGAGAGAAAAAAAGTAAAAGTAATAGGTGCCCAATGGAACACTTAATGATAACTACTTAGTCCAACTAATTGAGGAACCAACTAGGTACAATGCAATCTTAGACCTGGTATTAACAAACAATGGGGATTTGGTATCAGGTATTATAGTAGGGGATACAATGGGTGTTTCCAAAAGTATGCGCAATTAACTGGGAGTGCAGCTAAATCAAGTGCAAAAAAAGGTGTATCCCACACTTCAAAAGATATAACAATGGAAAGAAAGAACTTTTACATATGATAATAGCGCTCACCCAGTGACATGTAAAAGTGAACAAATAACTAGTAGACAATGCATTCACCCTTAAAAGTTATTCCTCGTTGATGTATTGAATGGAGGAAGAAGATTCACTTTAGGGGATCCTCGTATCAAGCAATAACATTCAGAAATGGAACAGATGGATTCCCAAAAATCTGAAAGATAAGTGCCTCTTTCCCAATTGTGTATGGGTTTAAACAAGAGGCACCATTAAACACAAACCATAGTGCAGTATTTTTGTTAAAAGCACGCACAGTTTTTAATGCACAGATTAAACTTACAAGAAGTTAAAAGAACAAAAGCATATCATGATAGACTTCATGGGATAACACAGATGTTATATCACCCAGCGATTTCTTGCAGCCACGGCAGATGGTATTGGAAAGTGTGCACAGTCTCTCCAGGTGTCCAGCAGCATGCAGAATAGCAGAGGGTAAATGTGTCCAAATGTCCCAGGGTCAGTCACAGGTTAAAAGCAAGAAGCCACGCTTAACGCGTATCGGACAGAACGTCCTTCATCAGAAGCGTGGATTAGTGGCTCCAAACTGGTGTTTTTATACCATCCTGGATGAGGGTCTCAGCTGTCTCCGATCATCAATCGCTCGTTGCGCTCCGTCCAGCGCACATGCGCGATGACTACCGGAAACCGGAAATCGTCGGTGCGTGTCACTTGCGCTCCACAGACCCGGAAGACCTCCAAACGGCTCTCCTTCACTTTGTTACATGGATAACCATGCTATTGGTATGCGTTTCACTGACCAAGAAATGCACACAGAACCGTCATCCATTCATTCCCTTATATAGGGTTGTCACAGCAAATATAACATGAAGTCCCGGATTAATATACGACCATATAAAAATAAAAAAGAAGAAATAGCAGCAGTTACCAAGTAATACGGACACATATCCAAATTTGACAACCCTATATAAGGGAATGAATGGATGACGGTTCTGTGTGCATTTCTTGGTCAGTGAAACGCATACCAATAGCATGGTTATCCATGTAACAAAGTGAAGGAGAGCCGTTTGGAGGTCTTCCGGGTCTGTGGAGCGCAAGTGACACGCACCGACGATTTCCGGTTTCCGGTAGTCATCGCGCATGTGCGCTGGACGGAGCGCAACGAGCGATTGATGATCGGAGACAGCTGAGACCCTCATCCAGGATGGTATAAAAACACCAGTTTGGAGCCACTAATCCACGCTTCTGATGAAGGACGTTCTGTCCGATACGCGTTAAGCGTGGCTTCTTGCTTTTAACCTGTGACTGACCCTGGGACATTTGGACACATTTACCCTCTGCTATTCTGCATGCTGCTGGACACCTGGAGAGACTGTGCACACTTTCCAATACCATCTGCCGTGGCTGCAAGAAATCGCTGGGTGATATAACATCTGTGTTATCCCATGAAGTCTATCATGATATGCTTTTGTTCTTTTAACTTCTTGTAAGTTTAATCTGTGCATTAAAAACTGTGCGTGCTTTTAACAAAAATACTGCACTATGGTTTGTGTTTAATGGTGCCTCTTGTTTAAACCCATACACAATTGGGAAAGAGGCACTTATCTTTCAGATTTTTGGGAATCCATCTGTTCCATTTCTGAATGTTATTGCTTGATACGAGGATCCCCTAAAGTGAATCTTCTTCCTCCATTCAATACATCAACGAGGAATAACTTTTAAGGGTGAATGCATTGTCTACTAGTTATTTGTTCACTTTTACATGTCACTGGGTGAGCGCTATTATAGTAGGGGAACCCATAGGAAACAGCGACCACAATATGGTCACATTCAATATCAGTTTCCATAAACAGCCCTATACTGGCTCATCTAGGACTCTAAACTTTAGCAAAGCAAATTTTGAAAAGATGAGGGTATTTTTCAGGGATATTGAATGGGAAGGTTTGTTTTTAGGAAAAAATACTACGGAGAAATGGGAGGTAATAAAATTCCTGCTAGCTAAAAATACACTCAAATTTATTCCTATGAGCAGCAAAAAAAGGAATAAAAATCATAAACCGATGTGGCTTAACAAAAAGATTAAGGAACTTATGGGCAAGAAAAGGCGAGCATTTAAAAAATACAAATCTGACGGGGAAGCAGAGTCATTTCAGCACTATAAGGAATGTAATAAAATTTGCAAAAAGGAAATAAGAGCGGCTAAAGTAGAAACTGAAAAACTAGTAGCAAAGGAAAGCAAAGCGAATCCCAAAAAATTCTTTAAATACATTAATAGCAAGAGATTAAAGAAGGAGAGTATAGGCCCTTTAAAAGACAAGTTGGGAGTCTTAAGCAAAAATGATAATGACATAGCGGACACACTAAATGAGTTTTTTTTCAACAGTATTCACTAGAGAGGACCCAATTCAGGGACTGACACACAATCTCAATAATGAGAATATCCCACTGATAGGTACTTATTTAAGCGAGGAAGTAGTCTGTGACCGATTAAAACATTTAAAAATTAATAAATACCAGGGCCCGATGGTATTCACCCAAGGGTTCTAATGGAGCTTCACTCTGAACTGGCAAAACCGCTATCTTTGATCTTTAAGGATTCAGTTATATCAGGTATGGTTCCCAAAGACTGGCGTATAGCGGAAGTAGTGCCTATATTCAAAAAGGGAAGTAAAGCTGAACCAGGTAATTATAGACCAGTTAGTCTTACATCTATAGTGGGGAAAGTATTGGAAGGTATTCTAAGAGATAGTATTCAGAAGTTCCTTGAAGTCAATAAGGTCATTAAAAGGAATTAACATGGGTTTATGAAGGACAGATCCTGTCAAACCAACTTACTTGGCTTTTATGAAACAGTAAGCGCAAACCTAGATCAGGGTAAAGACGTGGATGTAATCTTTTTAGACTTTGCCAAAGCGTTCGATACTGTACCACACATGAGACTTATCTACAAGCTACAAGAATCAGGGCTAGGAAGCACAATATGCACTTGGGTCAAAAACTGTTTAGATAACAGGGAGCAGCGCATTGTGGTTAATGGATCTTTTTCAACTTGGACTGAAGTGCTAAGTGGTGTGCCGCAAAGCTCAGTATTAGGACCGCTATTGTTCAATATTTTCATTAACGACCTAACAGAAGGTCTAGAGAGCATGGTGTCAATTTTTGCAGATGATACCAAATTGTGTAAGGCTATAAATACAGAGGAGGATGCCGAGTCTCTTCAGAACGACTTAGTTAAATTAGAAGCATAGGCAGCCAAATGGAGAATGCGCTTCAACACAGACAAGTGTAAGGTAATGCACTGTGGTAACAAGAACAAAAATTACACCTACCTACTAAATGGGGTAAAATTAGGGGATTCTGTACTGGAAAAGGACTTAGGTGTCCTCATAGATAGCAAGCTAAGCAGTAGTACCCAAAGTAGGACTGCAGCAAAGAAGGCTAATTAGATATTAGCATGCATAAAACGGGGTATTGATGCTAGGGACGAGAGTATTATACTCCCGTTATATAAATCACTAGTGAGGCCACACCTTGAATACTGTGTACAATTCTGGGCACCGAACTACAAAAAGGATATCCTGGAGCTAGAAAAGGTACAGAGGAGGGCGACCAAACTAATTAAGGGCATGGAGAAGATGGAATACAAGGAAAGGCTTGAAAGACTAGGCATGTTTACATTGGAAAAGCGGAGACTAAGAGGGGATATGATCAACATCTACAAATATATAAGGGGACAATACACAGAGCTTGCGCGGGACCTGTTTTTGGTTAGATCAACACAGAGGACTCGTGGACACTCGCTCAGGTTAGAGGAGAGGAGATTCCGCACAATACGGCGTAAAGGCTTTTTCACGGTAAGGACAATACGTGTTTGGAATTCCCTGCCTGAGGGAGTTGTAATGGCGGAATCTGTCAACACCTTTAAGAATGGGTTAGATAAATTCCTAATGGATAAGGATATCCAGGGGTATGGTGCATAGTCATGCATTATAGTTACTATAAATAGGGATAAAATGCAACGGCTGACAGCAGCATCAGTCACCATAAGTCACCACAAATAGGTTGAACTCGATGGACAATTGTCTTTTTTCAACCTCAGATACTATGTTACTATGTATATTATAGCACACAGAATGAGCCGAAATTCACATTATAGCACATGGTATGAGCCGAAATTGACATTTAAGCACACAGAATGAGCCAAAGTTCACATTATAGCACACGGTATGAGCCAAAATTGACATTATAGCACACAGAATGAGCCAAAATTCACATTACAGCCCACGGAATCAGCAGAAGTCGACATTATAGCACACAGAATGAGCCGAAATTCATATTATAGCACACGGTATGAGCTGAAATTCACATTATAGCACATGGTATGAGCTGAAATTCACATTATAGCATCTGGTATGAGCCGAAATTCACATTATAGTACACGGTATGAGCCAAAATTCACATTATAGTACACGGTATGAGCCAAAAGTCACATTATGCTGCATGGAATGAGACACAATTCAGGGAGAGTAACAGCAGGGACATAGGGACAGGGAGAGTGACAGAGGGACAGGGAAAGTGACAGCAGGGACATCGGGACAGGGAGAGTGACAGAGAGACAGGGAAAGTGACAGCAGGGACATAGGGACAGGGAGAGAGACAGAGGGATAGGGAAAGTGACAGCAGGGACATAGGGACAGGGAGAGTGACAGAGAGGGGGACAGCAAGGGTATACAGTAGGGACTAGGGAGAGAGAGAGGTAGCAGGGTAAGATTACCTATTTAGCAGCGGCGGTGCTGAGGATGCTGTGGTCTGCGGTGCGGTGAATGAGGAGGATGTGGTTGGCATGGTGCGGAGGTGCAGAGAAGGACTGAGGGCTGCAGTGGCAGGACGGCTGAGGGCTGCGGCGATGTAGCAGAGGAGGAGGCAGAGGGCAGCGGGGATGCAAGGAGGTGCGGAGTGGTTCGGAGCAGAGGGGGCAGGACGGGAGCAGTGGTGTGGGGCAGGATGGGAGCAGTGGTGTGGAGCAGGAGGGAGCAGGATGGGAGCATGGGAGCAGTGGTGCGGAGCAGGGGGGGCAGGATGGCAGCAGTGGTGCAGGGCAGGATGGGAGCAGTGGTGCGGAGCAGGATAGGAGCAGTAGTGCGGAGCAGGGGGGCAGGATGGCAGCAGTGGTGCAGGACAGGATGGGAGCAGTGGTGCGGAGCAGGATAGGAGCAGTGGTGCGGAGCAGGGGTGGCAGGATGGTAGTGAAAGGTACTCGCTCTTGCTCACTAAGTTAAACAAGAATGTCACCTGCTCCTCGTAGCTCCCCATAGCTCCCAGCCGCCGTCGCTCTCTTCACAAGACATTGCTCCCATAGCTCCCAGCCGTCGTTGCTCCCACCGCGGACGGTGGCAGCAGCATCACACAGGAGCCGCGGCGCTAAAACAGATAGTGGGAGCAAGTGTGACTAGAGCTCCTGCCGTGTCCCGCTCCTCCGTCTCAAGAACGAGACCTGACCGGGCGCCTTTGGGGATGACGACATTAATTGGCAGGGGGTGCCTGTGCGCACACCTATGGCCTGCACACTACTATTAGTTAAAAAAAAAACTTCCAGGTCAGTGGCGAAGTGCCGGTATGCCATACCGTCGCATACCGGCCCACTTTGACCACTGTATATGTGTGTGTGTGTGTGTGTGTGTGTGTGTGTGTGTGTGTGTGTATATATATATATATATGTGTGTGTATATATATATATATATAAATATATGTATATATACACTGTACATATATGTGTATGTATATATATATAGATATATACATATATGGTATGTCAGTGCCTCCGTTATTACAAAAGCTGTGCAGCAGTCAGCAGGGCTGACACCTCGCTTCAAGGGGATCAGTCAGCCTGCCAGGTCCCGGCCACCATCACAGAGCATTTTATTGTCAAAGCTGCCAGTGCTTCCTGGTGCGGGTCAGCACATTTG
The DNA here is from genome assembly GCF_028390025.1 of Pseudophryne corroboree. Lineage (NCBI taxonomy): Eukaryota > Metazoa > Chordata > Amphibia > Anura > Myobatrachidae > Pseudophryne > Pseudophryne corroboree. The sequence goes on from NC_086444.1 coordinate 1,064,942,713, forward strand.
CGACGTCAGGCGGCTTAGAGGAGGCGTCGCGTCGTTGCGTGTGCACTGCAGCGCAGGGACGGCTAGTGAAGCCTTCCACTGCGCCGCAATGTGTAAGGACATGAAGTTCATCTGCGGAGGAGTTTGTGCTGCCGGTGGTAGAGGAAGCGGAGGGGGGGTTACAGCCTTTTGCCGAAGGGCGGGGGGGGGGGGGGGGGGCTCGGGCGGTCATTGCAGGCTGCTGTAGCAGGAAAACATGTTTTCCAGTCTACAGCAGCAGCACAATAGATTCTGTGGGCCTATTTTGATGGGGGGCCTGGAGCTGCAGCTCCATCCGCCCCATTGTTAATCCGGCCCTGACTACAGGCTGATCCAACTTTGATGTAATGTCCTTAAAACAAGTCAAAATGAGGCTCAGTAGTGAGTGTGGCCTTCACGTGCCTGTATGACCTCCCTACAATGCCTGGGCATGCTCCTGATGAGGTGGCGGATGGTCTCCTGAGGGATCTCCTTCCAGACCTGGACTAAAGCATCTGCCAACTCCTGGACAGTCTGTGGTGCAACGTTGGTGGATGGAGCGAGACATGATGTCCCAGATGTGCTCAATTGGATTCAGATCTGGGGAACGGGCGGGCCAGTCCATAGCATCAATGCCTTCGTCTTGCAGGAACTGCTGACAGACTCCAGCCACGTGAGGTCTAGCATTGTCTTGCATAAGGAGGAACCCAGGGCCAACCGCACCAGCATATGGTCTCACAAGGGGTCTGAGGATCTCATCTCGGTACCTAATGGCAGTCAGGCTACCTCTGGCGAGCACATGGAGGGCTGTGCGGCCCCCCAAAGAAATGCCTCCCCACACCATTACTGACCCACTGCCAAACTGGTCATGCTGGAGGATGTTGCAGGCAGCAGAACGTTCTCCTTGGCGTCTCCAGACTCTGTCACATGTGCTCAGTGAGAACCTGCTTTCATCTGTGAAGAGCACAGGGCTTCAGTGGCGAATTTGGCAATCTTGGTGTTCTCTGGCAAATGCCAAATGTCCTGCACGGTGTTGGGCTGTAAGCACAACCCCCACATGTGGACGTCGGGCCCTCATACCACCCTCATGGAGTCTGTTTCTGATCGTTTGAGTAGACATATGCACATTCGTGGCTTGCTGGAGGTAATTTTGCAGGGCTTTGGCAGTGCTCATCCTGTTCCTCCTTGCACAAAGGCGGAGGTAGCGGTCCTGTTGCTGGTTTGTTGCCCTCCTACGGCCTCCTCCGCGTCTCGTGATGTACTGGCCTGTCTCCTGGTAGCGCCTCTATGCTCTGGACACTACGCTGACAGACACAGCAAACCTTCTTGCCACAGCTCGCATTGATGTGCCATCCTGGATGAGCTGCACTACCTGAGCCACTTGTGTGGGTTGTAGACTCTGTCTCATGCTACCACTAGAGTGAAAGCACCGCCAGCTTTAAAAAAAAAGCCAGAAAGCATAGGAGCTGAGAAGTGGTCTGTGGTCACCACCTGCAGAACAACTCCTTTATTGGGTGTGTCTTGCTAGCTGCCTATAATTTCCACCTGTTGTGTATTCCATTTGCACAACAGCATGTGAAATTGATTGTCAATCAGTGTTGCTTCCTAAGTGGACAGTTTGATTTCACAGAAGTGTGATTGACTTGGAGTTACATTGTGTTGTTTATGTGTTCCCTTTATTTTTTTGAGCAGTATATATATATATATATATATATATAAAATGGAGTGACATGCATGCTATATAGGCACCTATCTATCTACGGGTATATGTGTGTATGTATATACAATATATATATATATATATATATATAAATAAAACAAGCGTCCAGAGATTTGGAGGTGCACTCATCCAATAAATGATATTCAGCGACTTTTCTTTATTCACAATATCTTTATTAGTAGAAATTCGGCCTATTTGGTTGATGTTTCGATCCTCAGTAGTAGGATCTTTATCAAGACAAGCTTCACTTTGTAAACAATGCTCAAAAGCATCATATATTGATTATCGACTAAATCAATATATCAGGTTCAGACAGTAACAAGGCTGCATGGCTAGTAAGGCCACATTCAGAGGTAGATTATGTGTGGTTATAAAACTCACACTAATGGAGACAGCTTAGACAACTCAGTAGTTCACGATGGTGGTCAGGTCCTCACAGCCTAAGCAGCCACATATATATATAACAGCACTTTGCAGCATCTTTGCCAGCCACACCCCCTGAGCGCATGATGTCATGCCAAGAGGGTGGGGGTCTGTATAGGTTGCAGTGTGCATGTCTGGAGCGTCCAAAAGACACTGCGGGCTGTACTGCAGCAGCATTTCTGGCTGCAGGGTACAGCTCCAGACACCATGCTAGCCAGATTCAGAAACAGCAACAGTGCTGCCCACAGGGCTCTGCGTTCTGTTCACGCACCACTAGTTCCAGCTCTGGATATGGCTACCTAGAGCACAGAGCTGTAGTTACAACTATCTGCCATCAAACAAGTTATGCCACCTATACACTTGTGCGATGCCCCGCGACATCGCGGGGCATCGCACTGGCAGTCCAGGTGATAGATCACATGGTAATTACGTGATGGGCACATCACCGCCGAGTGGGAGCGGCCTCTGGGTGCCCAGCGGGTGCCCATCGCGCATCGCAGTGTGCTATATCGCATGTGTTTTTAGAAACACATGCAATCGCACTGCGATGCGATAAATATTAAGTGCAGCACATAATATCTTGAGACGCGAGATTCGACCGGCGTGCCCACGCATCGAGTCGCATGGTACAAAAAATGTGCATACAGTCCTGCGATTTATCTCACAGATGTGGTCGAAATCAAACGGTTGTACCAGATATCTCATAAGTGTATGGTCTACATACAGTAAGACTATCCTATGTCAACAAAATAAATTTGTGGAAGTTCCTAACAAATGTATAATCCCCTTGAACATGCACCTACAGGCTTGGACTGGCCCACAGGGGTACAGGGGAAACCACCGGTGGGCCCTACTGCCTGGGGGCCCACCTTCTGCTCTAAGGATCAGGTTCCAGACTGTGCACTTGAATTATACATTATACATATGTTACCTTATACTGGACTATGGTATATTTTCTACAGTGCATTGCTGTTATTAATCTGGTACATTATCATGCATGCAGCAGCTGAATTTACTGTATATATTTATGACAGGGCCCAGACATTGCACTCGCTAATGGTTAGTCAAACCAATGAGGTGGCAGGCCACACCCTCTCTGCAGACTGGCCACACCCCTAACATGGGCCCCTACCACAACTCCCCCCCCCCCCCCCCCCTCGGTGGGCCCTACATGTCCCAGTCTGACACTGTGCACCTACCTGTACCTACAATAAAAGGAGTTATATACAGTCTCATCTTTTGATTGGGGGCTTCCATCATGTTATCTCTTAAAGTAGATAATGTGCCACATTTACTTAGAGAAATAACAGCTGGTTACTGGAGCTACTTTGTTCTGCTTGTCTGATGTGTAAAGTAGAAAATGAAATGTTAAAGAACACTGCACAATCAGCATGTAACAGATTAGCCTACTTTGACTGATTAAAGTCAGCAACTATGGACGTGGGACAGATTTCAGATATAAGCTCTGAGCAACTTCTGGCTGATATTTCAAAGCAATTGCTAAACTCTCCTGAAAGAAAAAAGAGTGTGTGCCCTCTTCTACAGCACATGTATAGTTCTAGCTGCACTCTGGGGGTCATTCCGAGTTGATCGTAGCTGTGCTAAATTTAGCACAGCTACGATCAGGCACTCAGACATGCGGGGGGACGCCCAACACAGTTCGCCCCGCATGTCAGGGCCCCCCCCCCCCCCCACAGAAATGCAAAACCATCGCACAGCGGCGATGCTTTAGCATTTCAGGAGTAACTCCCCCCCAGCGCAGCTCCTGCGGCTGGCTGGGAGAACCTCCTCGCTGCCCGGGTCGCAGCAGCTGCATGTGATGTCATGCAGCCGCCGCGGCCCGCCTCTCCAACGGTCCGGCCACGCCTGATTTGGACGGACCGCGCCCCCTAAACAGTGGCTTAACGCCACCGTCCAGCCCCCTCCCGCCCAGCGACCGTCTCTGCCTGTCAATCAACATAAACTGCAGTGAGCGATCGGGTCGAAATGACCCCCTCTATCTAGGTCCAATGACAGTCATATTCCCGCACCATGGGGGTCATTCCGACCCGTTTGCACGCTGATGGTTGTCGCAGCGGTGCGAACGGGTCGGTTCTGTGCCTTTGCGGCGGCCGCAATGCGCACGCGCATCCATTCCTTGCCCAGTGACGGCGGTCGCCGGGCAATGACCAGAAGAACTAAGAAAGCGATCGCAAGAAGATTGACAGCAGGAAGGCGTTCCGGGGCAGCAACTCACCGTTTTCTGGGAGTGGTGAGTCCAACGCAGGCATGTCCAGGCGTTTGGAGGGCGGATGTCTGACGTCAATTCCGGGACCTGCATCGCTGGATCGATCGCACAGGGTAAGTAACTGTTACACTGGTCTACTTCTACACAAAACTTTTTTTGCATAGCAGGGCTGCACAAGCGTTCGCAGCCTTGCCAGCGCCGGCCCTAGGCATAGGCAAATATGTCTAGGGGCACAAGCAGCTTCTGCTGATTAAAATGATATGCGGCATGCCTATATTCTGTGTGTGACTGCGGGTATATTCCTGGAAATCACTGTAACGTAGCATTTTGTATACAGATACAGCCACAGTCACACACATAATATAGCAATGCCGCATATCATTTTAATCAGCAGAAGCTGCTTGTGCATCCTAGCCACGTATTAATGCAAATAAGATGCATTTTCATAAAAAAAGGCGCCCAACGTTAGCAGAGCTGCCAGCTGACTCACGCCAGGCATCTCCTGCTGCATGGCGTATTGAGGCAGGATGTATGAGGACACATCTGTATCCAAGCAGAGGCAGAGGTCTCAGTATTAGCGGCCATGTGAGTGCTGTGTGCGGGTGGGTTGGCTGTGCAGTAGTGTTCGGCAAATGTGTAAGGGCACTATGTGTATACGGGCATTAATAAGGTTAACATATTGTGTAAGGCACATTATGTTTATAAGAACATTAATAATGTGTGTCATATGTGTAAGGGGCATTACTGTGTGGTATTATGTGTATAAATGCATTACTAATGTGTGGCATTATGTGTATAAGGTGCTCTACTGTGTGGCGTAACATATAGAAAGGGTACTACTGTGTAGTCTAATGTGAAAAAAGAGCAATATGGTGTGGTGTAATGTGAATAAGGATCAGTTTGATGTAATGTGAATAAGGAGCACTACTGTGAAGAGTAACGTTTATAAGGTAAAGTGGTACTACTGTGTGATATAATGTGAATTGGGGGGAACTATTGTGTGGCCATGTCCCTTCTCAGCAAGAACACGCCCCTTTTTGGGCTGTGCACCGAATGTGCGCACTCTTCCTATTTAAAATATAGGGGGTAGGAACACCAAAATGAGGATTGCTATTGGTGAGGGGTGATGGTGCTGGGAAAGGGGTGCAGGGTCAGAGGTGGAACTAGTGCCAGTGCTAGGGGGCACCAGCCAAAATCTTGCCTAGGGCATCATATTGGTTAGGGCGGCTCTGAGCCTTGCTATGCAAAAAAAGCCCTCCCCCATAGGTGGCGTTGAGTTGATCGCACGGGCAGCAAAAAGTTGCTACATCCGATCAACTCGGAATGACCCCCCATGCTCTGTGGTGTATGGACCCTATGGTGACTCATGGTACAGGAAAGTGAAAAAGGAAATAAAACCACCTCAGAACCTCATACATTTTGAGCAAATGTAAGTTTTTGCAATCAAGACAGCAATCTGGATCTGCTGCTACTTGGTGCCAGATACCACAGGACACCTTCATAGGACTTGTGGAGTCCATGCCTTGACGGATCAGGGCTATTTTGGCGGCACGAGGAGGGCTTACACATTAGATAGGTGGCTATGACTGATCTGTGTGTGTACTCACAGTACTGTTTAATATGGTGACTATGCTGGTTTTAAGATGATTCAGTAGGGTGTCATTGTGTGCACAGGGAGGTTCCAATGGGTTACTTCTAAAATGTTGTCCTGATAAAATACACTCGTAAATGATAAAAAAGGAATGTTACATTTGACTTTTAGATTTGAAAATAAAATACACTCTTTCATTGAAGAAATGGGTAAAAATAGAAGCGCTCAACACTAACTGACCCTGTGATCCAGAATTAATTCACAACCAAAGTGTCAAAAGGGATTTTTTGATATATTAAAAAATATTTATTACAATACAATAAAAATTGCACAATAAACCAGATATATATCTGACATAAAAACCTTTTTCCTCACTGAAATTCTGTATCAAAAGATATTCTACATTCACATCAGTTACAAGTGTCAACTAGATAACTAGCAGCAATTAGGTTGTAACAATTGTTGCAGTAAAGTTACCAGGCTGTTTGTTTGACACTGTTGGATATACCCTCAAACACAATTGTTAAATGTAGAATTAAAAATGAATATGGAATACAATCATAGGCTCTATATACAAGAGCTGTATTCTAAAACGTCTCAAAGTTCCAGGAGCCGATGACAGGTGATAATGAATAGTTAGATTACCTCTCCAATAAGGCTGAGTGGTCCCGAGCGTCCTCGGGTGAGCCCAGGAAGCCCAAATAGAACTGCAGAGTTGAAAGCACTGGCTGTGCTAGCCGGGGTCCCGCTGTTAAGCCTGCTATCCCTGGGCGTGCACCGCCCGTTGCAGTCTGTAGGGAAAGACAGGTGTGTGGCTGCTGTGATGGAGAGCCCGCTGCAGGAATATAGTGCTTAGTGGAGCGCCTCGATCTCCCAGGACTGGCACCGTCCGTTGGAGATGTAGGGGAGAGAGGCTGCTGGTTAACCACTGGCGCTGTACGGAGCTGGGAGTTCGGCTGTGTCCTGTCCTGGCAGCCGCACTGTTTGCTCCCGTAGGAGGTGAACCGGAGCCGTGCGGAGAGTATCAAAGATTACAACCAGTCAGTGAGGCATAAGGGGGAGGAGTCCTGACGCGTTTCGTCACGTGACCCGTGACTTTTTCATTGAATTTGTGATTATTGCCAGTGCCACTGTTTTCATATTCTGCCAGCAAGTCGCAAAGCTACATACAGGCGTCCGTGATAAATGAGACTCACAGGAAAATCTTTTGAACTTTTGGGGGATGGACAATTTCTTAGAAAGCAGAGCGATATAAGTACACAGCAATATCAAGGCCAGGCATTCTGTTTCTTTTTCAAAAACATGGCATCTGGAATCTGTTGTGCAGCTTTAGTTATAATAGTCTATTACCCTACTCCCGAGCAGAGCACGCTATGAATTATAAGCTTTAGAATGTACATCTGCTAAGCACAGTAATATGCAGTACATAGGAGGCACTGGGACCCAGGGATTGTCTAGTCTAGCACCTGCTTTACTGACCCCATGGCAACCAGTCATCAAAACTAACAAGACAGCAACAGCAGCCAGGTATGGGTTCTTACTGCACTTCTGTTCTGTTCATATACTTTCTATTGAAACATTTATGGAGTGGAAATGCAATGCACATCTATAGACAGTGCAGAGTTTATGTGTCTGTTCCGCTAGCTCTTTACACAGCATAGATCATTGTACAGAACAGAGCTTATGGCCAGGCCGACAAGTAGTTCAGTCCAGTCCTGTTTAGTGGAACTTTGGTAACATAGTAACTTATGTCTGTATTGTTATGATTTATTTATCTGCTAAAACCAAACACAGGACTTCAGGATCCAGGAATTCCAGAATGAAACAGTGATTTCTTTTTTTTTAAGTGCTTATTCCTTTATTTACTGAACACCAAGTACATTTCTGGTCACTAAGGAAGTGAAGGATTAAAGCTTGTAGTAATATGAAATATGAAATGTAATATTGTGCATTCATGCATTGTTAAGGGCATTACTCTGCATCCTCTTGGTTAGACATATTTCAGGAGTGCTGCACAATTGTGAAGAGAATTACATTGCTATACTTATTTTTTTTTTTTTTTAAACAAACAAGAAACATCTCTTTACTTCCAGTGCTTGAGACTGCACTCACGTCACATCCGTTTTTACATCACTCAAGGGGTGTGCACAGTGCCCCCAAGCATCTGGGCTGCCCAACGTTTACCTCCATGCACTGTTTAGATGCCATGCATATGCAGAGCAGTGGTGATCCAATGTTCCCCCAACCAACCTCCTGCCTGTGGGACACTGCGGCCCATGGATTGGACAGCAGGACAGCGTCCAAAAATTTGATTGTTTGGGAGATATAAAAATGGGACACCTTAAACACAGGGGTGAATTTATGGGTCAGGCCGATCCTAGGTCCAATGTTATTGATCGCCCCCATAACGTTACTGTCGCTATGGCCCCAGACCACCAAAGCAGCCACAGCCTCATCCCCCACCACCTCACGTACCACCCTTTACTGACCATTGCCCCTCCTTCCTCACCAGTTGCAAAATAAAAAAATAAGTCATAATGATTAAAAAAAAAGATTTACCTGGCCTAGTCTGGCCAGTGGGCTAGCACTGCGCCGCACCCTGCCCGATTTTTGAAAGGCAAAATCCGCCCTGCCCCTTCTGCGATGCCCTGCTAGAACAGCCACCCGCTTCCTGCCCTCCCAGCGTGTGGGAGAAAGCTGGGGGAAGCTGGGCACGCCCCTAACAGTGACGTCGCCAGCCACAGACGCCCCCTATAGCAACGTCTGTGGGCCGCACCGCCCACTAAAATGACGTTTGCATGGCCACACCCCCTATTTTACATGGCCGCGCCCCCGGTTTGGGGGCGCACGCAGGCCAATATGCCCCCGGAGTCCGTCGCCCTGCCCTATTTCAATCCTAGAAGGAACACACACATATATATATATATATATAAGGTGAGCAGATGCTCCGGCACTCCACTTAGTCCAATGCTGGACTGATGCTGCTCTGGTGCCCTCCCCAACCGGGAACCGGTGATATATACTGGAAAGACGAGGCGGCACTCAGAGGCTTGTAACTGCAATCATATATTTGTGCAAATGGTGCAAATCATATCATATCCATATTGCACCATTTGCACAAATATATGATTGCAGTTACAAGCCTCTGAGTGCCGCCTCGTCTTTCCAGTATATATATATATATATATATATATATATACTATATAATTGCCCAGATCTGTCACTCTGTGGATAACGCTGGGCGGAGTCACAATGCTGGGCGGAGTCACAGTAAATGAGTCACAGATCTGAATGCATATAGGAAAAACACACGCACACGCACAGTATAATGCATATACAGTAGGACCTTAGTGCATGTTATGGGTCTAGCTGCAATGGTGAAAAGTGGGGACAGGACTTTATAACACCGGGACAGCTGTCAGCTATGATACATATACACAGTATAATGCATATGGCAGGGTATAGGGGCTGCAGGGGAGCACCAGGCGCCTGTTTACACCGGCCCAGGTAACGGCTCCTGCAGGTCACACATATACCCGGGGTATACAGGCACCCGGTGTTCTCCTGCCATCATTTCATATTGCTAAAACCTGTAGTAACTGTCTTTTGCTTGAACACTACAGTGGCTGTTTCCAAAGCTTCAAACGCTCAGGACACTACAAGCCGCAACGTTTTCACCTAAAAGGTAACATTATACTGAAATCCAGTGCTATTAGAAATAATGTAAAACACTGTAGCTGTCACAAAGGCTGTAGAAACGCGCATTTCCCAAGAGGATAAAGAAAATGCTCCTAAATGTTTTCTAAAAGTGTTTGTAAGTAGAAGGAATATACCTGCTAAAATAAATATGTCAGGATAACAGAAATGCATATTTGAATACTGTACATTAAATAAATTTTACTAAATACCTCCACCAGACAGTGCCTCCAGTTTATATATCCAGTTTATATACATACTGGAGCTGATGCAGAATTGAATGTACGTACACCCATTTGCGTAGCGCATCTTGCATATATCTGCTGAGAAAATAAGCGCACATATCCGCAAATACATGAAGTGGAATGGGGACGTGGCGGGACATTCTAACATAGCATACCTCCCAACATTGGTGCTTTGAGGCGCGGGACACTGCGCGTGCCCCCCCCCTAAAAGGTGGAGGAGACTCGCTACACCCACTGTTTGTGTCATTGTGGGGGCATCCCAGCACTCTTACTGCCTTGCCCCGGGTGATGAAAATCCTAGTTTCGGCTCTGAGCTCTGCATATGTGCGAGAGTACTCCTGAGGTGCTGCGGATGCTGGCACTGCTTACTTAAGTCATAAGAGGATTTAATAAAAGTGATATACTCTATACACATGGATGTTCCCTAGAGAAATAAACATGTTCTTGTTGTTTGTTCCTTGCAAAGGTTTAGCAGGGACTGGTTATATACTTATTTTATGTTTCTAAAACGTTAAATATATATGCACTGTCATATACTATTAAAGAGATGGGTATATAAACTGGACAGACAGAGAGGACATAAAGCAGGGCTATTGTGCATGTGCTTTTGTGGCAACCGTACTGTGTGTCTCTGATTCATATATCACGTAATACCAATAACGAAACATTTTTGTTCCTGGCCTGTCATGACATTGTGTTCTGGAGATAAAGAATATATATTGAGGAAGCAAAAGTGACACAGTGCTTTTGGCAGTGATTGGATCTGGTGGGCAGAAATACTGTTTCCAAAAGTGCCTGTTTATATACCATATGCAAGCATTACACAATGCACAAATATTACATTAGGAAGCTCATTTAGAGCAGGGTCGTTTCTAGACAATATGGTTCCTGCTTCTGAGTGCGAACTGTAAAAAAGTGCCTCCCCCATGGATATTTTAAAAAGGTAGGATAATAAGAAACAAAAAGGGGCGTGGCCTAATTGCAATGGGCATGAACATGCTGCACGAGGAAAAAACTACCTTACACCCCAGTTTTGCACACTGCACCAGAGGTGGATTTAGTGTTCAGGCCGCCCCTAAGCACAAGATTATTGGCCGCCCTCCCTCTAAAAAGTGCATTCATTTTGTGCCCCCATAGTATACAATATGTGCCTCCCTATTGTATAGAATATAAATTGTTTTCCCCTCCCTATAGTATATTGAGTATAATGTGTCTCCCCCCTCCCTATACTTTAGAATATAATGAGCCTCCCCCAACTATAGTATAGAATATAATGTGCCTCCCCCTATAGTATAGAATATAATGTGCCTCCCCCTGTAGTATAGAATATAATGTGCCTCGCCCTAGAACAGGGGTGGGGAACGTCCGTCCCGCAGGCCATATAAGGCCCGCATAGCCACTTTGCTTGGCCCAGCCAGAGTACCACAGGAGAGGAGGGAGAGGGCACCCAACGGAGGTGACTGAGGAGGACATGGGGGGGGGGGGGGAAGGTGGAGCTGCGGCAGGGGGGTGGAGGTGGAGCTGCGGCAGGGGGGGGCGGCGCTGCGGCAGGCTCAAACTCCGGCTTCTGTGCTGCTATTGGAAGCAGTGAGCAATTGTTCCTGCGGTCTCTAGTGCTTGCTTCCAGCTCCTGCTCCTCCCCTACATCTGCCTGGCGTGTACACCTGCTCCGCTGCTGCCTGGATTGTGTGTCACGGCGTCACGATCCCCGTGGCTTCTTGTGCTGTAGTTTGCAGCCGCTTCTCAGAGGTTTGCCTGCTTCCAACTATCGGCTCTGCTACAGGTGGGTGCTAATCTCACACACGTACACTAATTATCCCAGACTGATGCACCTAAAGGCATCCTGGAGATGTATAGCAACTAATGTCTCCCTTTGGAATATATGTCACATTATATATAAGCCTTATATGTAATACACTGATCAGGTGTACAGCAGGGCACATATGTCTGTTTTATATATATATATATATATATACAGGTTGAGTATCCCTTATCAAAAATGCTTGGGACCAGAAGTATTTTGGATATCGGATTTTTCTGTATTTTGGAATAATTGCATATCATAATGAGATATCATAGTGATGGGACCCAAGTCTAAGCACAGAATGCATTTATGTTTCATATACACCTTATACACACAGCCTGATGGTCATTTTAGCCAATATTTTTAATAACTTTGTGCATTAAACAAAGTGTGTGTACATTCACACAATTCATTTATGTTTCATATACACACCGCCTGAATCAGTGTTGGACTGGGGCATGAAGGGTCCACCGGGGGAACACAGTGGTATGGGCCTGTGTTTAGGGATATGGCCAGTCTCCAGAGGGGGTGTGGCCAGCCTCCACATTGTTTTACCTAACCATTAGAGAGTGCATAGACGGGCCCCTTTACAATATAATACAGTATATAGTAAATGTTGCTAGCGCATGTATGATAATGTACCAGATTAATAACCGCAATGCACTGTAGAAAATTAACCAAAGTCCTGTGCAGTATAAGGTAATGTGCATACCTGGAACCTGATCCCTATAGGAGGAGGTGGGGCCCCAGGCAGTGGGGCCCACCGGTGGTTTCCCCTGTACCCCTGTGGGCCAGTCCAACCCTGGCCTGAATGGTCATTTAATACAATATTTTTAATAGCCTTGTGTATAAAACAAAGTTTGTGTACATTGAGCCATCAGAAAACAAAGGTTTCACTATCTCACGCTCACTCAAAAAATTCTGTATTTCGGACTATTCCGTATTTCGGGAATATTTGGATATGGGATACTCAACCTATATATATATCTCAGTATACACTTTGTCAATTGATAATTTTTGTATGCCCCCCGTAGGTTTTTATAAATATTCAAATGGCCCTTGGTAGAAATAAAGTTCCCCACCCCTGCCCTATAGTATAGAATATAATGTGCTTCCTCCTATAGTATAGAATATAATGTGCCCCTATATACAAGAAATAATATTGGCCCTCATTCCGAGTTGATCGGTCGCAAGGCGAATTTAGCAGAGTTACACACGCTAAGCCGCCGCCTACTGGGAGTGAATCTTAGCTTCTTAAAATTGCGACCGATGTATTCGCAATAATGCGATTACTAACTACTTAGCAGTTTCAGAGTAGCTCCAGACTTACTCTGCCTGTGCGATCATTTCAGTGCTTGTCGTTCCTGGTTGACGTCACAAACACACCCAGCGTTCGCCCAGGCACTCCCACCGTTTCTCCGGCCACTCCTGCGTTTTTTCCGGAAACGGTAGCGTTTTCAGCCACACGCCCCTGAAACGCCGTGTTTCCGCCCAGTAACACCCATTTCCTGTCAATCACATTACGATCGCCGGAGCGAAGAAAAAGCCGTGAGTAAAAATACTTTCTTCATAGTAAAGTTACTTGGCGCAGTCGCAGTGCGAACATTGCGCATGCGTACTAAGCGGATTTTCACTGCGATGCGATGAAAAATACCGAGCGAACAACTCGGAATGAGGGCCATTGTCTTGACAGTGTTAAATGAGAAAATAACGTGTACCATAAAAAATGTAATTAATCACAAACATAATGATGGCCGCAACTTCATAAAATATAGCTGAGATGCTAATGAAGTAAGTACTGTCAGCTCTGGTGGTATCATTCAGCAAATTAGAACCTGCTGTGTAGTGCTGCTTACAGGCATTGTCATTGTGTAGTATTACACCAGCCTTTCAGCACTCATGAGAGAGATGTCTCCTAAGGCTTATGTTATGATTCCAGCACTCTGGTCTGAGGAGATCTTATTGCGAGGACCGGAGCACTGGAACGTAATGCTGGGGAAGGGAGCAGGAATGGAAAATAGCCCCTGGCGCCCTAACTCCGTTGTCTCGCCCGTGCTGTCAGAAATCCCCTGCGAGACTATGGTTGCTTGAGCCCATGGCAGCCGCGTTTGAAGGGCGGATTATGTCTGCCCAACTCCGATGCCCCCTCAGGTCTTAATGGGAGACAAAGGGAAATCCGAGACAGGGTGATAACAAGGGGCCCTCTGACTAAACAACCAGGCCAGGGGCTACAAGAAACTAAAAACTAGAATATGTGCGGAAAAACCGCCAGGGAAAAGGACAACCAAAATATCCACTTGTCCACTCTCCTACCCGGCACCGCCGAGTTCCGGAGAGGACTTGTGGAAGCGGAACCCTCCGCAAATGCTCCGAAACATAATATAAAGATAAAGCAGCTGAGCCGCAACACACGGCAGAGCCGTAACTCACGAACACCACTCGATATTCTCTGGTGATCGTTGAGGACAACAGGAGACCAAACGACTTCTTGGGATGAGATGACAACTCCAAGATACAGAACTTCTGAGGACAGGAATGACCGGATACAGCAGGACAGGAACAGACGTTCAGCAAACCAAAGCAGCATGCAGGAAGCTATTACCGGCGTCTGTGTGCAGCACTGAGCAGGTATTTAGCAGGGAGTCCTCCAATCAGATGCTTGGAGCCTGATTAACAAGATGCCGTGCAGCTGGCTTGCTGCACGAGCAGAAGACAAATGTGTGAATGTTTAAACTGATTAGATTGACCCTGCAACGGGGAGTGCGGTCCGCCCGTGGCGTCCCCGTTGCTAGGGTCCAGGCGGCTCAGTGTTACTAGGGAGCCGGCGGCTAAGCGCGCACGGCGTCCCAGCGTTGCTAGGGACCCGGCGGCTCGCAAGCCTGGCGTCACTAGTTGCTAGGCGCCGGGCCGCAAGGACGTCGCGGACCACGGCGCCTAACAGTACCCCCCCCCTTGAGGAGGGGTCAACAAACCCCTAGAGCCAGGTTTCTGAGGAAATTCTCGAAAAAATGCTTTCTTGAGTCTAGGGGCATGAAGATCCTTGTCCAGGACCCAAGACCTTTCCTCCGGACCATAGCCTCTCCAATGAACCAAAAAATAAAGCCGGCCCCGGGATATTCTTGAATCAAGAACTTTCTCTACCAGGAACTCCTGTTGTCCCTGCACTTCCACTGGAGATCCACCCTGAGAGATTTTCCGAGGAAATCTACTGGAAGAAACAAATCGTTTCAACAGGGAACAGTGAAAAGTATTTCCAATCTTAAGGGATCTCGGTAAACGTAGCCGAAAGGCAACTGGGTTGACCTTCTTAATAATAAGAAACGGTCCAATAAATTTGGGTCCCAGTCTAGCCGAGGATTGTCGAAGCCTGATGTTGCGAGTTGACAACCACACCTTATCTCCCACCTTAAAAGTGCAAGGACGTCGGAGCCTGTCAGAAAATTTCTTCTCTTGGAAGGCCGCTTTTCTGAGAGCAAGGTGCACTTTTTTCCAAATTGCTCTGAGATGGGAGGTTAAGGTTAGCGAGGAGACTGGAGAATGATGACAAAAAGAATTGGCTCTGGGGTGAAAACCAAAAACTGAAAAGAATGGAGACTCTTTAGTGGAGGAATGACAAGAATTATTGTAAGCAAATTCAGCCAAAGGGAGAAACTCGGACCAATCATTCTGGAGTTTGGCTGAATACAAGCGCAAATATTGTTTTAATGACTGGTTGACTCGTTTGGTTTGCCCGTTGGATTGTGGGTGGTAACCGGATGTTAACGACAGTTTCATCTTTAATGAGGCACAAAAACATTTCCAGAATTGTGCGATGAATTGTGGACCCCGATCAGAAACAATATCAGTGGGCAACCCATGAAGCCTGAACACATGGCGGAGGAACAAAACTGCCAACCCTTGAGCAGAAGGCAATCGAGGAAGAGCAATAAAATGAGCCATTTTACTAAAACGGTCCACTACCACCCATATGACTCGGAATCCGGCTGAAAGGGGAAGGTCAACCACAAAATCCATGGAAATATGAGACCATGGCCTGAGAGGAACAGTTAACGGCATAAGTTGCCCGATAGGCAAGGAACGGGGAACCTTATGCTGTGCACAAACCTGACATGAATAAACAAATTCCTTAACGTCTTTAGAAAGACTAGGCCACCATACTGAGCGAGAGACTAACTCCAATGTCTTAGTGATTCCCGGATGCCCTGAAACTTTGTTGTCATGAAATTCAGTTAAAACAGTGGCTCTCAAAAATTCAGGGACGTAAAGACGACCAGCAGGAGTAAATCTAGGAGCTTGGTGTTGAAGCTGGTTTAACTGGGTAAATAAATCCTGTGTGAGGCCTGCCCGGATGACCAAAGATGGAAGTATGGGGATAACAACAGGATTGCTATTGTGAACCGGAAGAAAGCTACGTGACAGGGCATCAGCTTTAGTATTCTTGGAACCAGGCCTGAAAGTGATTATAAATTTGAAACGAGTAAAAAATAATGCCCAACGTGCCTGCCGGGCATTAAGCCGTTTAGCTGATTCAATGTATTGCAGGTTCTTATGGTCAGTCAAAACCGAAATAGTATGTTTTGCTCCCTCCAGCCAATGCCTCCACTCCTCGAAAGCCCACTTTACCGCCAGTAACTCCCGATTACCAACGTCATAGTTGAATTCAGCGGAGGAGAATTTCCTGGACATAAAGGCACAAGGATGTAACTCCAGAGACTGCGGATCCTTTTGAGAAAGGACAGCCCCCACTCCAACCTCTGAGGCATCAACCTCCACAACAAAGGGCAACTCCGGATTAGGATGTCTGAGGACTGGAGCCGAGACAAAGGCTTGTTTCAAGGCCCGGAAGGACAACTCAGCTTCATGCGACCAGTTGGTAGGATCCGCTCCTTTCTTTGTCAGAGCTACTATAGGAGCAACCAGGTCAGAAAAAGAATGAATGAACCTCCTATAATAATTCGCAAACCCTAAAAAGCGCTGAATTGCTTTTAAATTGGTGGGTTGCGCCCAATTAAGGATGGCCTGGAGCTTCTTTGGTTCCATGGAAAATCCCTGAGGGGAAATTATGTACCCTAAAAAGGTACTTCCGTGACGTGAAAATCACACTTCTCCAGCTTGGCATATAAATGATTCTCACGTAACTTTTGAAGAACCAGATGAACCTGGGTAACATGTTGTTCCATTGATTCAGAATAAATCAAGATGTCGTCTAAATAAACGACCACGAATTTCCCTAGGAAGTCACGGAGCACATCGTTAATGAGGTCTTGAAAAACTGCTGGAGCATTAGACAGGCCGAACGGCATCACCAGGTATTCGTAGTGACCCGACTGAGTGCTGAAAGCCGTCTTCCACTCATCTCCAGATTTAATTCGGATGAGGTTGTAAGCTCCTCTAAGGTCAATTTTAGAAAAAATCACAGCAGAACGTAACTGATCAAAAAGTACAGAAATTAACGGCAAAGGATAGGTGTTTTTTTACTGAGATCTTATTCAGGGCTCTAAAATCAATGCATGGTCTAAGCGAGCCATCCTTTTTCTCCACAAAGAAAAAACCTGCACTTAAAGGAGATTTTGATGGTCTAATAAATCCTTTCTCTAAGCTCTCCTGAACATAATCATTCATGGCCGATGTTTCTGGCCCGGACAATGCATATAATCTCCCCTTTGGCAATGCGGCACCTGGAACTAGCTCAATAGCACAATCATAAGGCTGATGGGGAGGCAGAATGTCCGCATTGCCTTTGGAGAATACATCGGCAAACTCCTGGTATTCCACAGGAATGAGCTCTGGAATGATAGCTGCTACTCTGACTGGATACGAAATACATTCCTTAGCACAAAATGTACCCCATTGGGAAATCTCCCCGGACCGCCAATCAATGGTGGGATTATGACTTGTAAAACACTGCCGACTTTAATACAATGAATCTCGGCCGGATCTGAGAGATCCGTGCTGGGCTTCATTGTGCACTTTGTTAAAAAAATAAATAAAGTTTAAATGTAAAAAAAAATTGCGTGGGGTCCCCCCTCC
The DNA here is from genome assembly GCF_028390025.1 of Pseudophryne corroboree. Taxonomy (NCBI): domain Eukaryota; kingdom Metazoa; phylum Chordata; class Amphibia; order Anura; family Myobatrachidae; genus Pseudophryne; species Pseudophryne corroboree. Next base: position 1,064,960,446 of record NC_086444.1, read on the forward strand.
TAAGGCAAACCAGCCTCGGGCTCTTTGAGCCGATCCTGGTTGCAGAAATATGGGGAAAAAATGGACAGAGGTTCCCCCATATTTAAGCAACCAGCATCGGGCTCTGCGCCTGGTCCTGGTTCCAAAAATACGGGGGACAAAAAGAGTAGGGGTCCCCCGTATTTTTGAAACCAACACCGGGCTCCACTAGCTGGACAGATAATGCCACAGCCGGGGGTCACTTTTATACAGTGCCTTGCGGCCGTGGCATCAAATATCCAACTAGTCACCCCTGGCCGGGGTACCCTGGGGGAGTGGGGACCCCTTCAATCAAGGGGTCCCCCCCCCAGCCACCCAAGGGCCAGGGGTGAAGCCCGAGGCTGTCCCCCCCATCCAATGGGCTGCAGATGGGGGGCTGATAGCCTTTGTGATAAGTGATTGATATTGTTTTTAGTAGCAGTACTACAAGGCCCAGCAAGCCTCCCCCGCAAGCTGGTACTTGGAGAACCACAAGTACCAGCATGCGGCGGAAAAATGGGCCCGCTGGTACCTGTAGTACTACTACTAAAAAAATACCCCAATAAAGACATTACACACACACCTTGAAAGTATAACTTTAATACATCCATCCACACCTCCATATACACATACTTACCTTATGTTCCCACGCAGGTCGGTCCTCTTCTCCAGTAGAATCCATGGTGTACCTGTAGAAAAAATTCTACTCACATAATCCATGGTTGAAGGCTCCTCGGTAAATCCTTTTGTAATCCACGTACTTGAAAAAATAAAAAAACGGATACCCGACCACGAACTGAAAGGGGACCCATGTTTTCACATGGGACCCCTTTCCCCGAATGCCAGGAACCCCCTCTGACTGATGTCTAAGTGGGTTTCTTCAGCCAATCAGGGAGCGCCACGTTGTGGCACCCTCCTGATCGGCTGTGTGCTCCTGTACTGTATGACAGGCGGCACACGGCAGTGTTACAATGTAGCGCCTATGCGCTCCATTGTAACCAATGGTGGGAACTTTCAGGTCAGCGGTTGACCGAAAGTGACCTCACCAGGTAAGTATGTGTATATGGAGGTGTGAATGGATGTATTAAAATTATACTTTCAAGGTGTGTGTGTAATGTCTTTATTGGGGTATTTTTTTAGTAGTAGTACTACAGGTACCAGCGGGCCCATTTTTCCGCCGCATGCTGGTACTTGTGGTTCTCCAAGTACCAGCTTGCGGGGGAGGCTTGCTGGGCCTTGTAGTACTGCTACTAAAAACAATATCAAACACTTATCACAAAGGCTATCAGCCCCCCATCCGCAGCCCATTGGATGGGGGGGGACAGCCTCGGGCTTCACCCCTGGCCCTTGGGTGGCTGGGGGGGGGGAACCCCTTGATTGAAGGGGTCCCCACTCCCCCAGGGTACCCCGGCCAGGGGTGACTAGTTGGATATTTGATGCCACGGCCGCAAGGCACTGTATAAAAGTGACCCCCGGCTGTGGCATTATCTGTTCAGCTAGTGGAGCCCGGTGCTGGTTTCAAAAATACGGGGGACCCCTACTCTTTTTGTCCCCCGTATTTTTGGAACCAGAACCAGGCGCAGAGCCCGATGCTGGTTGCTTAAATATGGGGGAACCCCTGTCCATTTTTCCCCCATATTTCTGCAACCAGGATCGGCTCAAAGAGCCCGAGGCTGGTTTGCCTTAGGAGGGGGGACCCCACGCAATTTTTTTTCTGAAAATTTAGAACATTTCCCCCCAGGTCTGTTTTTTTTTAGCACTTTTTCACGATTTGTATTTTATCACGGCAGTGTTTGGCTATTGTCGGCAGTGTTTGTGTTTTGCACTTTTTAGTAAATTCACGATTTCTAGCAAATTGCAGGCGTATTTGACCGATGGTGTATTGATTCGTGATTTTTTCCTAGGACTTCTAAAATATTACGAATGCCCTCATCACTGCCGTGATTTTTGCTTAGTAAATTACCGAGATGACACTTTGATGAAAAAACGGCATCTCGGTCAAAATCGGGACCTTAGTAAATATACCCCATTGTCTCCAAACACGGTGGTAAGGCTCTGCCGTTCTTCTTTTCTAGCCTGAAGAAGTGTGGAAATAACGTCACTGGTAATAGCCTTTCCGATTAGAAAATGGCGTTCAACCGCCACGCCATCAAACGCAGCCGCGGCAAGTCTTGATACACGCCCGGATCTTGTTGTAACATTTTCTCACGTACAGGAAAAGTTCATGGGTCTTCTATGAGAAAACTTTGAAGAACCGGATACCAAGCCCTCCTTGGACAGACCGGAACGATGAGGATCGCCTGAACCTTTGTTCTTCCCACGTTTATCACCTTCCGAAGAGTGAAAACAGAGGGGACACATAGACCGACTGAAAACACTCAAGAAGTCCCGAGAATGGCCACTGCTATAGCTTGAGTGTCCCCTGACCCGGAACAATAACCCTGAGATCTCTCGTTGAGGTGAGACGCCAGCATCTCGACCTAAGGGGCACTCCTCAAAGACTTGTCACTTCAGTGAAACTTCTCGATGACGACTGTATTTCTCCCGTATGGAGATCGCGTCTGCAGAGGAATCTATTTCTCCATCGTTCACATCCGGAACGAAAACTGCTAGTATAACATTTGCCAGTCTTTTCACCCAGCGGAAAACCTTTTCCGGTTTCAGCCATTGCCGCTTTTCTCCTTGTTCCGCCCCAGTGGTTTACCTACCCGACTGCTGTCAAATGGACCAACGGAATTAACACGGGCAGATCATGAAGCATATGTTCATTAAAAATAGCTCTTAATTCAAGAAAGCTTATTGCAGACAAGCTTCCCAGCTTGACCTTTTCCTCTGGAACTACTTCCCTTGCAAGGACCGCTCCCCAGTCTCGGAAATCTGCATGCATGGACACCAGGATCTCATCCTGGATTTCGAACCTTCGTCCCTCAAGGAGGTGAGAACAGAGCAGACACCACAGGAGCGATATCCTGGCTATTAGGATTATATTCCGGCGCATGTGCAGGGGAGACCCGGACCACCTTTCTCACTGGCCCCGTGAAAACCACTCTGGCATTTGACCAGCTCACCGAAAAAAACCTCTTAGGCTTCACCCATCTTCTTCATCAACGGAACATATTGATGGATTGTCACTACAAATCTGATCCGACTCCGGATCCTCAGACCTCTTTCCACAGGAACACACAGAACTTCAACCGTTCCGTATGTTCTCTGATACCCACCTCCGACATCTACGTCATTGGGAATAACAGGCTTCCCCTGTGTTGAAGAACAGTCAGAGAGAAAACGACGATTTTCACCACTTGTGACTTGACCTCGCCTTAATCAGGAGAGTGCCCCCCTACAGAATAACGATGGCTCTTACTATGGAAAGAATACCATCCTACTGCCATCACTCCGGTGAAATGGCAAAGACATTCCTGGATATCCACCCAGGTAAGCTGAATGCGGAGAAAAACGCCTGTAAACTCCTTACTATCTTGATGTGCTGGAGCTCCCTGGTCTGAGAGATTCCATCCTGTAGTCCCACGTCGTAAGGAGAAATCTTTGTCTTTCTCTTTTTTTTTTTTTACCAGGGACAGCAGGACAATGCCCTGAACCTTACGCACCTCTGGTATGGCGTCGCGTACCACTTCCCCTTCCAGAGGGGAACGGCAAGGTCTATTAGAAAAAATCAGTGAGGGGAAACATCTGTAACACCAGAAAGTCCCCCTTAGGATTCTATAGTTAACACACAGGTCCTAGTCTCTTCTCGGACTGACTGAAAAGTAATAGAAGAGGTCCCACCAGGGTGGCCTCCAGCCAGGTAGACTCCACGACATGTGATGTATGGGGTAGAAACAGACGACATCCCCTTCTGCGAACCAAACAAGGTTGCAGAACCCTTACCTTTTTCACCTTCCACTGTCAGCACAGAAAAGGAAAAAGAACGGTGTCGAACTGGTTAAAACGACTACATCCCACCAAAGAATGCGTCACCTCACCAACCCTCGTGAAGCAGACTAACTCACAAAGTTAGAATCACCAGCAGTATGTCCCGGGATTGACTGAACTGAGGTATCCCCAAACAGTGGTACACCGTCCCAGGGAAAAACTCCAGTATCTCTCAGAGTCAGCCTCAGTATTTCCCCGTCCACACCTCCTATATACACGCAGCAGCCGCCGCAATGGTATAAAGGAGACCCAATAGGAGGAACAACCTTACACACTTTAGGTTAATTCTATCGGATGCCTTTCAGAATATAAACACATCCGCATGTGCATGTAATGTAAACAAGCTCAAAGCATAGAAATAAAATATCACTTAGATTCCTGTATACGATCCTTCCTGACAGGGCCCCGTGTCGACCAGGAGTTGACTTCCACAGTATTCTCTCCGCGTCGGGAAGAGAATAACCGTTCGGACTCCTTGAGAGTATTGAAGACCAACTCGTCACTGCCGACGTAGAGCTTAAGCAACAGAGCGACTAGCACATGAAAAAGAATACTATTACTTCAGCATTCATGAATATACATAATGTAATACACAATATATATATAAATAAATAAATATATATATATATATATATATATATATATATATAAAACATATATACATAAGTGAATCGTCCGGACCCAACAGGACCCTAGTGACAGTAATGTGTTCTGAATGTGTATAATCATGTACTGACACGCCCCAGATGTGGATCTACCAGGAACGTTATGGTCGACAGAAAACCTAGTAGTCGTCGACAGCAGGGAATAGTAAGCAGGCAAAATTAACATTCTTGGAACCCCGAGGGGTGTGAGGGAAGCATACATATATAATTTCAAAACACTCCACCCACATATACCTATAAACATATACACAGGTATAATTCAGTTAGAGCATGTTAATTTTCACCCAGTAAATACAGTTGATGCCGACAGGGCACCCACATACGACTGTGTCCCCCATACCGTGTTTACTTTTTCAAGCACACAACCACCAACCTGCTGATACTAAATCTTCCGAATCAAGTACCGACAGGCATCGGCGATGCCGACAGTGATCCCCACAGCAGCTTGTGACAGAGCCCTCACACATGTCGACATATGTCGACTAAACCTATAGTGGGTAAACTGACAGGAAAACACAGAGATTCATGCACCACAACAAGGATTATGCGCCCATTATTAAACACAATGCACTATAAATCTAGCCTTGGCGGGGACATGAAGAAAATGGCGCTGACTCCGTTGTGAGGGCTAAGCTCCGCCCCTTCCCGGCGCGCTTAAGCCCGCTAAAATAAACATATATATATTGAGCTGGGGGGGTCTATATACAGCAGTTAACCCCCTGTATATATACATATATAGATATCGCTGCCCAGGGCGCCCCCTGCGCCATGCACCATCGTAAGCCATTGGTGTGTGGGAGCAATGGCGCGCAGCGCGACCGCTGCGTTACATGGGCGGGGGTAACATACCCGGTGCCCGGGCACCTAATATGTCCTCTTGCCAGCGATCTTGACCCTCAGTAACATGCCACCCAGGCTACCGCTGCGGTTACCTCCGTTACTGAAGTCTTCTTTTCTTCCAATACTCACCCAGCTTCTTTCTTCTGGCTTCTGTGAGGGGGGTGTTGGCGCGGCTCCGGGAACAAGCAGCTAGGCGAACCAAGTGATCGAACCCTCTGGAGCTAATGGTGTCCAGTAGCCTAAGAAGCAGAGCCTTTTACTAAGAAGAAGTAGGTCTGACTTCTCTCCCCTCAGTCCCACGATGCAGGGAGCCTGTAGCCAGCAGGTCTTCCTGAAAATAAAAAACCTAACATAAAGTCTTTTAGAGAAACTCAGTAGAGCTCCCCTAGTGTGTGTCTAGTCACTCCTGGGCACAAAGTCTAACTGAGGTCTGGGGGAGGGGCATAGAGGGAGGGCCCAGTCAAAGTCTTTTTAGTGTGCCCAAGCTCCTGCGGATCCCATCTATACCCCATGGTCCTTTTGGAGCCCCCAGCATCCTCTAGGACGTATGAGAAATATACACACACACACACACACACACACACACACACACACACACACACACACACACACACACACACACACACAGTGGTGGCCAAAATTGCAGACACTTTTTGAAATTTGAATGTTTTTCAACTTCGAATGCTTATAAAAACTTACACTTCATGCAGTGCAATGATTCATATATCAAATGAAAGGAAATGTAATACTGAATTCAACACAATAAACAGAGATCAAATATTTGCATTACGAGGGTAGTTATGCAGTGAAAACAACACTTAGGGTGAAAAAATCCCTGTGTACTTATGATGCATACTTACCTACCTTTGAAAAAGCATTTCAGGGAGATTGTGAAAGTAACCCCTATCAGCGCAGGCGCGAACTGCTACATCTGAGTGGCCTGTCATGAAAATAACTTACATCCAAATGTAAATGAGCCCCAAAGTTAGTAAGATCTACTTGTTGAAGAAAAGACACTGATATTTTTCAGGATTTTTTTGTGTATTGTGTTTTACAAGAGGTTCCATATACTGTAAGTGGCCACAAGAAACATTTACAAAGCATGTAGCCATAGGGATCATTGTGCCTTATAACCAATACAGGGAAATGGCACTGATGATCCCATTTGAATGTATGTATCTCTGATTTTTTTTTTTTTCAGGGAGATTGAGGGACTATTCAGGGAGTGAGGGAGATTGCTACTATTTCAGGGAGTCTCCTGCAGAATGAGGGTGGGTAGGCAACTATGTTATGATGCCATTGTCCCATCAGTATTACGTTGGGTATCCTTTATTTCTCTGACGTCCCAGTGGATGCTGGGTACTCCGTAAGGACCATGGGGTATAGACGGGCTCCGCAGGAGACTGGGCACTCTTAAAAGAAAGATTAGGTACTATATCTGGTGTGCACTGGCTCCTCCCTCTATGCCCCTCCTCCAGACCTCAGTTAGTATCTGTGTCCGGCCAGAGCTGGATGCACCCTAGGGGCTCTCCTGAGCTTCCTAGAAAAGAAAGTATTTGTTAGGTTTTTTTATTTTCAGTGAGATCTGCTGGCAACAGACTCACTGCTACGTGGGACTGAGGGGAGAGAAGCGAACCTACCTGCTTGCAGCTAGCTTGGGCTTCTAAGGCTACTGGACACCATTAGCTCCAGAGGGATCGAACACAGGCCCAGTCCTCGGTCGTCCGGTCCCGGAGCCGCGCCGCCGTCCCCCTTGCAGAGCCAGAAGAACGAAGAGAAGTTGAAAATCGGCGGCTGAAGACTCCGGTCTTCATTAAGGTAGCGCACAGCACTGCAGCTGTGCGCCATTGCTCCCTTAGCACACCACACACTCCGGTCACTGATGGGTGCAGGGCGCTGGGGGGGGGGGCGCCCTGGGCAGCAATTAGATTACCTTACTTGGCGAAAAGCACATAATACAGTCTGATAAACTGTATATGTGCATTAACCCCCGCCATTAAGTACATAAAAGGACAGAAGCCCGCCGCTGAGGGGGCCGGGCCTTCTTCCTCAGCACACCGGCGCCATATTCTCTTCACAGCTCAGCTGGAAGGAAGCTCCCCAGGCTCTCCCCTGCAGTATCCTGGTACACAAAGGGCAAAAAAGAGAGGGGGGGCACATAAATTTAGGCGCAAAACTGTGTATATAAGCTGCTATAGGGGAAAAATCACTCAGTATAGTGTACATCCCTGTATTATATAGCGCTGTGGTGTGTGCTGGCATACTCTCTCTCTGTCTCTCCAAAGGGCCTGGTGGGGGAACTGTCTTCAAATAGAGCATCCCCTGTGTGTGTGGTGTGTCGGTACGCATGTGTCGACATGTCTGAGGTAAAAGGCTCCTCTAAGGAGGTGATAGAGCGGATAAGTGTGTGGGAAGGTGTCTCCGTCAACAACGCCGACACCTGTTTGGATATGTGTAAGTGCTGAGGTAAAATTATCGCACAAAAGGTTAGGGAACAGAAAGGAAATCTACCCTGGTCTGTCCCTATGTCACAGACTCCTTCAGAGTCTCTCTATGCTCACTATCCAAAATAACAAAGTATCGACACGGAGTTTAACTCCACTGTCGACTACGATAATACAAAGTTACAGCCAAGAGGGCTAAAAGATATTCAATATATGATTATTGGAATAAAAGATGATTTGCATATCACTGATGACTCATCTGTCCCTGACACGAGAGTACACATGTTAAGGGGAAGAATGCTGAGGTAAATTTCCCTCCTCTCATGAGGAAAAAGAGCGGGAATCTCCAGACAAGAGACGGCAGCTTCCCACAAGAGAATTCTCAGGCTGTATCCTTTCCCCACTAGGGCCAGGATGTTTTGAGAATCTTCCCCTTGGGTGTCCTGTTTGCACTAGCTATTCTCAGGGATCCTGCAGATAGTGTGCACATTCTAGTATACTACCCAGACCGGCGATTGTGTCGGCATGGGTTTATAGCGCTGTGGCAGCGTGGACAGGTACCTTATCAGCAGAGATTGAGACCCTAGTATGCATATAAATATTTTAAGATGCTGTCTTAAGTGATAGATATATAATTATAAAGCATGCCCAAAGGGACATGAGTATACTGGGTCCTAGAGACAAAAGCTATGTCGATTTCTGCTTGACGTGTACTGTAGAATATACATTGGACAGATGATGCCGACTTAAGAGGCATATGGAAGGCTGAGGATTGTGTGGAGAAAGGTTCTCGGGCCTGGTCTCCACAGCTATAGCTGGTAATTCTGATATTTTGCCTTATATTCCTGCACAGCCTAGGAAAGCACGACATTATTAAATGCAGCTTTTCGAATAAAGAAACAAGAAAGTCTGAGGTGCGTCCTTTCTTGTCAGAGCCGGGGGCAGAGGAAAGAAGCTGTACAACACAGCTAGTCCCCAGGAACAGAAGTCCTCCCCGGCCTCTACAAAAATCCACCGCATGTCGCTGGGGCTCCACAGGCGGAGCTAGGCCCGGTGGGGACACGCCTTCGTAAGTTCAGCCACAAGTGGGTTCACTCCCTGTTAGATCCCTGGGCAATAGAAATTGTATCGCAGGGATACAGGCTGGACTGTGAGAAGATGCCCCCTCACCGAGGACCCGGCGGGCTTCCCCCCAAGAGAGGGAGCCAGTGTTAACTGCAATTCGTAAATTGTATCTTGAACAGGTGGTGGTCAAGGGTCCCCTTCTTCAACAAGAGGGTGTTATTATTCGACCATGTTATAATCCCGAAACCAGACGGTTCGTTTAGACCCATATTGAATTAAAATCCCTGAACATATACATGAAAAGGTTCTGGTTCAAGGTGGAATCGCTAAGAGCGGTCATTGCAAGCCTGAAATGAATCGGGACATAAGGGATTGTCATTACCAATTTCACCAAGGTAATGGCGGATATGATGGTGCTCCTGAGGAAGCAAGGTGTCACTATTATCACATACTTGGATGATCTTCTCATAAAAGCGAGATCAAGAGAGCAGTTGCTGGACAGCGTATCACCTTCTCTGGAAGTGAAACGGCAACACGACTGGATTCTATATATTCCGAAGTCGCAGTTGGTTCCTACAGCTCATCTGCCTCGCCTAGGCATGATCCTAGACACAGACCAGAAGAGGGTTTATCTCCCGATAGAGAGAGCTCAGGAGCTCATGACACTGGTCAGGAATCTATTGAAAACCAAAACAGGTGTCAGTGCATCACTGCACTCGAGTCCTGGGAAGGATGATGGCATCATACGAGGCCATCCCCTTCGGCTGGTTCCATGCAAGGACAATGGAACTTACTGGACAAGCGGTCCGGATCACATCTTCAGATGCATCGGTTAATCACCTTATCCCCCAGGGCCAGGGTGTCTCTCCTGTGGTGGCTGCGGAGTGCTCACCTTCTCGAGGGCCGCAGATTCGGCATTCAGAACTGGGTCCTGGTGACCACGGATGCAAGCCTCCGAGGGTGGGGGGCAGTCACACAGGGAAGAAAATTCCAAGGTTTGTGGTCAAGCCAACAGACTTGCCTTCACATCAATATCCTGGAACTAAGGGCCATATACAACGCCCTAAGTCAAGCGGAGTTCCTGCTTCGCGACCAACCGGTTCTGATCCAGTAAGACCGCAGGGGCTCATGTAAACCGCCAGGGCGGCACAAGGAGCAGAGTGGCGAGGGTAGAAGCCACCAGAATTCTTCGCTGGGCGGAGAATCAAGTAAGCGCACTGTCAGCAGTGTTCATTCCGGGAGTGGACACGACCTCCACCCGGGAAAGTGGTGACTTCATCAGGAAGTCTTCACACAGTTTTGCAAATTGATGGAAACTGCCTCAGGTGGACTACATGGCGTCCCACCTCAATAAAAAGATAAAAAAGGTTTTACGCTGTGGTAGCTGTGGTCGCACTAGTAACACCGGGGGTGTTCCAGTCGGTCTATATATTCCCTCCTCTTCCTCTCAGACCCAAGGGCTGAGAATTGTAATAAACGGAGGAGTGTGAACAATATTCTTTGCTCCGGATTGGCCAAGAAGGACTCTGTACCCGGAACTGCAAGAAATGCTCTCAGAGGACCCATGGCCTCTGCCTCTCAGTCAGGACATGTTGCAACAGGGACCCTGTCTGATCCAAGACTTACCGCGGCTGCGTTAGACGGCATGGCGGTTGAACGCCGGATCCTAGCGGAAAAGGGCATTCCGGATGCAGTTATTCCTACGCTGATAAAGGCTAGGAAAGACGTGACAGCAAGACTTTTTCACTGTATATGGCGAAAATAGGTTGCTTGGTGTGTGGCCGGGAAGGCCCTACAGAGGAATTCCAGGGGGGTCGATTCCTGCACTTCCTACAGTCAGGAGTGACTATGGGCCTAAAATTAGGATCCATAAAGGCCAAGATTTCGGCCCTATCCCTTTTTCTCTCAAAAAGAACTGGCTTCACTGCCTGAAGTTCGGACGTTGTTACAGGGGTGCTGCATATTCAGCCCCTTTTGTGCCTCCAGTGGCACCTTGGGATCTTAACGTGTGTTGGATTCCTAAAATCCCACTGGTTTGAGCCACTTAAGACCGTGGAGCTAAAATATCTCACGTGGAAAGTGGTCATGCTTTTGGCCTTAGCTTGGACTAGGCGTGTGTCAGAATTGGCGGCTTTGTCATGTAAAAGCCCATATCTGATCTTCCATATGGAAAGGGCAGAATGGAGGACTCGTTCCCAATTTCTCCCTAAGGTGGTATCATCGTTTCATTTGAACCAACCTATTGTGGTGCCTGCGGCTACTAGGGACTTGGAGGATTCCAAGTTGCTGGACGTAGTCCGGGCCCTGAAACTTTATGTTTCCAGGACGGCTAGAGTCAGAAAAACTGACTCGCTATTTATCCTGCATGCACCCAACAAGCTGGGTGCTCCTGCTTCAAAGCAGACTATTACTCGCTGGATCTGTAGCACGATTCAGCTTGCACATTCTGCGGCTGGACTGCCGCATCCTAAATCAGTAAAAGCCCATTCCACGAGGAAGGTGGGCTCTTCTTGGGCGGCTGCCCGAGGGGTCTCGGCTTTACAACTTTGCCGAGCTGCTACTTGGTCGGGTTCAAACACTTTTGCAAAATTCTACAAGTTTGATACCCTGGCTGAGGAGGACCTTGAGTTTGCTCATTCGGTGCTGCAGAGTCATCCGCACTCTCCCGCCCGTTTGGGGGCTTTGGTATAATCCCCATGGTCCTTACGGAGTACCCAGCATCCACTGGGACGTCAGAGAAAATAAGAATTTACTTACCGGTAATTCTATTTCTCGTAGTCCGTAGTGGATGCTGGGAGCCCGTCCCAAGTGCGGACTCTCTGCAATACATGTATATAGTTATTGCTTAACTAAAGGGTTATTGTATGAGCCATCTGTTGAGAGAGGCTCAGTTATTGTTCATACTGTTAACTGGGTATAGTTATCACGAGTTGTACGGTGTGATTGGTGTGGCTGGTATGAGTCTTACCCTGGATTCCAAATCCTTTCCTAGTAATGTCAGCTCTTCCGGGCACAGTTTCCCTAACTGAGGTCTGGAGGAGGGGCATAGAGGGAGGAGCCAGTGCACACAAGATATAGTACCTAATCTTTCTTTTAAGAGTGCCCAGTCTCCTGCGGAGCCCGTCTATACCCCATGGTCCTTACGGAGTACCCAGCATCCACTACGGACTACGAGAAATAGAATTACCGGTGAGTAAATTCTTATTTTTTCAAGACAGCAGCACAGCGACGTGACATTGAGCCAACCAATGTTTGGAGCTCTTACTTCTTTATTATGTGGTGCCATGAGACAATTATAGCCTCAATTAATTCTCTTTTATTGGATGGACGCCTCAGATGTACCAGTTTTTTCAAATGGAACTACAAATGTTCTATGGGGTTCAGGTCTGGGCTGTTTCCTGGCCATCCCAGCACCTGTATGTCATTCTCCGTGAACCACTGTTTGCATATCCGTACAGTGTGGCAGGGAGCTGAATCCTGCTGGAAAAAAAAGAGGCATTATCTGGGAAAAGATCCCTGATAGAAGGTAGAAGTTTTCACTGTAGGATGGTGTCAATGTACTTTCTGCTGTTCAGTGTGCGATCTATGACATGAAGGCGGCCTACAGCATCTGCTGTCATACATGTCCAGATCAGAGCACTTGTAGGATTCTTTGTTGTCCCTTGAATGCAATCTAGGTGTACCTCTTCCCGATGCGACGTCTCATATATTTTCTCCCATCGCTACCAAATTTCGATATCTTAGTTTCGTCACTCCATATCACTTGTTTCCACTGACCCTCTGTCCATGCAATGTATTCTTTTGCCCACTGTATTCGTTTCTGCCGCTGCTTTTTATTCAGGAATTGCTTTTTTTCGGGGAATCCTACCTTTTAGGCCAACCTCCGTTAGTCTTCTTCGTACCGTTCTTGCACTGACAAAAACACCAGGTGCACTCAGTTCACTGCTAATGGCCGCAGATGACATCCATCTGTCCCTGACGCAAATTTGTTTTATTCTCCTATCATCAACAGCTGTTGTGCACTTTTTCTGGCCTTTTCCTTCTTTGTTTTGTATAGATTGTGTTTCCTGATAGCGTAAAACAAAACTTTCATACTCCTGATGTTGTCACATTCCCACCAACTTCTCTCGCAATTGCTGCATACGAAAGACTATTTTCACTTAACACCACAATTCTGGATCTCTTTCTGGGTGACCAGTCACCACTTTGCCTGGACGACATTGTTGTATTTATTTTTTACACTGTCAATGGCACTAAACAATACACACAAACATCCAACCGTAATTGCACTTCAGTAACCAACTTTATTCTGCAAAATGAACCAGCCAAACTGACCTTTCCCACTTTTGAACATGACCTTGTACCTGCTCATAAATGACAGCTGATTGGTCCTCACAACGACGATTCCGATTGGCTGGTAGTAGCTGTTACTACAATCCGCTTCTTGAATCTCACACATCTGTGGTTCTTTGTCTGACTGAAAGTATTATTATTATTATTATTATTATTATCCTTTATTTATATGGCGCCACAAGGGTTCCACAGCGCCCAATTACAGAGTACATAAACAAATAATCAAACAAGAAAACAGCAACTTACAGTTGACGACAATATAGGACAAGTACAGGGTAAATAAACATAGCTACATCAGCAGATGACACTGGAATAAGTATCAGGTGGCAGAAGACTGCTGGATTTGGTGCAGTTGAAGATTATTAAAGTAAGAAAAGAGTAAGCACATGAGGGAAGAGGGCCCAGCTCGTGAGAGCTTACATTCTAACGGGGAGGGGTAGACAGACAGGGGTGAGACAGATGGGGTACATAGAGAGCGTGGAACAGAGGTTTAGGATGAGATTTGGCTGGGTTTGGTGTAGAAGTGGGTCTTGAGAGCCCGTTTGAAGTTTTGTAGAGAGGTGGAGAGTCTGAGGGGGAGAGGTAGGGAATTCCAGAGAAGTGGTGCAGCGCGTGAAAAATCTTGGAGGTAGGAGTGGGAGGAAGTAATCCGTAGGCAGGAGAGTCGGCGAGCATTAGCAGAGCGAAGAGGACGGGTGGGAGTGTAAAGCGAGATAAGATCAGAGATGTAGATGGGAGAGGAGTGGGTGAGGGCTTTGTAAGCAAGTGTGAGAAGCTTGAAATGGATTCTGAAAGGGAAGGGGAGCCAGTGAAGGTCTAGTAAGAGAGGAGAGGTGGACGTAGTGCGTTTGGTGAGGAAAATGAGCCGGGCAGCAGCATTGAGGATAGATTGGAGTGGAGAGAGGTATTTGTCAGGAATGCCAGTCAGGAGGAGATTACAGTAGTCCAGTCTGGAGATGACCAGTGAGTGGATAAGAGTCTTAGTAGCATCCTGGGTCAGAAAGGGTCTGATCCTGGAAATATTTTTCAGATGAAAACGGCAGGTTTGTGAGAGGTGCTGAATGTGAGGTTTGAAGGAGAGGGAGAAGTCAAGGATTACTCCAAGACAGCGCACTTGGGGGGTAGAGGAGATAGTAGTGCCATCAATAGATAATGAGATTGTAGGAGGTGAGGTTATGCGGGAGGGAGGGAAGATGATCAGCTCGGTCTTAGACATGTTAAGTTTAAGAAAGCGCTGGGACATCCAGGAAGAGATAGCAGAGAGACAGTTGGAGATACGAGTGAGGAGAGTAGGGAAGAGGTCTGGAGAGGAAAGATAGATTTGAGTGTCATCAGCATAAAGATGATATTGGAAACCAAAAGAACTAATGAGCTTACCTAGTGAGGACGTATAGAGAGAGAAGAGAAGAGGACCAAGGACAGAACCTTGGGGTACCCCTACAGTTAGTGGAAGTGAGGGGGAGGTAGAGTCATGAGAGGAGACAGAGAATGAACGGTTAGAAAGGTAGGACGACAACCAAGAGAGGGCAGTGTCACGCAGACCAATGGAGTGAAGGATTTGTAGTAGGAGAGGGTGGTCCACAGTGTCAAAAGCAGCAGAGAGATCAAGTAGAATAAGTAGAGAGTAGTGTCCCTTAGATTTAGCAGCATGGAGGTCATTGCATACTTTTGTAAGGGCAGTTTCAGTGGAGTGGAGAGGACGGAAGCCAGATTGGAATGGGTCAAGCAGTGAGTGTGAGGAAAGAAAGGAAGTAAGGCGGTTGTAGACAATACGCTCAAGGAGTTTGGAGGCAAAAGGGAGGAGAGAGATGGGTCGGTAGTTGGAGAGAGTGTTTGGATCAAGGGTAGGTTTTTTAAGAATAGGAGAGATGAGTGCATGCTTGAAGGCAGAGGGGACAGTGCCTGATGATAGGGAGAGATTGAGAAGGTGGGAAAGATGGGAACAAGCAGAAGAAGAGAGGTAGCGGAGGAGGCGGGAGGGGATTGGGTCAAGTGGGGAGGTGGTGAGGGGACAGGAACGAATGAGGGCCATGACTTCCTCTCCAGATGCATGGGAGAAAGATGACAGAGTTGGTGCGAGGGATGGTGAGGGTTGCTAAGGGATGGGAGAAGGCTGGTTACTGATGGTCTGGTGTGATGTGATGTCCTGACGTATGGAGTCAATTTTGGATGTGAAGTAAGTGGCAAAGTCAAGAGCAGAGAGTGAGGAAGGGAGACGAGGTGGAGGTGGGCAGAGGAGTGGGTTGAGAGTGGCAAAGAGGCGCCGGGGGTTGGAAGACTGGGAGGAGATGAGGTTCTTGAAGTATGACTGTTTAGCAAGAGAAAGGGCAGCACTGAAGGATGAAAGCATAAGTTTGAAATGGAGGAAGTCTGCCTTAGAGCGTGATTTCCTCCAGTGTCGCTCAGCAGTACGTGAGCATTTTTGCAGATATCTGGTGCATTTGGTGTGCCAGGGTTGAGGTGTTAATTTGCGAGGGTGAATAGTGGTTGGTGGAGCAACAGAGTCAAGAGCAGAAGTAAGGGAAGCATTGTATGTGGAAGTGGCTTGTTCAGGGCATGAGAGAGAGAGAATAGGAGAGAGAAGTGAGTCAAACAGGGAGGAAAGGAATGTGGTGTCAATAGCTTCAATGTTACGCTTAGTGATGGTAGCCTTAGGAGGTAGAGATGGGGAAGTCGAGAGAGATAGGTTAAAGGAGAGCAGGTGGTGGTCAGAGAGGGGAAATGGGGAGTTGGAAAAATCAGAAATATCACAGCGGTGAGTGAAGACCAGATCCAGTGAGCTCCCATTCACATGGGAGGGTGAGGAGGTCCACTGGGAGAGACCAAGTGAAGAGGTGAGGTTAAGGAGTTTAGAGGCAGGGGATTGTGTGGGGATGTCAATAGGGATGTTGAAATCGCCTAGAATAATGGTGGGAATGTCAGAAGAGAGGAAGTGAGGAAGCCAGGAAGCAAAGTTGTCGATGAATTTGGAAGCAGTGCCAGGGGGGCGGTAAATGACAGCTACTCTAAGATGGACTGGTTGGAAGAGGCGTATGGCGTGGACCTCAAATGTAGAGAATATAAGGGATGGTTCTGGTGGTATGAGTTGGTAGGAGTAACTAGAAGGTAAAAGGACCCCAACACCACCCCCATGGCGACCCCCAGGTCGGGGTGTGTGTGTGAATGTGAGGCCCCCAGCAGAGAGAGCAGCAGCAGAAGTAGTGTCAGAGGGTGTAATCCAAGTTTCAGTAATGGCTAGTAGGTGTAGGGAGTTGGAAATGAAAAGGTCATGAGTGGGGACCAGTTTGTTACAAACAGATCTGGCATTCCAGAGTGCACAGGATAGGGGGTATGAGTAGTATAACTTCCCTTGTAATACAAATACTTGACCTCTATTGACCTTTAATGGTTTGAATTCAGTATTAAATCTCCTTTTGATATATGAATCATTGCACTGCGTGCAGTGAAACCGTTTTTATGAGCATTCAAAGTTGGAAAACATTAGAATTTCACAAAGTGTCCGCAATTTTGGCCACCACGTGTGTGTGTGTGTGTGTGTGTGTGTGTGTGTGTATGTATGTATATATATATATATATATATATATAATGGATTGATATACCCTTATCCTGCGCTAAATGGGGGCTGCACCACTAGAATAACCCTTCTGCTGGCACAGGGTTCAAGAAACACGTAAAAAACAAATTCAGAGGGCGCACAATAATGTAAAATTAAAACAATGCAGTATCCAATTGATATTAGAAACCAACCAGCAACCAAAAATATACAAATACATTAAGATTTATTAAAACATAACAATTGGACAAATAAACCCCTAAAGAACTGATAATTTCTGGGGCTTGTTGTCCTTTAAGAAGAGAATTACTCTCTGGTCCCAACGTGTTTCGTCCTTATAAGGACTTCATCAGGGGAAATCAATTTGGAGAGAAAGCTCTTTTTAGAAGCCACCATCCAATAAGTGATGTATTCTTTTCACAAATGGTGAAGCAAATCCACAATGGAACTTGATAATATAGTACTGCTAATAAAAAGGAAGAAGTATGATCATGAAAGTGACCTCACTTCACCAGGTCAGAGATTTAGTGGTGGACAACAATAGGTGTTAATAGGTGATATGAATGTGGCTCAAGCAGGATGTGAGTCTGTCTCTTTCCAAATGGATAATCACATTTCAAACTTTTGCAATTTTGGCCACCACGTGTGTGTGTGTGTGTGTGTATATGTGTATAATCTATATATATATATATATATATATACATACAGTGGGGGGATTCAAATAAATTAACAACAGGTTCTATGTCCTAATGATCATTTTAAGTATACCAAAAGATGAACCGAAGGCATAGTTTATACCTGACACATTACAATTCCAAACTACACCCTTAACTTAAGTCTGCAACATGAGGGTCTTGCAGCTGCTGCTGCACTTTATACAATATTGTTTGCTTGTTACCCTCAGCTTAGGCCCAGAATACTACATGGCCGAGGCTGATGCGTTCCAGACCGGTTAATCAGCCAAGCGGCGCTAGTTAGCAAACGTTTCCCAGAACCATACCTAACATTAGGTATCGGTTCTGCGAAATCGGTGCAATATATATATATATATATATATATATATTATATATATATTTACAGCAGGTGCATAGCACCCTTTTTCCCGGGACAGGTGTGGCTACGCCGCGCCATAAGTCCCTCTTTCTCCCATTCTAAAGTTGGGAGGTATGGATATACTGGATGTGTGTTATTTCCTGCATAGCCCTTCTTATCTCCTGGGCATGCATCTGATTCAACAATACAGTGTTATCTAGACACCAAGGGGTAGATGTATTAAGCCTAGAGAAGTGATAAAGCAGTGATAAGTGGAAGGTGATAACGCATCAGCCAATCAGCTCCTAACCGTTAATTTACATATTGGAGCTGATTGGCTGGTGCGTTATCACCTTGCACTTATCACTGCTTTATCACTTCTCCAGGCTTAATACATCTGCCCCCAAGTGAGTTATGATTGATTTTTCTTAGGTTGATTTGTAATTTAGTTGTGGCTTCATTGTGGTCAGACCATGCTACAGTATGTAGGTGATCCCAGGCCCTGACAGCTGCTGGTTGTGGAAAGATTCAGATCAGGCTTTCACTAAACGGAGGTATTCAGCACTCCCCAGCCGCGTTCTCTCTTACCTGCGCTGCACTATGACGCACTCTGTCCGTCATCCGCTGGTTTATCTGATGTCCTGTGCTGTCTGTCGCTGCGCTATGTCTCCATTACCCGCACTCCCAGGCCTGGCGTACATTTTCGGTCTTCACTGCCCACTCCATGCCTACAATTCCCTCCAATGTAATGGACGGCGCCATGACAGTACTGATCAGCTGACTGCACAGAGTCCAATCAGGAACTATTTCACAGTCATGTGATTATCACCACCAAGCAGCAGCAAGCCAGGGGTATAAATCCTGAATCTCAGCACAGGCAAATTGCCAGTGCTTTGTTGTCTATCAACCTGCTGTGAGCTCCTGACTCTGCTGCTGGATTCTAGACAAGTGCAGTTTCCATATCTAGTACTTCCTGACCTAACCTGTATAGCTGCTTAGCTTCACCATCGCAGCACATCAACCGGTACAGCAAATCCCAGTGATCCTAAAAGGAAGCTCAGTTCATTATCGCAGCATATCCAGATTTACCGGTACAGCCAATCTCAGTGATCCTGAAGGCCTGCTCAGTTCATCATTGCAGCATATCCAGATTCACCAGTACAGCCAATCCCAGTGATCCTGAAGGGCTGCTCAGTTCATCATTGCAGCATATCCAGATTCTTTGGTACAGCCAATCCCAGTGATCCTGAAGGGCTGCTTCTGCAACTCCATTGCAGCATTTCCCAATTCGCTGGTACAGCTTATCCCAGCGTTCCTGAAGGACTGCTCCTGCAACTCCATTGCAGCATTTCCCAATTCGCTGGTACAGCCTATCCCATAATTCCTGAAGGCCTGCTCTTGCAACTTCATTGCCGCATTTACGAATTCGCTGGTACAATCTATCCAAGCATTCCTGCAAATCTGTTGCAGCATTTCCATACTCACTGGTTAATCTCATCCCAGTGTTAGTGAACCCTCAGTGTTATGAACTTCCCAGCTATTCTACTACACTGGTAATCCAATACCCCAGTGTTCCAGTTCCCCATATAGCTGGTACCACATCTACAACTCTACTCATCTGAAACAGCATCCAGTCAGGTGTTCCTGAATAGCCGAACTGCCATATCTACAGTATGAATGAGTAGACCCTATATTAAGCTAATTCCGTCCTAATATCTCAAGCCAAAGCCCAGCAGCTCAACCTAGTCCGGATTCACAAACCATGGTGCCTAAGAATTACTAACTTATTAGTCACTTACTGGGCTTGCTTGGCTTATATTAATTGTAGTCTTATTGAGCTATATGAAACTCCCCTCCGTCACTAGTGAGAACTTTTTGAAAAATTATATAAAGAAAGTTTTATTAAGGAACCCATACACTACGACGATATGTCTGAGGCTGAAGTCGGAGGCGATTTCCCTTGAACTCTCCCTGGAGTGGTTCCATATGATTCCATACGATTTAGTACATTTTGCATGCAATATATCATATGCGATCCCAGCCATGCCTGCGGGAACCGACATATCACGAGTGCTGCACTAACGATCTAGGGGAGCCGATCCGACCCTCACGGAAACGCACATCGGATCGGAAACACATTAAAAATGCCCGATTTCACACGATATATCTGCCCGAATGCCCGAAATTGGATGAAATCGGGCATTATCGTCCTAGTGTATGGGGCCCTTTAGACTTGGAGTATATTGTAAATGCATGTTGTTTGTGCGTGCCTACCACTGTAAAGTCTGCCACTGCGACCTGCAAGGAGTTAAAGGGAAGACTATTGTTAATGAGGATAACACGTTCTCTGTGCTTGCTGCCAGCTGAGGAAAAAAGGTTGTATTAAATTGTTTACCCAAAAGCGGGGCGTACAATGTTTAATATGCGTAGGAGAATAGGTAGTATCAGTGACATGCGGTGAGGTCAGAGGCTGGGGAGGCACAAATGGTGGAGGCTCTCAGTGCCAGGAGCCTTTCTCACCCCCTACACAATTTATCTGTTATGTCCCTGCACTACATCCATGCAAACACCGGGAGAACATACATACAGTAATAGCCAGGTCACAGCCTTCACCCTAGTGTTGTGAGTAAACTGGTGTGGTGAGGTGCCCCCCATGTGCCCCAGAGAGTGCTGTCCCCACACTCACTACAGATTACACTCGCACAGTCCTGTCCCCACACTCACTACAGATTGCGCGCACACACACACACACACACACACACACACACACACACACACACACACACACACACACACACACACACACACACACACACACACACACACAGTCCTGTCCCCACACTCACTACAAATATTACATTTGTATAAATATTGTATAAATATTTGGCAGCTACTCACCCCAGTCACTGTGCACTGGCACTGCAGGTCCCCATTTCCCTCCTCCCCTGCCAAGAAGCTCAGCTCCGTGTCTGCTTTTCTTCTCTTCCTGGATTGGTCACATGACCAATCAGAGCTGTCTATCAGAGCTCACACACGCCCCCACTGTGAGGCATGCCTCACATTTCTCTGTTCTATGCGGTCTGATTGGCTACTGTGTAGCCCCGCCCATCTGTAGAGGCAGGGTCTGACAGTGTGAGAGATGAGGCTGAGCTGCCACTGCTTCATCTCTGTCTCTCCCTACAGTTCCAGGAGCTCTGCAATTCTGGTAAGTTTTATCTATAATGATGATTGTATTAATACAAAGAAGATGCTTATACTGTAAGTTATAAATATCTTCTTTCTGTTCTTCCAATCATTTTTATAATGAGAACTCTGAGTATGATAGGTATGCCTCCCCTGACTGCACATCTCTGGGTAGTATCATATGGGTCCAAGAGCAAAATACACCACTTTAAGGTGTTTAACGTGAAGTAAGAAATGTGGTGCCAAAATGAACTAGCGATATCTATGACAGGGGCACTCTGAGACAATGGGGCATATTCATCATGAAAAAAACAGGATTTTAATACCTACCGGTAAATCCTTTTCTCCTAGTCCGTAGAGGATGCTGGGCTCCACTTCATGACCATGGGGTATAGACGGTTCCACAGGAATCATGGGCACTCTTAAGACTTTTCAATGGTTGTGAACTGGCTCCTCCCTCTTTGCCCCTCCTCCAGACCTCAGTTATAGGAACTGTGCCCAGGGAGACGGACATTTCGAGGAAAGGATTTACTTTAATAGTAGTGGTGAGATACATACCAGCTCACACCTCAACCATGCCGCACACATGGCAATCAACATAACACACGCCAACAGGCATGAACCAATTGCAGCAACAAGCTGAAACTAACATAACACAACTTGTGTATAACTAAACTGCAGGTAAAGTACGCACTGGGACGGGCGCCCAGCATCCTCTACGGACTAGGAGAAAAGGATTTACCGTTAGGTATTAAAATCCTGTTTTCTCATACGTCCTAGAGCAGGGGTGGGGAACCTTTTTTCTAGCAAGGGCCATTTGGATATTTATAAAATCCTTCGGGGGCCATACAAAAATTCTCAATTTAAAAAAATTACCCTGCCCCCCAGTAGGTCTGACCTTTAGAGGCACTGTGTGTGCGCGCCGGAGGCGCGCGCTAAAAAAAATGGGTATGGCCAGTTAAAATGGGACGTGATACACATATGCCCCCAATAGTGCAGTGCCAGATCCACAATTGCCCCCACAGTGCCAGGTATACAAATGCCCCTCACAGTGCCAAGTATACAAATGTCCCTCACCGTGCCAGGTATACAAATGTCCCTCACCGTGCCAGGTATACATATGCCCCTCACCGTGCCAGGTATACATATGCCCCTCACCGTGCCAGGTATACATATGCCCCCCACCGTGCCAGGTATACATATGCCCCCCACCGTGCCAGGTATCCATATGCCCCCCACAGTGCCAGGTATACAAATGCCCCCCACCGTGCCAGGTATACAAATGCCCCTCACTGTGCCAGGTATACAAATGCCCCTCACCGTGCCAGGTATACAAATGCCCCTCACCGTGCCAGGTATACATATGCCCCTCACCGTGCCAGGTATACATATGCCCCTCACCGTGCCAGGTATACATATGCCCCTCACCGTGCCAGGTATACATATGCCCCCCAACGTGCCAGGTATACATATGCCCCCCACCGTGCCAGGTATCCATATGCCCCCCACAGTGCCAGGTATACAAATGCCCCCCACCGTGCCAGGTATACAAATGCCCCTCACCGTGCCAGGTATACAAATGCCCCTCACCGTGCCAGGTATACAAATGCCCCTCATCGTGCCAGGTATACATATGCCCCTCACCGTGCCAGCTATACATATGCCCCTCACCGTGCCAGGTATACATGTGCCCCCCACCATGCCAGGTATACATATGCCCCCCACCGTGCCAGGTATCCATATGCCCCCCACAGTGCCAGGTATACAAATGCCCCCCACCGTGCCAGGTATACAAATGCCCCTCACCGTGCCAGGTATACAAATGCCCCTCACCGTGCCAGGTATACATATGCCCCTCACCGTGCCAGGTATACATATGCCCCCCACCGTGCCAGGTATACATATGCCCCCCACCGTGCCAGGTATCCATATGCCCCCCACAGTGCCAGGTATACAAATGCCCCCCACCGTGCCAGGTATACAAATGCTCCTCACCGTGCCAGGTATACAAATGCCCCCCACCGTGCCAGGTATACATATGCCCCCCACCATGCCAGGTATACAGATGCCCCCACAGTGCCAGGTACACAGATGCCCCCACAGTGCCAGCTATACAGATGCCCCCACAGTGCCAGCTATACAGATGCCCCCACAGTGCCAGGTATACAGATGCCCCCACAGTGCCAGCTATACAGATGCCTCCACAGTGCCAGCTACACAGATGCCCCCACAGTGCCAGGTACACAGATGTCCCCACAGTGCCAGCTATACAGATGCCCCCACAGTGCCAGCTATACAGATGCCCCCACAGTGCCATGTACACAGATGCCCCCACAGTGCCAGGTACACAGATGTCCCCACAGTGCCAGCTATACAGATGCCCCCACAGTGCCAGGTATACAGATGCCCCCACAGTGCCAGGTATACAGATGACCCCACAGTGCCAGCTATGCAGATGCCCCCACAGTGCCAGCTATAAAGATGCCCCCACAGTGCCAGGTATACAGATGCCCCCCCCCAGTGCTGCTTACCGCTGCTTGCTGACAGGGAGAAGAGCGCGGCTATGTCGGGTGGCGGCGGCGACGTGTAGGACTTCAAACCGGCAGCCGCGGCTCCTGATTGGCTGCCGGTCCGCGAGCTCTGATTGGCTCACGAAGCGGCGGCTAGTTTGAAGTCCTACACGCCGCCGCCGTCATCCAACATCGCCGCGCTCTTCTCCCTGTCCTGACAGCTGAGACACGCTGCCGCCGGACTGAGCGGCGGCGTGTCTCACTGACAGAAGCGGGTGGGCCGGAGCAAACGGCTTCGCGGGCCTTATACGGCCCGCAGGCCGGAGGTTCCCCACCCCTGTCCTAGAGGATGCTGGGGTCCACTTCATGACCATGGGGTTTATACCCAAGCTCAAGTACGGGCGGGAGAGTGCGGATGACCCTGCAGCACCGATTGACCGAACTTGAGGTCTTCATCGGCCAAGGTGTCAAACTTGTAGAATTTTGCAAATGTGTTTGACCCCGACCAAGTAGCAGCTCGGCAAAGTTGTAATGCCGAGACCAACCGGGCAGCCGCCCAGGATAAGCTCACCTTCCTAGTGGAATGGGCCTTCACCGACGTCGGTAACGGCAATCCAGCCATAGTATGAGCTTGCTGAATCGTACCTCTGATCCAACGCGCAATAGTCTGCTTGGAAGTAGGACACCCAATCTTGTTGGGAGCATACAGGACAAACAAAGACTCTGTTTTCCGAATTCGAGCTGTTCTAGCGACATAAATCTTCAAAGCTCTAACCACATCTAGAGACTTTGATGCAGTGAACTGGCATCACAATAGGTTGGTTTATGTGGAAAGAAGAAACCACCTTCGGAAGAAAATGTTGACAAGTTCTCAACTCTGCCCATCTTCATGGAAGATCAGGTAAGGGCTCTTGTGAGACAAGGCCCCCAATTCAGACACCCACCGTGCAGATGCCAATGCCAAAAGCATCACCACTTTCAAATTGAGAAACTTCAACTCTATCTCGTAGAGGCTCAAACCAATCCGATTGAAGGAACTGCAACACCACATTAAGGTCCCATGGTGCCACTGGAGGCACAAATGGAGGCTAGACATGTAAAATGCCGACAGGACAAAATACCGACATGCGGGTTTTTTGTGTGTGTGTATGTCGACATAAGTCAACATGGACACCATATAAAGTGTACCGCGTCCCCTCGCATGGCTCGCTGCGCTCGCCATGCTTCGGGCACGGTGCCTTGCTGCGCTCGGCACACTATTATATTCCCCCTCCAGGTCCACTGGGATGGTAAAGTATGAACAAGTCAGTTTCAATGAAAAAAATCATGAAAAACTCATGTCGGTATTTTGACCTGTCGGCATTTTACATGTTGGTATTTTGACCTTGTCGGTATTTTAAATGTCGGTAATTTGTCCATGTCTGGATTTTGACCATCGGTCAATTGGTGTCGGGATTTTGAACGTCGGGAATTTGATTGGAGGTAAACTGACTGCATCCCTTTTTAGTGAAGCCGTGCCAGGTGCAGGGAGAATTACCTTCTTTGTAAACCTGGATAGTGCACTGTCTAACACAGGGGATGATTCCCATTTTTTCCTGTCCTCTGCTGGGAAAGGGTAAGCTATCTGAATCCTCTTAGGAATATGAAATTTCTTCTCAGGATTCACCCACATCCCTTCAAAGAGAATATTTAGCTCGTGGGAAGGAGGGAACGTGACTTTGGATTTCTTTTCCTTACATAAATAAGCCTTCTCCTGAAGTACAGGCGTGGCTTCTGTAACTTCCAACACGTCCCTTATAGCCACAATCATATATTGTATATTTTTTGCCAATTTATGATCTATTTCTCTGCAGTCGCTATCGTCGACACAAGAATCAGAGTCCGTGTCGGTATCAGTATTCACAATATTCGCAAATGGTCTCTTATGTGACCCAGAAGGGTCGCTTGCGGATGGAAGAACAGAGCCTTGAAAAATCACATCTTCCACAGATTTTCTCCAGCACTCAGCATGAGATTCAGACTTATCTAATCTCCTATTGATATGATGCATACTATCACGTATTTCTTTCACCCATGCAGGCTCTTGGTGTGCCGGCAGCGCCACCACATTACAACCCTGTGTCCTTAAAATGCTTTCCTCCGGGGAGGAACTCCCTGCCTCAGACATGTCACACACGTGTACAACACCCACAAAGACACACTGGGACTTATAGGGGACAGACCCACAGTAAAATCTGTCAGAGGGACACAGTTTAGGAGCAGCCAGTTCACAACCCCAGCACCAGTATCCAATGCCTGTGAACACAGAATGCCCACTGACATGCAGCATTTTTTACACAGTAAAACACACTTGTAAAGCACCAAAATCGCTTGTGCCCACCCTTGTTATGCACCCTGATACTTGTAGTCAGAAGTGGAGGAGGACCAGCGTTGTCTCTGCAGCCTGAGGAGAGAGAGAGGAAATGGCGCTGAGCAGTGTGCTGGCTGCCTGAGGAAGAAGCTCCGCCCCCGCAATGGCACGTTTTTTCACTCAGTAAACTTCAATAATTTCTCTGACGTCCTAGTGGATGCTGGGGACTCCGTAAGGACCATGGGGAATAGCGGCTCCGCAGGAGACTGGGCACAACTAAGAAAGATTTAGGAACACCTGGTGTGCACTGGCTCCTCCCACTATGACCCTCCTCCAGACCTCAGTTAGAATCTTGTGCCCGGCAAAGCTGGATGCACACTAGGGGCTTTCCTGAGCTCCTAGAGAGAAAGTATATTTTAGGTTTTTTTATTTTACAGTGAGATCTGCTGGCAACAGACTCACTGCAGTGAGGGACTAAGGGGAGAAGAAGCGAACCTACCTAACTGGTGGTAACTTGGGCTTCTTAGGCTACTGGACACCATTAGCTCCAGAGGGATCGACCGCATGGAACCGGCCATTGATGTTCGGTCCCGGAGCCGCGCCTCCGGCCCCCTTACAGAGCCAGAAGCAAGAAGAGTCCGGAAAATCGGCGGCAGAAGACATCAGTCTTCACCAAGGTAGCGCACAGCACTGCAGCTGTGCGCCATTGCTCCTCATACACACTTCACACTCCGGTCACTGAGGGTGCAGGGCGCTGGGGGGGGGGGCGCCCTGAGCAGCAATAAAAACACCTTGGCTGGCAAATATATCACAATATATAGCCCCAGAGGCTATATATGTGATAAATACCCCTGCTAGAATCCATTAAAAAGCGGGAGAAAAGTCAGCCGAAAAAGGGGCGGAGCTATCTCCCTCAGCACACTGGCGCCATTTCTCCCTCACAGCTCTGCTGGAAGGAAGCTCCCTGGCTCTCCCCTGCAGTCTACACTACAGAAAGGGTAAAAAAGAGAGGGGGGGCACTAAATTTAGGCGCAATATACATATAGCAGCTATAAGGGGATATAATTTAGTTAATCCCTGTATTATATAGCGCTCTGGTGTGTGCTGGCATACTCTCTCTCTCTCTGTCTCCCCAAAGGGCTTCGTGGGGTCCTGTCCTCTGTCAGAGCATTCCCTGTGTGTATGCGGTGTGTCGGTACGGCTGTGTCGACATGTTTGATGAGGAGGCTTATGTGGAGGCGGAGCAGATGCCTATAAATGTGATGTCACCCCCTGCAGGGCCGACACCTGAGTGGATGGTTATGTGGAAGGAACTACGTGACAGTGTCGACTCCTTACATAAAAGGTTTGACGACATACCAAATATGGGACAGCCGGCTTCTCAGCCTGTGCCTGCCCAGGCGTCTCAAAAGCCATCAGGGGCTCTAAAACGCCCGCTACCTCAGATGGCAGACACAGATGTCGACACGGATACTGACTCCAGTGTCGACGACGATGAGACTAATGTAACTTCCAATAGGGCCACACGTTACATGATTGAGGCAATGAAAAATGTGTTGCACATTTCTGATGTTACCCCCGGTACCACAAAAAAGGGTATTATGTTTGGAGAGAAAAAACTACCAGTAGTTTTTCCTCCATCTGAGGAGTTAAATGAAGTGTGTGAAGAAGCGCGGGCTTCCCCCGATAAGAAACTAGTAATTTCTAAAAGGTTACTAATGACGTACCCTTTCTCGCCAGAGGATAGGTCACGTTGGGAAACATCCCCTAGGGTGGATAAAGCGCTTACACGCTTGTCAAAGAAGGTGGCACTACCGTCTCCGGATACGGCCGCCCTAAAGGAACCTGCTGATAGAAAGCAGGAGGCTATCCTGAAGTCTGTATATACACACACAGGTATTATACTGAGACCAGCTATTGCTTCAGCATGGATGTGCAGTGCTGCTGCTGCGTGGTCAGATTCCCTGTCGGAAAATATTGATACCCTAGACAGGGACACTATATTGCTAACCGTAGAGCATATTAAAGACGCAGTCTTATACATGAGAGATGCACAGAGGGATATTTGCCGGCTGGCATCTAAAATAAGTGCAATGTCCATTTCTGCCAGGAGAGGGTTATGGACTCGGCAGTGGACAGGTGATGCAGACTCAAAAAGGCACATGGAAGTTTTGCCTTATAAAGGTGAGGAGTTGTTCGGGGATGGTCTCTCGGACCTAGTTTCCACAGCAACTGCTGGGAAGTCTGCATTTTTACCCCATGTTCCCTCACAGCCAAAGAAAGCACCGTATTATCAGGTACAGTCCTTTCGGCCCCATAAGGGCAAGCGGGTTAAAGGCGCGTCCTTTCTGCCCAGAGGCAGAGGTAGAGGGAAAAAGCTGCAGCATACAGCCAGTTCCCAGGAGCAAAAGTACTCCCCCGCTTCCTCTAAGTCCACCGCATGACGCTGGGGCTCCACAGGCGGAGCCAGGTACGGTGGGGGCCCGTCTCAAAAATTTCAGCGATCAGTGGGCTCGCTCACGGGTGGATCCCTGGATCTTTCAAGTAGTATCTCAGGGGTACAAGCTGGAATTCGAGACGTCTCCCCCCCGCCGTTTCCTCAAATCTGCCTTGCCAACAACTCCCTCAGGCAGGGAGGCAGTGATAGAGGCAATTCACAAGCTGTATTCCCAGCAGGTGATAGCAAAGGTGCCCCTACTTCAACAAGGACGGGGTTACTATTCCACAATGTTTGTGGTACCGAAACCGGACGGTTCGGTGAGACCCATTTTAAATTTGAAATCCTTGAACACATATATATATATAAAAAAAAAAATTCAAGTTCAAGATGGAATCGCTCAGGGCGGTTATTGCAAGCCTGGAAGAGGGGGATTACATGGTATCACTGGACATCAAGGATGCTTACCTGAATGTCCCCATTTACCATCCTCACCAGGAGTACCTCAGATTTGTGGTACAGGATTGTCATTACCAATTCCAGACGTTGCCGTTCGGTCTATCCACGGCTCCGAGGGTCTTTACCAAGGTAATGGCCGAAATGATGATACTCCTTCGGAAGAAGGGAGTTTTAATTATCCCGTACTTGGACGATCTCCTGATAAAGGCGAGGTCCAGGGAGCAGTTGTTAGTCGGGGTAGCACTATCTCGGGAGGTGCTACAACAGCACGGCTGGATTCTAAATATTCCAAAGTCACAGCTGGTCCCTACGACACGTCTACTGTTCCTGGGGATGGTTCTGGACACAGAACAGAAAAAAGTGTTTCTCCCGGAGGAGAAGGCCAAGGAGTTGTCATCTCTAGTCAGAGGCCTCCTAAAACCAAAACAGGTGTCGGTGCATCACTGCACGCGGATCCTGGGAAAGATGGTAGCTTCATACGAAGCAATTCCTTTCGGCAGGTTCCATGCAAGAACCTTTCAGTGGGACCTGTTGGACAAGTGGTCCGGATCGCATCTTCAGATGCATCGGCTGATAACCTTGTCTCCAAGGACCAGGGTGTCTCTGCTGTGGTGGCTGCAAAGTGCTCATCTTCAGGAGGGCCGCAGATTCGGCATACAGGACTGGGTCCTGGTGACCACGGATGCCAGCCTTCGAGGCTGGGGGGCAGTCACACAGGGAAGAAACTTCCAAGGACTATGGTCAAGTCAGGAGACTTCCCTACACATAAATATTCTGGAACTGAGGGCCATTTACAATGCCCTAAGTCAGGCAAAACCCCTGCTTCAAAACCAGCCGGTACTGATCCAGTCAGACAACATCACGGCAGTCGCCCATGTAAACCGACAGGGCGGCACGAGAAGCAGGACGGCGATGGCAGAAGCCACAAGGATTCTCCGATGGGCGGAAAATCACGTGTTAGCACTGTCAGCAGTGTTCATTTCCGGAGGTGGACAACTGGGAAGCAGACTTCCTCAGCAGGCACGACCTCCACCCGGGAGAGTGGGGACTTCATCCAGAAGTCTTCCAACTGATTGTAAACCGTTGGGAAAGACCACAGGTGGACATGATGGCGTCCCGCCTAAACAAAAAGCTAGAAAAATATTGCGCCAGGTCAAGAGACCCGCAGGCGATAGCTGTGGACGCTCTAGTGACACCGTGGGTGTACCGGTCGGTTTATGTGTTCCCTCCTCTTCCTCTCATACCAAAGGTACTGAGGATAATAAGGAGAAGAGGAGTAAGAACTATACTCATTGTTCCGGATTGGCCAAGAAGAGCTTGGTACCCGGATCTTCAAGAAATGATCTCAGAGGACCCATGGCCTCTGCCGCTCAGACAGGACCTGCTGCAGCAGGGGCCCTGTCTGTTCCAAGACTTACCGCAGCTGCGTTTGACGGCATGGCGGTTGAACACCGGATCCTGAAGGAAAAGGGTATTCCGGAGGAAGTCATTCCTACACTGATTAAAGCTAGGAAGGAAGTAACCGCGAACCATTATGGCGAAAATATGTTGCGTGGTGTGAGGCCAGGAGGGCCCCAACGGAGGAATTTCAGCTGGGCCGTTTCCTGCACTTCTTACAGTCAGGGGTGACTATGGGCCTAAAATTGGGTTCCATTAAGGTCCAGGTTTCGGCTCTATCGATTTTCTTCCAAAGAGAACTGGCTTCACTACCTGAAGTTCAGACTTTTGTTAAGGGAGTGCTGCATATTCAGCCCCCTTTTGTGCCTCCAGTGGCACCTTGGGATCTCAACATGGTGTTGGATTTCCTAAAGTCACATTGGTTTGAGCCACTTAAAACCGTGGAATTGAAGTATCTCACGTGGAAAGTGGTCATGTTGTTGGCCTTGGCTTCGGCCAGGCGTGTATCAGAATTGGCGGCTTTGTCATGTAAAAGCCCTTATCTGATTTTCCATATGGATAGGGCAGAATTGAGGACTCGTCCCCAATTTCTCCCTAAGGTGGTGTCAGCCTTTCATCTGAACCAGCCTATCGTGGTGCCTGCGGCTACTAAAGACTTGGAGGCTTCCAAGTTGTTGGACGTAGTCAGGGCCCTGAAAATTTATGTTTCCAGGACAGCTGGAGTCAGAAAGACTGACTCGCTATTTATCCTGTATGCGCCCCACAAGTTGGGTGCACCTGCTTCAAAGCAGACTATTGCTCGCTGGATTTGTAGTACGATTCAGCTTGCACATTCTGCGGCTGGACTGCCGCATCCTAAATCGGTAAAAGCCCATTCCACGAGGAAGGTGGGCTCTTCTTGGGCGGCTGCCCGAGGGGTCTCGGCTCTTCAACTTTGCCGAGCAGCTACTTGGTTGGGGTCAAACACGTTTGCTAAATTTTACAAGTTTGACACCCTGGCTGAGGAGGACCTAGAGTTTGCCCATTCGGTGCTGCAGAGTCATCCGCACTCTCCCGCCCGCTTGGGAGCTTTGGTATAATCCCCATGGTCCTTACGGAGTCCCAGCATCCACTTAGGACGTCAGAGAAAATAAGAATTTACTCACCGGTAATTCTATTTCTCGTAGTCCGTAGTGGATGCTGGGCGCCCATCCCAAGTGCGGATTGTCTGCAATACTTGTATATAGTTATTGTTTAACTAAAGGGTTATTGTTGAGCCATCTGTTGAGAGGCTCAGTTGTTATCATACTGTTAACTGGGTTCAGATCACAAGTTGTACGGTGTGATTGGTGTGGCTGGTATGAGTCTTACCCGGGATTCAAAATCCTTCCTTATTGTGTCAGCTCTTCCGGGCACAGTATCCTAACTGAAGTCTGGAGGAGGGTCATAGGGGGAGGAGCCAGTGCACACCAGTTAGTCTAAAGCTTTCTTTTAGTTGTGCCCAGTCTCCTGTGGAGCCGCTATTCCCCATGGTCCTTACGGAGTCCCAGCATCCACTACGGACTACGAGAAATAGAATCACCGGTGAGTAAATTCTTATTATTTCTATATAGTATTTTATGCCACAGCATACCAGGCAAATGCGGTGAGGTAAATGGCTGAGGAGGCACTGGCTAGTACCAGAGCCAGATTTACACATAATATATGAGCCCAAGGGTACATGTGGGCATTATACACAGGTGCAGCAGTGTATACTGCTAGAAATGTGTTGCGTTTTGACCAGAAATGTGTGGAAAGGCGGGGAGGCACTGACTCACCTGCGATAGACTTTTTACTCCAGAGTTTTGACTATAAAAATGATGACAATAATACAAAGAAGATGTTTATAATGTTATTCATACCTCCCAACTGTCCCGATTTCAGCGGGACAGTCCCGCTATTCGGACACTGTCCCGCTGTCCCTCCTGCAGGTCGCAGTGGGGGGGGGGGGGGGGGCAGTTGGGGGAGGCTTTGATCACCTGCTGCTTTGCTCTGATCATTGAATTCAATGCTGGGAGAGGAGCAGGGGGCTGCCCAGCTGCTCGGGGAGCGCCCCCAAAATGCCAAAAGCGGGTCCGTGGCGCTCGGCCACGCCCATTCGTCTGAGACCACATCCCTTCCACGGTAGGCCATGCCCCCTTTTCAGGTCGCGCGCAGCTACGCCGCACAAGCGTCCCGCCTTGCTGTTATGAGAAGTAGGGAGGTATGTGTTATTTGTATTTTTCATATACTTTATACCAGGGCTGGCCAAACCGGTCCTCGAGATCTACCAACAGTTCATGTTTTCCAGGCCTCCTGGAGATCTGTAGAATTGTCTGTTAGGAATGAATGCAGCACATCTTAATTAGTAATGACTACACCTGAGCACCAATTAGGTGGTCTGGAAAATGTGAACTGTTGGTAGATCTTGAGGACTGGTTTGGCCAGCCCTGCTTTATACAGTCAAAACTCTGCCTTATACTGGATCAGGGCTGGCCAAACCAGTCCTCGAGATCTACCAACAGTTCTAATTTTCCAGACCACCTAATTGGTGCACAGGTGTAGTCATTACTAATTAAGATGTGCTGCATTCATTCCTAACAGACAATTCTACAGATCTCCAGGAGGCCTGGAAAACATGAACTGTTGGTAGATCTCGAGGACCGGTTTGGCCAGCCCTGTACTGGAGTGTGGCAGGAAAGGTTCTGCCTCACCTGCCTCACCCCACCGCACATCACTGCTGTTCACAAATGGGCCGCAAGCATCCACTGTTGCTGCTCGCCAAAGACTGTTGCTGCAGTAGGATGTAGTATAACTTACCTCTGCTCTGTTATTGGTTTCACAGTACTGAAAGTTCCCATAGATAGCACAAATCCTTGTGTATCAGTGCCTATTTCCCTATAGATTGTAAGCTCACGAGCAGGGCCTTCCTTCCTCTATGACTGTCTGTTATTATACAGTTTTGTTGTTTTCCATTGTAAAGCGTAACGGAATTTGCGCTATACTGTATAAGAAACTGTTAATAATAGAAAATAATAAATGAGTTATACTTTTGAACTTGTTGGTTACAGCCAGGTTACTTCCATGGTAGGGCACCAGTCATTGTATTTAAATTTTATGGTAGCAGAAGCTTGTCATCTGTCAACTATGCAGACGTGGAAATACAATATGGCCAACCTGTAAAAAAATAATAATAATAATTTAGAGGGGGCAAGCAAACTTGTAGGTATTCCTTTTAAGGTAAGTGTTGTGTGAGAGTTCTCTGTGATGTCTACTCATTGGTCCCTCATCCCCATAGTACTAGGAGCATTATGTCACATGTGCGACCTCTGAATCAGTGCGCCTTCTGTGCATGCACACCTTACCGCGCGTTCTTCATCCACTGTCTTCCGGATAGATAGGGCATGCCTCAGTGGCTTAACTAGAAATTTTTCTCCCCCAAGCCAAAAAATTCTGCCGCACACAAAGTGAAGACTTTGTGTGCTGCAAAAAAGGGGTGTGGTTTCATTAAAATGGGTGTGGCTTCGCTGAAAGTGGCGTGGCGTTGCAGGAAAAGACTACCTTATACCCCAGTTTTGCAACCTGCACGCCGAGACATTGGCGACCACAGGAAAAAAATAATAATCCTGGTTCATGCCTCTTACATTATTTGTCATTATTCCTCCTTATAGTAATGCCCCTTACATATTATGCCACACACTGTAATGGCCCTTAGACATTATGCCACACACTGTAATGCCTGTGACACATTATGACACACACTGTAATGCCTGTGACACATTACGCCACGCATCACAATGCCCGTTATACATTATGCTACACACTACAATGCCCCTGAGATATTATACCACATACAATGCTCGTGATACAGTATACAACACACCATCATGCCTGTGACACATTATGACAAACACCGCAATGCCCGTTATACATTATACCACACACTGCAATGCCCCTAAGACATTATGCCACATACAATGCCCCTGATACAGTATACCACACACCGTCATGTCTGTGACACATTATGACACACACCGCAATGCCCATTACACATTAAGCCCTACAGTAAGGCTTTTAATTACTTTTAAATTACCTGATCGTTGCCATGGGTTTCGTGATCTTGGTTCCATGTACGGTGCCAGGGGTTTTCATGCTCAGGGTGTCATGCTCGTTGCCAGGGGTTTCATCCGCTGGGTGTTATGCTCGTTGCCAGAGGTTTCATATGCTGGATGCTATGCTCCTTGCCAGAGGTTTCATGCACTGGGTGTCAAGCTCGTTGCCAGGGGGTAATGCTTGTTGTCAGGGATTTCATGCACTAGGTGTCATGGGGAGTAATGCAGCCCAGACCGCTTACTGCTGTTTAGTGTGCCGCGGGCACCACTGCCCGATCCCCCCGTTGCTGCTGCCCGATCCCATCGTTGCCGAACCCAGTTGGCTGTTGCAGAACCCAGTTGGCTGTTGCAGATCTAAATGGAGTAGACATCTATCAAAAGTCCTCATCTGTACAATGCAGCATACCACAGGAGCAGGTACTACAGTGTACGTTCCCCCTTCCTCTGCGGGCAGGACACAGAGCAGTAACTATTAGCACTAACTTTAAAGTTAATGTAGAATTGAGGGAGGTGTGACTGACATATTGGGAAAGAGTGAGAAGCATATGTGGAGGCAGTAGCAGATCTTGCTACAGGCACGCAGGATTTTTGCCCGGGGCGCCGCCTTCCAGAGGGCGCCGCCGCCGTAGCAAGATCTGCTACTGGTGCCCCTGGTCCTCGGTAGATGCGGTACAGTGCAGTGCGCGATGAAGTCATCGCGCACCGCACTGCATTGAGGGAGCGGCACATAGACACTAGGGGTCAGTGTCGGATCCAGGGGGGGAGGCACTCGGGCCCGTGCCCCCCCTGTCATTTGTGGCCCCATCCGTCCCCCCCCCCCCCCCCGCTTGTGTCACTGAGACACGCTGCCGCTCAGTCCAGCGGCAGCGTGTCTCAGCTGTCAGGAGGAGAGTGCGGCTATCTGGCGGCGTGTTGCGGACTTAAAACCAGCCGCCGGTTCGTGAGCCAATCAGAGCTCGCGGGCCGGCAGCCAA
Source organism: Pseudophryne corroboree (assembly GCF_028390025.1). Taxonomy (NCBI): domain Eukaryota; kingdom Metazoa; phylum Chordata; class Amphibia; order Anura; family Myobatrachidae; genus Pseudophryne; species Pseudophryne corroboree. Next base: position 1,064,995,748 of record NC_086444.1, read on the forward strand.
TCAGGAGCCGCCGGTCCGCGAGCTCTGATTGGCTCACGAACTGGCGGCTAGTTTGAAATCCTACACGCCGTCAGACATAGCCGCGCTCTCCTCCTGACATCCTCAGATGCGGCAGAGAAGCAGCAGCAGCAGCAGCGGTAAGCAGCTGCGGAACTGCTGTGGGGGCATTTGTATAGTATACCTGCTGTGGGGGCATTTATATACCTGGCACTGTGAGGGCAATTGTATACCTGGCACTGTGGGGGGAATTGTTTACCTGGCACTGTGAGGGCAATTGTTTACCTGGCACTGTGGGGGCATTTGTATACCTGACACTGTGGGGGCATTTTTGGATCTGGCACTGTAGGGGCATTTTTGGATCTGGCACTGTAGGGGTATTTTTGGATCTGGCACTGTAGGGGCATTTGTGGATCTGGCACTGTGGGGGCATTTGTGGATCTGGCACTGTGGGGGCATTTTTGGATCTGGCACTGTGGGGGCATTTGTGGATCTGGCACTGTGGGGGCAATTGTGGATCTGGCACTGTGGGTGCAATTGTGGATTTGGCACTGCACTATTGGGGGCATATCTGTGTATCACGTCTCATTTTAATTGGCCACACTCACTATATGACTGCGGGCATTACTACAGGCAACATTACTACTGGGGGCAATACGGGCATTGCATAAGGGGCACCACTACTATGGGGTCTATATAAGGGGCACTACCAGTACAGTGGACATTGCATAATGAGCGCTACAACTGTGGGCATTGTATAAGAAGCGCCACCTCACATGCACCGAAGCCGCACGCAAATGTACTTCCCCTTCTATGGTGCCCCCCCTATCATTTTCTTCTGGATCCACCCCTGCTAGGGGTCATGATTGACCTCTAGTGTCTATGCGGTGCTATAGGAGCTATAGGAGATAAGTCATGACGTCTCTCCCGTAGATCAGAGGAGCGGCGCCGGCGGCCGGAGACGGAGGACAGCAGTGGTCAGGAATCAGAAACGGGTATGGTGAGAATTAATTAATTAATTTATTTTTTATTTTTGTAAGCGGCACAGCTATACTGGGGGCATAAACGGGGCCACAACTCTACTGGGGGCATAAACGGGGCCACAACTCTACTGGGGGCACAAACGGGGGCACAACTCTACTGGGGGCACAAATGGGGGCACAACTCTACAGGGGGCATAACTGACCACACCCCTTTATGAAGCCATGCCCCTATTTTCGCCCGGGGCGCCACAAGGGCTAGAACCGGCCCTGTGTGGAGGTTTGCTAGATATGAAAAAGGCATGTTGTGAGTTCTAAGTAACGTGTTCCCCTCAAACACAAAAGATGTATTTTGTGGCAAGTGGGACATGTTATATTGAAGCAAGTAAAAGGTCTGTGAGGGCATTTGGAGATCCGTGATTCGTTTCAAGGTACTTTTTGTACTATTTTACATTCTTGAATTTAAGTGTAGTGTCTGACCCATTGAGGTAGAAGGGCTTTGAAGTATATGAGGTTGCTCATCTCATGGTCTATGGCAGGGGTGGCTAACCAGTCAGTGACAAAGAGCCAAAAAACCTTGTTAGGTATGTCAAAGAGCCGACATCGCGCCAAAGGCGCGCATTCAAAAATAGAATGTGACTTTGTGCCTGCTAGACCACACCCCTGGTATAAAATACATTGAAAAAGCCAAATAATTTTAAAGTCAGATCCATTGAAAAAGCCACTTTCACATAAAATAATTGAAAAAGCCAGATTCACATAATAAACTTAAGTTCCCCCATGTGCCACTCCAGCCAGCTCCCCATGTGACACTCCTGCTAGCACCCTCCTATGTCACTCCAGTCAGCTCCCCATGTTACACTCCTGCTAGCACCCTCCTATGTCACTCCAGCCAGCTCCCCATGTTACACTCCTGCTAGCACCCTCCTATGTCACTCCAGCCAGCTCCCCATGTTACACTCCTGCTAGCACCCTCCTATGTCACTCCTACCAGCACCCCCCATGTCACTCCAGCCAGTTCTCCCATGTGTCACTCCTGCTACCACCCTCCTATGTCACTCCAGCCAGCTTTCCCATGTGTCACTACTTCCAGCACCCTCATTCATCACTCCAGTCAGCTCCTCCATGTGTCACTCCTGCCAGGACCCTTCTGTGTCACTCCAGCCAGCTCCGCCTTGTGTCACTCTAGCCCACCCTCATGTGTCACTAAAGTTCCCCCACCAAGTCGTGCCATTGCTGCAGCCCCTAATGTGTTCTCTGTTTGCCAGTGGGTGTCTCGCCTCTAGTATCTGGCTCCTTCAATTTTCAGTCCCTGTAGTGCTGCTGCATGTCTGGCTGGAGTGCAGCAGTTTCTGTATCTGTTGTGGTCACATGATTTAGAGTGTTGGGAGCCACATTTAAATAAAGAAAGAGCCTCATGCGGCTCAAGAGCCACTGGTTGGCCACCGCTGGTCTATGGCAACCATCTCTGCCACCTTTTAAACCCAGTGCTATCAGGCCTAAACTTACAGTAGTAGCATGAATTTATTTTCTTACTCCTCCTCCTGTTAAAAGCCAATGTCAGACTTACAGTATCAAGAACCTTGAAGAGTAGACCAAGTCATGTTATGCTAGGAGATCTTTCATGTGTGATTTTATAGTTTGTGAGTTGTGGGGCAGGCACAGTATAAGATGCTGACATGTCTCTGTCTAAATTCAGAGGAAGAACTGCTAATTAGAGTTAATTTGTTGGCTATCATGTTAGTCTGGGACAAGTAAGCAAATATAGGTACTCAGTGCGAGGCGAGCTGCGGCGCAGTCCGGCAGTCCCGCAACGTGACTCTAATGTCCCGCCACCTGGGAAGACATCGCCGCCGCTGCCGCCTGCCGCGCTTGGTGAGTGAAAGACTTCCATGACTGTAAACAGTAGCGGTTCTTGCCACGGGCAAGCAGGCTTTTTGTCTGGGGCGCCGCTGTCCCCAGGGCGCCGCCACCGTGGCAAGAGCCGCTACTGATCCCTGCTCCCCACTTCCCGGCTGCAGCAGGAGCTATGGACTGTGTGGGCGCCCGCTGCAGCCGGCTCCACTGACAGACACTAGAGGTCATAATTGACCTCTAGTGTCAGTGCGGCGCTGCTATGGGAGAGACGTCATGACTAGAGATGTGCACCGGAAATTTTTCGGGTTTTGTGTTTTGGTTTTGGGTTCGGTTCCGTGGCCGTGTTTTGGGTTCGAACGCGTTTTGGCAAAACCTCACCGAATTTTTTTTGTCGGATTCGGGTGTGTTTTGGATTCGGGTGTTTTTTTCAAAAAACCCTAAAAAACAGCTTAAATCATAGAATTTGGGGTCATTTTGATCCCAAAGTATTATTAACCTCAATAACCATAATTTCCACTCATTTTCAGTCTATTCTGAACACCTCACACCTCACAATATTATTTTTAGTCCTAAAATTTGCACCGAGGTCGCTGGATGACTAAGCTCAGCGACCCAAGTGGCCGACACAAACACCTGGCCCATCTAGGAGTGGCACTGCAGTGTCACGCAGGATGGCCCTTCCAAAAAACACTCCCCAAACAGCACATGACGCAAAGAAAAAAAGAGGCGCAATGAGGTAGCTGTGTGACTAAGCTCAGCGACCCAAGTGGCCGACACAAACACCTGGCCCATCTAGGAGTGGCACTGCAGTGTCACGCCGGATGGCCCTTCCAAAAAACACTCCCCAAACAGCACATGACGCAAAGAAAAAAAGAGGCGCAATGAGGTAGCTGTGTGAGTAAGCTAAGCGACCCTAGTGGCCGACACAAACACCTGGCCCATCTAGGAGTGGCACTGCAGTGTCAGGCCGGATGGCCCTTCCAAAAAATACTCCCCAAACAGCACATGACGCAAAGAAGAAAAAAAAGAGGCGCAATGAGGTAGCTGTGTGACTAAGATAAGTGACCCTAGTGGCCGACACAAACACCTGGCCCATCTAGGAGTGGCACTGCAGTGTCACGCAGGATGGCCCTTCCAAAAAACACTCCCCAAACAGCACATGACGCAAAGAAGAAAAAAAAGAGGCGCAATGAGGTAGCTGTGTGACTAAGATAAGCGACCCTAGTGGCCGACACAAACACCTGGCCCATCTAGGAGTGGCACTGCAGTGTCACGCAGGATGGCCCTTCCAAAAAACACTCCCCAAACAGCACATGACGCAAAGAAAAATGAAAGAAAAAAGAGGTGCAAGATGGAATTGTCCAACACCCTTATGTTGTATAAACAGGACATGCACACTTTAACCAACCCATCATTTCAGTGACAGGGTCTGCCACACGACTGTGACTGAAATGACGGGTTGGTTTAGACCCCCACCAAAAAAGAAGCAATTAATCTCTCCTTGCACAAACTGGCTCTACAGAGGCAAGATGTCCACCTCATCATCATCCTCCGATTCATCACCGTGTACATCCCCCTCCTCACAGATTATCAATTCGTCCCCTCTGGAATCCACCATCACAGCTCCCTGTGTACTTTGTGGAGGCAATTGCTGCTGGTGAATGTCTCCATGGAGGAATTGATTATAATTCATTTTAATGAACATCATCTTCTCCACATTTTCTGGAAGTAACCTCGTACGCCGATTGCTGACAAGGTGAGCGGCGGCACTAAACACTCTTTCGGAGTACACACTTGTGGGAGGGCAACTTAGGTAGAATAAAGCCAGTTTGTGCAAGGGCCTCCAAATTGCCTCTTTTTCCTGCCAGTATACGTACGGACTGTCTTACGTGCCTACTTGGATGCGGTCACTCATATAATCCTCCACCATTCTTTCAATGGTGAGAGAATCATATGCAGTGACAGTAGACGACATGTCCGTAATCGTTGTCAGGTCCTTCAGTCCGGACCAGATGTCAGCATCAGCAGTCGCTCCAGACTGCCCTGCATCACCGCCAGCGGTTGGGCTCGGAATTCTGAGCCTTTTCCTCGCACCCCCAGTTGCGGGAGAATGTGAAGGAGGAGATGTTGACAGGTCGCGTTCCGCTTGACTTGACAATTTTCTCACCAGCAGTTCTTTGAACCCCTGCAGACTTGTGTCTGCCGGAAAGAGAGATACAACGTAGGTTTTAAATCTAGGATCGAGCACGGTGGCCAAAATGTAGTGCTCTGATTTCAACAGATTGACCACCCGTGAATCCTTGTTAAGCGAATTAAGGGCTCCATCCACAAGTCCCACATGCCTAGCGGAATCGCTCAGTGTTAGCTCCTCCTTCAATGTCTCCAGCTTCTTCTGCAAAAGCCTGATGAGGGGAATGACCTGACTCAGGCTGGCAGTGTCTGAACTGACTTCACGTGTGGCAAGTTCAAAAGGTTGCAGAACCTTGCACAACGTTGAAATCATTCTCCACTGCGCTTGAGACAGGTGCATTCCACCTCCTATATCGTAGTCAGTTGTATAGGCTTGAATGGCCTTTTGCTGCTCCTCCAACCTCTGAAGCATATAGAGGGTTGAATTCCACCTCGTTACCACTTCTTGCTTCAGATGATGGCAGGGCAGGTTCAGGCGTTTTTGGTGTTGCTCCAGTCTTCTGTACGTGGTGCCTGTACGCCGAAAGTGTCCCGCAATTCTTCTGGCCACCGACAGCATCTCTTGCACGCCCCTCTCGTTTTTTAAATAATTCTGCACCACCAAATTCAAGGTATGTGCAAAACATGGGACGTGCTGGAATTTGCCCATATTTAATGCACACACAATATTGCTGGCGTTGTCCGATGCCACAAATCCACAGGAGAGTCCAATTGGGGTAAGCCATTCTGCGATAATCTTCCTCAGTTGCCGTAAGAGGTTTTCAGCTGTGTGCGTATTCTGGAAAGCGGTGATACAAAGCGTAGCCTGCCTAGGAAAGAGTTGGCGTTTGCGAGATGCTGCTACTGGTGCCGCCGCTGCTGTTCTTGCGGCGGGAGTCAATACATCTACCCAGTGGGCTGTCACAGTCATATAGTCCTGAGTCTGCCCTGCTCCACTTGTCCACATGTCCGTGGTTAAGTGGACATTGGGTACAACTGCATTTTTTAGGACACTGGTGAGTCTTTTTCTGAGGTCTGTGTACATTTTCGGTATCGCCTGCCTAGAGAAATGGAACCTAGATGGTATTTGGTACCGGGGACACAGTACCTCAAACAAGTCTATAGTTGGCTCTGCAGTAATGATGGATACCGGAACCACGTTTCTCACCGCCCAGGATGCCAAGGCCTCAGTTATCCGCTTTGCAGCAGGATGACTGCTGTGATATTTCATCTTCCTCGCAAAGGACTGTTGGACAGTCAATTGCTTGGTGGAAGTAGTAAAAGTGGTCTTACGACTTCCCCTCTGGGATGACCATCGACTCCCAGCAGCAACAACAGCAGCGCCAGCAGCAGTAGGCGTTACACTCAAGGATGCATCGGAGGAATCCCAGGCAGGAGAGGACTCGTCAGAATTGCAAGTGACATGGCCTGCAGGACTATTGGCATTCCTGGGGAAGGAGGAAATTGACACTGAGGGAGTTGGTGGGGTGGTTTGCGTGAGCTTGGTTACAAGAGGAAGGGATTTACTGGTCAGTGGACTGCTTCCGCTGTCGCCCAAAGTTTTTGAACTTGTCACTGACTTATGATGAATGCGCTGCAGGTGACGTATAAGGGAGGATGTTCCGAGGTGGTTAACGTCCTTACCCCTACTTATTACAGCTTGACAAAGGCAACACACGGCTTGACACCTGTTGTCCGCATTTCTGTTGAAATACTTCCACACCGAAGAGCTGATTTTTTGGGTATTTTCACCAGGCATGTCAATGGCCATATTCCTCCCACGGACAACAGGTGTCTCCCCGGGTGCCTGACTTAAACAAACCACCTCACCATCAGAATCCTCCTTGTCAATTTCCTCCCCAGCGCCAGCAACACCCATATCCTCCTCATCCTGGTGTACTTCAACACTGACATCTTCAATCTGACTATCAGGAACTGGACTGCGGGTGCTCCTTCCAGCACTTGCAGGGGGCGTGCAAATGGTGGAAGGCGCATGCTCTTCACGTCCAGTGTTGGGAAGGTCAGGCATCGCAACCGACACAATTGGACTCTCCTTGTGGATTTGTGATTTCGAAGAACGCACAGTTCTTTGCTGTGCTTTTGCCAGCTTAAGTCTTTTCATTTTTCTAGCGAGAGGCTGAGTGCTTCCATCCTCATGTGAAGCTGAACCACTAGCCATGAACATAGGCCAGGGCCTCAGCCGTTCCTTGCCACTCCGTGTGGTAAATGGCATATTGGCAAGTTTACGCTTCTCCGACGACGATTTTATTTTAGATTTTTGAGTCCTTTTTTTACTGATATTTTGTGTTTTGGATTTTACATGCTCTGTACTATGACATTGGGCATCGGCCTTGGCAGACGACGTTGATGGAATTTCATCGTCTCGGCCATGACTAGTGGCAGCAGCTTCAGCACGAGGTGGAAGTGGATCTTGATCTTTCCCTATTTTTGGAACCTCAACATTTATGTTCTCCATATTTTAATAGGCACAACTAAAAGGCACCTCAGGTAAACAATGGAGATGGATGGATACTAGTATACTTATGGATGACGAGTGACTGACGACACAGAGGTAGCTACAGCCGTGGACTACCGTACTGCGTCTGCTAGTATAGAGATGATAATGATATAAAAAATATATATATATCACTACTGCAGGTATATATAATATAATGACGGACCTGCTGGACACTGTCAGCAGACTCCTAAACTACTAGTATGAAGAAGATAGAAAAAAAAACCCCACCACAGGTAGGTATACAATTATGGACGAGCTATGACGACACAGAGGTAGCCACAGCCGTGGACTACCGTACTGCGTCTGCTAGTATAGAGATGATAAAGATGATAGAGATGAACAAAAAAAATATAACACTACTGCAGGTAAATATTTATATAATATAATGAATGACGGACCTGTTGGACACTGTCAGCAGAATGCGTTTATAGAATAAAAAAAAAACACCACAGGAGTGTTTAACTTTTTCAGGCAGACAATATACTGGTGGTCACTGTTCAGTCACACTGGCAGCAAAAGTGTGCACTGTACTCCTGCTATAACTGCACCCCAGTCTCCCCCACAATTCAGCTGTGTGAGCAGTGAGCACTCAGCACAGTCAGATATACATATAGATGATATTATCATGCAGCACACTGAGGCTGAGCACAGATATGGTATGTGACTGTGTATCGTTTTTTTTCAGGCAGAGAACGGATTATATTAAATAATAAATAAAACTGGTGGTGGTCAGTCACTAGTAACTATCAGCAAAACTCTGCACTCTGAGTACTCCTAATGCTCCCCAAAATTACTAAGTAATCAACTCAAGTGTCTCTATCTATTCTAACGGAGAGGACGCCAGCCACGTCCTCTCCCTATCAATCTCAATGCACGTGTGAAAATGGCGGCGACGCGCGGCTCCTTATATAGAATCCGAGTCTCGCGATAGAATACGAGCCTCGCGAGAATCCGACAGCAGGATGATGACGTTCGGGCGCGCTCGGGTTAGCCGAGCAAGGCGGGAAGATCCGAGTCTGCCTCGGACCTGTGTAAAAAGGCTGAAGTTCGGGGGGGTTCGGATTTCGAGGAACCGAACCCGCTCATCTCTAGTCATGACATCTCTCCCATAGAGAGGAGCCAACGACCGGAGATGGAGGGCAGCGCAGCAGCGGTCCGGAAGCAGGAGCGGGACTGGTAAGTATTGTGTAGTTGTTGTTGTTTTTTTTTATTGTGTGTGTGCAAGCGGCGCTACTGGGGCACAGCTACAGGGGTCACAACTACTGGGGTCACAACTACTGGGGTCACAGCTACTGTGGGCACAGCTACAGGGGGCACAGCTACAGGGGGCATAACTACTAGGGGCACTACTATTTGGGGCACAGCTACAGGGGCACATCTACTGGGGCACAGCTACAGGGGGCACAGCTACTGGGGGGCACAAGTACAGGGGATAACTACAGCTACTGGGGGGGGCACAAGTACAGAGGATAACTGTGACCACGCCCCTATTTTTGGCCGCGCACCAGCTAATTTACCGGGGGGGGGGGCGCACAGGAAATTTTCACCCTGGGCGCCACAAGGTCTAGAACCGGCCCTGATTGTAAATATAGTGAAATTCCACAGTTACCTGCTACAGAAACCCCTTTATGCCTACTAAACAGAGAAAATGTAGGAGATGGTTTGCTACTTATCACTCCATTACAGTACAGCAGAGCTGCTGTCACCTTATAAATACATAATGGAAACACAATTTTCCAGAGGGACGTAATGACATATGAACAAGTAATTCTTACTCAAGCTCTGTAATTAGCTGAAACTGCTTCTTGATGACCAGCTTTGCAGCACACTCTTTTATTAGTAACATCATTTGTTAAAAAACACCCTATAAACATTTTTTGGACTCTGAGACCTGGTTAATTTGTCAATTTGAGTGAAATCCAAGAAGTGGAAATAAACACATTTCTCATTTGAAAATTCACTGAGTAGGGGCCAGTTTGGCCTATTTTAGAACTGTAGAAGCATTGTGAGCCATTAATTGCTGGTAACGATTAGTAACTAGGGCAGTGACTCTTCTCTTTTAGCAGCCCCCTTTCTGTGAAAATGAGTGTGATTGCTGTTACTCAATTGACCCCAGGTTTCTGCCGAAATCGTTTTTATTATACAGGGTAAAGGTACATACACACGGTGCGATGTAACAGGACGATTTTGACTATATAGCAGTGGTTCCCAAACTGTGTGCCGTGTCTGCCTGGGGTGCCTCGGAACACTTGCAGGGGTGCCTTGGATTGGTGGTCAAGGACCAATTCAAATTATTTATGGTCAATATAATAGGCAAAACCAGTGCTGGTGGCTGTCAGTCATACAATATGGGGACAAACAGAAGCAAATCTTGTCCCTCATCACACAATTGAGCCTAAGGTTGACATATAAATACAATTTACCTAAATAAATATTTATTTCTAAATTTCTCAATAAGAAACTTTTGGTCTAGGGGTGCCGTGAAAAAAATTCTGATACTCTAGGGTGCCGTGATTCAAAAAAGTTTGGAAACCACTGCTATATAGTCAAAATCGTAAGGAAAGTTAGTGCAAATAGCCCCGGTTGTATACAGCTTGCGATACCGATGCGCGCTCCTGTGGGATCGGTATCACAAGAAAAAATAGACTGTGCAGACAAGTCAATCTTATCTCTATTGTGTACAATCTAGCACATAGTATAGTCAAAATTGGCACATAGTCAAAATCTCACATAGTCAAAATCTCAAGTAAAAATAGTCAATATCGGTGGTTCATGGCTCCCAAGAGTTCAGGGGGAATTGCAAAGTCAAAAACGGAGTCAATGGGGGATATTCAATTGTTTGAAAAGTCGGTTGGGTGTCTGTTTTTTTCGTGTCTATTAGATAGGAAAAAACAGACACCCAACTGACTTTTCAAACATTTGAATTCCCTCCATTATGTCACCGTGTGTATGCACCTTTAGGCAGCATAGGTAGGCTTACCATACCATACAGCCGGGACACTCATAGATTACACAGGTTCTGTGGCTGATTAAAACCACCTGAAATGCGGGCTTGAAGTCAAGCTGCCACAGAACCTGTGTAATTCATGAGTGTTACGGATTAAAGGGATAGTATGGTAAACCTACGCTATACTTACCAATATTCAGGATGCCTCCCCCTGGAAGAGGCAGCCAGCTCATCTTGGCGGTGACCATGGCGGGGGCATGATGGAGGGGGGTTATAATAGGTATGGGCGGAGCAAGGGCATGTCTATAAAATTACATCATAGCGGTTAGGAGCTGATTGGCTGGTACTTTATCACTCTCCAGGGCTAAGTACATCTACCCCTATCAGTGTTGGACTGGGGCATGAAGGGCCCATCGGGGGATTGCAGTGGTAGGGGCCCATTCTTAGGGGTATATATAGTACATACTGCTACAGCTTGCATGATAATGTAGCAGATTAATAACACCAATGCACTGTAGTTAATACACCCTAATCCTGTGCAGTATGGTGTAATATATGTATAATTCAAGTAAAGCCTCTAGAGGAGGGTGTTGGCCCTCAAGCAGTGGGGCCCACTGGCGGGGGGTCCCCTATGCCCCTATGGCCCAGTCTGACAGTGCCCCCCCCCCTATTATGTATAGTGTAATGCTACTGAGTGTATGTGGAGGAACAGATAAAAAAGGATGATGATAATAATAATGATGATAATAATAATAATAATAATAATAAAAATCATCATCATACTACTGCTACTGATTATGCTGCTGCTACTACTACTACTACTACTACTAATAATAATAATAATAATAATAATAATAATGATAATAATAATAATTCAAAGGATATATTAATTTACTTTTAAAACAAACACTGTAAATCACATACTTTTGTACTGTCAATGCATCAGAAGGGTCAATGTACTAGTATTTGCATCTCATTGTCCCATTATAAACATTGGAATTTATTTTTCAAAACAACAAATATCTTCAACATAATACTGTATGGACGTGAATCATGATGCATAATGAAAGGTGAAAATTACCAAATGAGAAGCTGTTGTTGCCTACAGTTCTGGTGCCCAAGCAGAGCCTGATTCTGCTCTTAGCTGGGAAACTAACCAGCAAAACCCCTATCAGTGCTCTGGATGGGAGACCTAGAACTGTAGGAATCTTGCACTATCACACAGCAACCAGCAGGAAGCGCTGTTGTCAATGTCTTGTCAACCTGTCATTTTTCCATCCACTGACTACACTCCTTGGCTTGAGGGTGGGAGCTGGAGGCCGCTACCCTTTACATCACCTCAGTGCCCACCTTCCACGTAATTAACTTTCCAAAAGACTGGGGCAGATGTACAAAGCCTTGGCGAGTAATACAGTGGAGACAGGGGCGGATTTATGGGTGTGGGTGCCCCTAGGCACAACAGTAACGGATGCCCCCGCCTCATTAATTTTATTATTTTTATTGATTTTAGGATACCCAATTTAATAGAATAATAATAAAAAGCCACTATGACTTTTTTTTCCTTTAAATTATGTATACATATTTATTAAGTAGGACAGCTTACAGGGGCAGTATGTGCATGTCCTACCCATTTACACCCCACGCAAGATGGCATATGTACATACAGTACAGTGGAAATATTTTGCAGTTACTGGTTCTTTTTGGGCTGAAAGTTCCAACACAAGCATCCAAGTGCTACCCCTAGGCATGTGCCTTATGTGCCTAATGGAAAATTGTCCACTGAGTGTAGGCAAGTATGGCTTAAGCATAGGACAATATCAGAGGACAGGGCCTAGGTCCGGTCCTGCGGGGGTAAACAGAGGTTATTCAAGTGATTGAAGTAAATAAAAAATGAAAATGTCAGGGATGTGGTGAAAGGAAAAGTTAAGGTTAATAATTATAGTCTATAATAATTGTTATATAATAAATATATGTATAATGTCTAGTTTTCTATGTTGGGAATCAAATGTTCATGCCAGGGAGACAAAATAGAGTAAAAGTTATCATAAGTATATTTTCATTTGTTAGCTATTGATTCTAGATTATACAATTCCCATATTTTTGATGTTTTTCCAGTGTGAGGCAATTAATAATTGCGAGGTACATAGGAAATGGTTCGTGTAGAGTTATTTGGGATTAGATGGCTTATTAGTGAAAAGAAGAACATTTTGGGAATGATATTCTGTTATTCTGTTAAATAAATTGTGAATTTCATTTCAGAATTGTTTATTTAAGGGCTCCTCCACCCCATATTTGGCACGGTTCCTGTCCACATGCCCTCCAACATCAAATAGAGTTTATTGGATTGATTTTGTGGAGTTTGCAGGGAACATTGGTCCTAATTCATGTTTGTTGCAATGGACGATGTTCATGCAACGGAGGGATTATCGGCAGACTGTGCCTGGATCACAATGCGCATGCGCCAAGTTGCCGCTGCGATCACGCGCTCAATGAGGATTTCAGGGAGAAGTGATTGACAGGAAGTGACCTTCTGGAGGTGTTAATGGGGAGTTAACGTGGAGTGGTTGAAGAAACGCAAGCGTGTCATGTCCTTTTCTTGGGTGGGGGGGGTATCTGCCGACAGCTGCGAGGATGAGCCTGTTGTTCTACTATGGTTATAGTCGGAATAATACAAATTACTGATTTGTGATTATTGATGAAATTGTGGTGTAATATCTGTAAAAAAATTATTTTGATTACTCCAAGTTTTAAAATGTGAGATTCAGCAGATTTTATTAGCATTTAGTGGTTGGTGGAAATCCTCTTAGGGTGTCCTGTATTGTAGACTATACAAACTTAAAAATGATGATTACATTTTTGAATCAGAATGCACAATCGACAATAGCACCTTTAATAACCATCTAGGCAAACCATTTCCAGGCCAGAGGTAATTTGAGTCATCAAAATGGGTAAATACTGAATAAACTATGCAAATATATGTCAGGAAGCGATATACAGTATATACAGTAGTTTTATCTGGGTACAGTCTGCAGAGAGTACACATGGTTATTGCAAAAGATGCCGTGGCTAGTTATATCGCTGAGACCACTGAAATGAAAGTATACAGCACTTAAGTCCTATCACATGCAGGGTAAAATGTATGGGGTTTCGTTTATAAGAAACACATGTGATTTCTCTAACGTCCTAGTGGATGCTGGGGACTCCGTAAGGACCATGGGGAATAGACGGGCTCCGCAGGAGACTGGGCACTCTATAAGAAAGATTTGGTACTATCTGGTGTGCACTGGCTCCTCCCTCTATGCCCCTCCTCCAGACCTCAGTTAGATTTCTGTGCCCGGCCCGAGCTGGTTGCACACTAGGAGCTCTCCTGAGCTGCTAGAAAGAAAGTTTAAATTAGGTTTTTTATTTTCAGTGAGACCTGCTGGCAACAGGCTCACTGCATCGTGGGACTAAGGGGAGAAGAAGCGAACCTACCTGCTTGCAGCTAGCTTGGGCTTCTTAGGCTACTGGACACCATTAGCTCCAGAGGGATCGACCGCAGGACTCGTCCTTGGTGTTCGTTCCCGGAGCCGCACCGCCGTCCCCCTTACAGAGCCAGAAGCATGAAGATGGTCCGGAAAATCGGCGGCAGAAGACTTCAGTCTTCACCAAGGTAGCGCACAGCACTGCAGCTGTGCGCCATTGCTCCTCATACACACTTCACACTTCGGTCACTGAGGGTGCAGGGCGCTGGGGGGGGGGTGCCCTGAGCAGCAATAATATCACCTTGGCTGGCAAAATAACCACAATATATAGTCCCAGAGGCTATATATGTGGTAATTACCCCTGCCAGAATTACAGAAAAAAGCGGGAGAAAGGCCGCCGAAAAAGGGGCGGAGCCTTCTCCCTCAGCACACTGGCGCCATTATTCCCTCACAGTTCCGCTGGAAGGAAGCTCCCTGACTCTCCCCTGCAGTCTACACTACGGAAAGGGTAAAAAAGAGAGGGGGGCACTAAATTTGGGCGCAGTTTAATATAATAAGCAGCTATAAAGGGTCATAATTCAGTTAGTCCCTGTATTATTATAGCGCTCTGGTGTGTGCTGGCATACTTTCTCTCTGTCTCCCCAAAGGGCTTTTGTGGGGTCCTGTCTCCTTGTAAGAGCATTCCCTGTGTGTGTGTGCGGTGTGTCGGTACGGCTGTGTCGACATGTTTGATGAGGAGACTTATGTGGAGGCGGAGCAGATGCCTATTAATGTGATGTCACCCCCTGCGGGGCAGACACCTGAGTGGATGGATTTATGGAAGGAATTACGTGCAAGTGTCGACTCCTTACATAAAAAATTTGACGACATGCCAAATGCGGGACAGCCGGCTTCTCAGCTCGTGCCTGTCCAGACGATTCAAAGGCCGTCAGGGGCCCTGAAACGACCACTACCTCAGATGGCAGACACAGATGTCGACACGGATACTGATGCAAGTGTCGACGACGATGAGTCAAATTTAATGTCCACTAGGGCCATTTGTGGCATGATTGAGGCAATGAAAGAGGTATTACACCTTACTGATATAAACCCGGGTACCTCAAAGAAGGGTATTATGTTTGGGGAGAAAAAACTACCTATAGTTTCTCTGACGTCCTAGTGGATGCTGGGGACTCCGAAAGGACCATGGGGAATAGCGGCTCCGCAGGAGACTGGGCACAAAAGTAAAAGCTTTAGGACTACCTGGTGTGCACTGGCTCCTCCCCCTATGACCCTCCTCCAAGCCTCAGTTAGATTTTTGTGCCCGAACGAGAAGGGTGCTCACTAGGTGGCTCTCCTGAGCTGCTTAGTAAAAAGTTTAAGTATAGGTTTTTTATTTTCAGTGAATCCTGCTGGCAACAGGTTCACTGCACCGAGGGACTAAGGGGAGAAGAAGCGAACTCACCTGCGTGCAGAGTGGATTGGGCTTCTTAGGCTACTGGACATTAGCTCCAGAGGGACGATCACAGGCCCAGCCATGGATGGGTCCCAGAGCCGCGCCGCCGGCCCCCTTACAGAGCCAGAAGACTGAAGAGGTCCGGAAAATCGGCGGCAGAAGACGTCCTGTCTTCAATAAGGTAGCGCACAGCACCGCAGCTGTGCGCCATTGCTCTCAGCACACTTCACACTCCGGTCACTGAGGGTGCAGGGCGCTGGGGGGGGCGCCCTGAGACGCAATAAAAACACCTTATATGGCAAAAAATACATCACATATAGCTCCTGGGCTATATGGATGCATTTAACCCCTGCCTATTTTTCCTTAAAAAAGCGGGAGAAAGGCCGCTGAGAAGGGGGCGGAGCCTATCTCCTCAGCACACTGGCGCCATTTTTCCTCACAGCTCCGTTGGAGGGAAGCTCCCTGACTCTCCCCTGCAGTCCTGCACTACAGAAACAGGGTAAAACAAGAGAGGGGGGGCACTAATTTGGCAGATAAATCTATACAGCAGCTATATAAGGGAAAAACACTTATATAAGGTTATCCCTGTATATATATATATATATATAGCGCTCTGGTGTGTGCTGGCAAACTCTCCCTCTGTCTCCCCAAAGGGCTAGTGCGGTCCTGTCCTCTATCAGAGCATTCCCTGTGTGTGTGCTGTGTGTCGGTACGTTGTGTCGACATGTATGAGGAGGAAAATGGTATGGAGGCAGAGCAATTGCCTGTAATAGTGATGTCACCCCCTAGGGAGTCGACACCTGACTGGATGGTCTTATGGAAGGAATTACGTGATAGTGTCAGCACTTTACAAAAGACTGTTGACGACATGAGACAGCCGGCAAATCAGTTATTACCTGTACAGGCGTCTCAAACACCGTCAGGGGCTCTAAAGCGCCCGTTACCTCAGATGGTCGACACAGACCCAGACACGGACACTGACTCCAGTGTCGACGGTGAGGAAACAAACGTATTTTCCAGTAGGGCCACACGTTACATGATCACGGCAATGAAGGAGGTTTTGAACATTTCTGATACTACAAGTACCACAAAAAAGGGTATTATGTGGGGTGTGAAAAAACTACCCGTAGTTTTTCCTGAATCAGATGAATTAAATGAGGTGTGTGATGAAGCGTGGGTTTCCCCCGATAAAAAACTGCTAATTTCTAAAAAATTATTGGCATTATACCCTTTCCCGCCAGAGGTTAGGGCGCGTTGGGAAACACCCCCTAGGGTAGATAAGGCGCTCACACGCTGTCACAACTGAGGGCCTAAGCTGACGGGAGGCAGCCTCAGTTGTAGGGGCTGAGATGTACCGGAACCTGGGAGGTTGTATCAGACCCCTGGACATGTAAGTAACATGAATAATAACTGCCCGAAGGCGTGACCACGACAACTTGGATAAAAGTCAATGATGTTTATTATGACAACTCCGCAACACAGCAGCAGTAAAAGAAAACGTAAAAGTCAGCAAAGAATAAATACAGTTCCTGGGTACTACAGGATGGCAGGAGCCACAGGGCACTGGTAGTGTGAGATAGTTCTTATGATCTTCTAGATGGAAAGTCCTTACCAGGCCCGACTGTAGCAATGGAGATAACCCAGGATTGTGCCAGCTGGTGTTCCAGGAAAATCTGGGTTGCTGAAGATAAAACAGCTGCTGTGGATACTGGCTGGAACCAGACTGTTGTTAGCACGGAGTGGATACTGGCTGGAACCAGTTAAATAATAAATGAACTTGGGAGCGATGAAATATGAACTGAAATGTAGAACTTGAGAGCGGAGAAATAATAATACCGGTGGAGAGTGGTAAAGTGTAGAAAGGACACCGGCCCTTTAAGGGAAGCTGTACTCTGCTGGAAGCTGAGCTGGAAGCAGGTAATGTTGTAGCTGGAAACAGATGAATCCACAATGGATTGGAGAGTCAGGCTACACCGCAGGTGGAATGCTGGTGCGGGTCTCTATGGTGGAAGTCTTGAGACAGGAGCTGGAACCTGGAAGACAATCACAGGAGAGAGACAAACAGGAACTAGGTTTGACAACCAAAGCACTGACGCCTTCCTTGCTCAGGCACAGTGTATTTATACCTGCAGCAAGGAAGGGATTGGCTAGGCAATTATGCAGATTATCAATACTGAGAACAGATTGGTGGAAATGATCAGCTGACAGAATCCAAGATGGCTGCGCCCATGCAGACACTTGGAGGGAAGTTTGGTTTGTAATCCATGTGGTAATGAAAACAGTAATGGCGGCGCCGGCCACCGGAGACAGGAGGCGCCAGGCTGACAGATGCACATCCAACCACGCGGACACAGCGGAGGCCGCGGCTGACGTAATTGCCACTCAGACACTCTGCATGCAGAAGTTCAGGGACGGCGGCGGAGGCCGCGGGAGACGCCATGCCAGGTGTAATATGGCGTTTACTGTGACAGCGTCCCAGAGTGACAGGAGAGGATACAGGAATGTACACATCAGGATAACAGATGGGATCCGGTCCTGGAGCGCTGAGCCAGCCTTAGGAGGCATCTGATGGGTAAGAAATGGCGTCCAGATACCCGGATCGTGACAGCACCCCCCCCCTTTAGGAGTGGCCCCAGGACACTTCTTTGGCTTTTGAGGAAACTTGGAATGGAATCTCCGGACCAAGGCAGGAGCATGGACATCAGAAGCATTGGTCCATGAACGTTCCTCAGGACCATAACCCTTCCAGTCAATAAGATATTGTAGTTGACCGTAACGGTGACGTAAGTCCAGGATCTTGGCCACTTCATACTCAACGCCTCGTTGAGTTTGGACTTTCGGAGTTGGAGGAAGTGAGGAATGAAACCGATTCAAGATCAGCGGTTTCAACAGGGAAACATGGAATGTCCTGGGTATTTTTAAGAAGGGAGGCAACTGGAGTCTGTAAGCAACAGGATTGATGACTTGTTCAATCTTGAAAGGACCGATATAGCGAGGTGCAAACTTCATACTGGGAACTCTTAACCTCAAATTCTTCGTGGATAACCATACCCGATCACCCACCTTGAGAGCAGGAACTGCTCGACGCTTCTTATCCGCAAACTTCTTGTACCTGAACGATGCCTTGAGCAGAGCTGATCGTACGCTCTTCCAGATATTGGCAAACTGATGCAAGGTGATATCCACTGCGGGGACAGAAGTTGCTGGAAGCGGTTGGAACTCAGGGACTTTAGGGTGGAATCCAAAGTTAGTGAAGAATAGTGTTGAAGCAGATGAAGAATGATACTGGTTGTTATGACAGAACTCGGCCCAGGGAAGTAATTGAACCCAGTCATCTTGAGAGGAGGACACATAGATGCGGAGGAAGGCCTCCAAGTCCTGATTCACCCTCTCGGTTTGACCATTGGTCTGAGGATGGTAAGCCGTGGAAAACTTTAGCTTGACTTGGAGGACTTGACATAAACTTCGCCAGAATTTGGCTGTGAATTGAACTCCTCGATCTGAGATAATTTCTTCAGGAAGACCGTGGAGTCGGAAGATCTCTTGTATGAATACTTGAGCCAACTTGGAAGCTGACGGAAGACCGGTGAGAGGAATGAAGTGTGCCATCTTGGTGAACCGGTCAACTACCACCCAGATGGTATTGAACTTGTTGCACATGGGTAAGTCTGTAATGAAATCCATCGACAAGTGGGTCCATGGTCGACGGGGAACGGATAGTGGAACCAGTTGCCCCGCAGGCGACTGGCGGGATACTTTATGTTGGGCACACTTTGGGCAAGATGCAATAAACTCCAAGACGTCCTTTTTCAGAGTTGGCCACCAATAGGACCTAGAGATAAACTCCAGGGTTTTTTGGATACCTGTATGTCCGGCAAAACGGGAAGCATGGGCCCAATGCATGAGCTTCTTCCTTAGCATCGGCTTCACAAAACTTTTCCCTGATGGGGGCGTAGAGTCCATCCCTACCGTGGAGAATGCCAACGGATTTATAATAGGATGCTTGTCTGAAGACTCTGACTCATTTTCTTGCTCCCATGAGCGGGAAAGGGCATCGGCCTTGCGATTCTGAGAGCCCGGACAGAACTGGAGTTTAAAGTCGAACCTGGAAAAGAAAAGTGCCCATCTGGCCTGACGAGGGTTGAGACATTGTGCGCCCTTCAGGTATAAAAGGTTCTTGTGGTCTGTAAGTATGGTGATTGAATGAGAAGCTCCCTCCAACAGATACCTCCACTCTTCTAGAGCGAGCTTGATGGCTAGCAACTCCTGGTCGCCAATGGCATAGTTGCGCTCAGCTGGGGAGAACTTCCGGGAGAAGAAACTGCAAGGGTGTAAATGGCCATCTTTAGCCCTCTGAGATAACACCGCTCCTACTCCAACGGAGGAGGCATCCACCTCTAAGATGAAAGGAGAGTCGATGTCAGGCTGTTTCAGAACAGGCGCAGAGATGAACCTTTGTTTTAAAAGATGAAATGCTTGCATGGCTTCTTCAGACCACTTGGACGGGTTAGCACCCTTCTTAGTGAAAGCAGTAATAGGCGCCACAATGGTGGAAAAGTCTCGTATAAACTTTCGGTAATAGTTGGCGAACCCTAAGAACCTCTGGACCCCTTTGAGGGTTAAGGGTACCGGCCAATTTTGGATTGCTTGTAGTTTCTCAGGATCCATCTCTAGTCCGGAACCGGACACAATGTACCCTAGAAACGGAATGGACTTGACTTCAAAGACGCATTTTTCTAATTTGCAATAGAGATGATTGACACGGAGACGGGACAGAACCTCTTTAACCCAAAAACGATGTTCCTCTAAATCGTTGGCAAAAATGAGGATATCGTCTAGATAGACCACGACATGACGGTATAGAATGTCTCTGAAGATCTCATTGACAAAATGCTGGAAGACAGCTGGAGCATTGCTCAATCCGAAGGGCATGACGAGGTACTCATAATGTCCGTCACGGGTGTTAAAGGCGGTCTTCCACTCGTCACCCTCACGGATCCGGATGAGATTGTATGCACCTCGCAAGTCCAGCTTTGTAAAGATGGTAGCTCCGCTAACTCTGTCAAAGAGCTCAGTAATCAGGGGTAAAGGATAACGGTTCTTGATGGTAATGTCATTCAAACCTCTGTAGTCGATGCACGGCCGCAGACCACCATCTTTCTTTTTTACAAAAAAGAAGCCTGCGCCGGCTGGAGAAGAAGAAGGTCGAATGAACCCCTTTGCTAGGTTCTCTTTAATATATTCCTCCATAGAATGCGTCTCAGGCAGAGACAACGGATAAGTTCGGCCTCGAGGTGGAACCTTCCCTGGAACGAGATCAATCGGACAGTCCCATTCTCTATGAGGAGGAAGGATATCAGCAGAAGCTTTACTGAACACATCCGTGAAATCTTGATATGGAGGAGGTGGAACATCAGACGACCTGGGGGAGGAAGAACAGACAGGCAATACTTTAAACAAACATGTCTCAGCACAGGAGGAACCCCATGCCAGGATTTGCGTAGTCGTCCAATCAATTGTAGGATTGTGAAGACGGAGCCATGGAAGGCCCAGGACCACAGGATGTGTGGCTCTTGGAATCACTAAAAAAGAAATAAGTTCGGAATGAAGAACTCCCACTCTCAGACGAACTGGTAGAGTCCTTAAAGAAATAACTGCATCAAAAATTTTGCTGCCATCCACGGCAGTTAAAGAAATGGACGAAGGAAGTCTCTCGGTGGGTAGGGACCACCGTTTAACATAGGCTTCGGTAATAAAGTTCCCAGCTGCTCCGGAATCAAGGAGGGCAATGACGTTCCGATAACGTTGAGCAACTTGAAGCGAGACTGGGAGATTACAATCTTGAGGAGATGGAGAGGAGATCATTACTCCTAGCCTGCCCTCTCCTTGGCGAGCTAGGATTTGGAGTTTCCCGGACGTTTGGGACAGGCATTAATGGTGTGAGACGGAGCTGCACAATAGAGACAGAGAAACTCGGAGAGACGTCTTCGGCGCTCAGCAGGAGTTAAACGGGAACGGCCAAGTTGCATAGGCTCATCTTTAGATGGTGACAGTTGACGAGGAGGAGGAGCAGAAGATTTTGGAGCAGATGATCTTCCACGCTCAGTTGCTCTCTCTCTGAAACGTAAATCAACTTTCGTGCAGAGTGAGATTAGCTCATCTAACTTAGAAGGTAAGTCTCTGGTAGCTAACTCATCTTTAATACGCTCAGATAAGCCATGCCAGAATGCAGCATACAGGGCCTCGTCGTTCCATGCCAGTTCGGATGCCAGGATCTGGAACTGTATCAGATATTGTCCTACAGTACGTGACCCCTGGCGTAAACGGAGAATCTCGGATGAAGCTGAGGTTACCCGGCCTGGCTCGTCGAAGATGCGCCTGAATGTTGACACGAAGGCAGTGTAGGAAGATAGCAGGGTGTCGGACCTCTCCCATAACGGTGATGCCCAATCAAGGGCTGAGCCACTGAGAAGAGAAATAATGTAGGCAATTTTTGTACGGTCACTGGGAAAATTGCCAGGTTGTAGCTCAAACTGAATCTCACACTGGTTGAGAAATCCCCTGCAGAATCTTGGAGATCCGTCAAATTTTGCTGGCGTTGGAAGATGAAGACGTGGAGCAGAAATGGGTAAGGTGGGTGGGGTTATAGCTGGAGTCACTGTGGTTGACGCACCAGACGCGCCTGATCCACGGAGAGTTGTCTGAATCCCATCCAGCCGAGTAGAGAGATCCTGGAGACAGCGGATGATGTGGCCCTGTGCAGCCTCCTGATGTTCTAGTCGGGCTGCCAGTTCTTGCATCGGCCTGGCCGCTTGATCCTGGTCTCCGGCTGGATTCATTAGGTCAGTGCTTACTGTCACAACTGAGGGCCTAAGCTGACGGGAGGCAGCCTCAGTTGTAGGGGCTGAGATGTACCGGAACCTGGGAGGTTGTATCAGACCCCTGGACATGTAAGTAACATGAATAATAACTGCCCGAAGGCGTGACCACGACAACTTGGATAAAAGTCAATGATGTTTATTATGACAACTCCGCAACACAGCAGCAGTAAAAGAAAACGTAAAAGTCAGCAAAGAATAAATACAGTTCCTGGGTACTACAGGATGGCAGGAGCCACAGGGCACTGGTAGTGTGAGATAGTTCTTATGATCTTCTAGATGGAAAGTCCTTACCAGGCCCGACTGTAGCAATGGAGATAACCCAGGATTGTGCCAGCTGGTGTTCCAGGAAAAGCTGGGTTGCTGAAGATAAAACAGCTGCTGTGGATACTGGCTGGAACCAGACTGTTGTTAGCACGGAGTGGATACTGGCTGGAACCAGTTAAATAATAAATGAACTTGGGAGCGATGAAATATGAACTGAAATGTAGAACTTGAGAGCGGAGAAATAATAATACCGGTGGAGAGTGGTAAAGTGTAGAAAGGACACCGGCCCTTTAAGGGAAGCTGTACTCTGCTGGAAGCTGAGCTGGAAGCAGGTAATGTTGTAGCTGGAAACAGATGAATCCACAATGGATTGGAGAGTCAGGCTACACCGCAGGTGGAATGCTGGTGCGGGTCTCTATGGTGGAAGTCTTGAGACAGGAGCTGGAACCTGGAAGACAATCACAGGAGAGAGACAAACAGGAACTAGGTTTGACAACCAAAGCACTGACGCCTTCCTTGCTCAGGCACAGTGTATTTATACCTGCAGCAAGGAAGGGATTGGCTAGGCAATTATGCAGATTATCAATACTGAGAACAGATTGGTGGAAATGATCAGCTGACAGAATCCAAGATGGCTGCGCCCATGCAGACACTTGGAGGGAAGTTTGGTTTGTAATCCATGTGGTAATGAAAACAGTAATGGCGGCGCCGGACACCGGAGACAGGAGGCGCCAGGCTGACAGATGCACATCCAACCACGCGGACACAGCGGAGGCCGCGGCTGACGTAATCGCCACTCAGACACTCTGCATGCAGAAGTTCAGGGACGGCGGCGGAGGCCGCGGGAGACGCCATGCCAGGTGTAATATGGCGTTTACTGTGACAGCGTCCCAGAGTGACAGGAGAGGATACAGGAATGTACACATCAGGATAACAGATGGGATCCGGTCCTGGAGCGCTGAGCCAGCCTTAGGAGGCATCTGATGGGTAAGAAATGGCGTCCAGATACCCGGATCGTGACACACGCTTATCAAAACAAGTGGCGTTACCGTCTCCTGATACGGCCGCCCTCAAGGAACCAGCTGATAGGAAGCTGGAAAATATCCTAAAAAGTATATACACACATACTGGTATTATACTGCGACCAGCAATCGCCTCAGCCTGGATGTGCAGTGCTGGGGTGGCTTGGTCGGATTCCCTGACTGAAAATATTGATACCCTGGACAGGGACAGTATATTATTGACTATAGAGCATTTAAAGGATGCATTTCTATATATGCGAGATGCACAGAGGGATATTTGCACTCTGGCATCAAGAGTAAGTGCGCTGTCCATTTCTGCCAGAAGAGGGTTATGGACGCGACAGTGGTCAGGTGATGCGGATTCCAAACGGCATATGGAAGTATTGCCGTATAAAGGGGAGGAGTTATTTGGGGTCGGTCTATCGGACCTGGTGGCCACGGCAACGGCTGGGAAATCCACCTTTTTACCCCAGGTCACCTCTCAGCAGAAAAAGACACCGTCTTTTCAGGCTCAGTCCTTTCGTCCCCATAAGGGCAAGCGGGCAAAAGGCCACTCATATCTGCCCCGGGGCAGAGGAAGGGGAAAAAGACTGCAGCAGGCAGCCTCTTCCCAGGAACAGAAGCCCTCCCCCGCTTCTGCCAAGTCCTCAGCATGACGCTGGGGCCTTACAAGCGGACTCAGGCACGGTGGGGGCCCGTCTCAAGATTTTCAGCGCGCAGTGGGCTCACTCGCAAGTGGACCCCTGGATCCTGCAGGTAGTATCTCAGGGGTACAAATTGGAATTCGAGACGTCTCCCCCTCGCCGGTTCCTGAAGTCTGCTTTACCAACGTCTCCCTCCGACAGGGAGGCGGTATTGGAAGCCATTCACAAGCTGTATTCCCAGCAGGTGATAATCAAGGTACCCCTCCTACAACAGGGAAAGGGGTATTATTCCACGCTGTTTGTGGTACCGAAGCCGGACGGCTCGGTGAGACCTATTTTAAATCTGAAATCCTTGAACACTTACATACAAAGGTTCAAATTCAAGATGGAGTCACTCAGAGCAGTGATAGCGAACCTGGAAGAAGGGGACTATATGGTGTCTCTGGACATCAAGGATGCTTACCTCCATGTCCCAATTTGCCCTTCTCACCAAGGGTACCTCAGGTTTGTGGTACAGAACTGTCACTATCAGTTTCAGACGCTGCCGTTTGGATTGTCCACGGCACCCCGGGTCTTTACCAAGGTAATGGCCGAAATGATGATTCTTCTTCGAAGAAAAGGCGTCTTAATTATCCCTTACTTGGACGATCTCCTGATAAGGGCAAGGTTCAGAAAACAGTTAGAGGTCGGAGTAGCACTATCTCAAGTAGTACTACGACAGCACGGGTGGATCCTAAATATTCCAAAATCGCAGCTGATTCCGACGACACGTCTGCTGTTCCTAGGGATGATTCTGGACACAGTCCAGAAAAAGGTGTTTCTCCCGGAGTAGAAAGCCAGGGAGTTATCCGACCTAGTCAGGAACCTCCTAAAACCAGGCCAAGTGTCAGTGCATCAATGCACAAGGGTCCTGGGAAAAATGGTGGCTTCTTACGAAGCGATTCCATTCGGCAGATTCCACACAAGAACTTTTCAGTGGGATCTGCTGGACAAATGGTCCGGATCGCATCTTCAAATGCATCAGCGGATAACCCTGTCTCCAAGGACAAGGGTGTCTCTCCTGTGGTGGTTACAGAGTGCTCATCTTCTAGAGGGCCGCAGATTCGGCATTCAGGACTGGGTCCTGGTGACCACGGATGCCAGCCTGAGAGGCTGGGGAGCAGTCACACAGGGAAGAAATTTCCAGGGCTTGTGGTCAAGCATGGAAACGTCACTTCACATAAATATCCTGGAACTAAGGGCCATTTACAATGCCCTAAGTCAGGCAAGGCCTCTGCTTCAGGGTCAGCCGGTGTTGATCCAGTCGGACAACATCACGGCAGTCGCCCACGTAAACAGACAGGGCGGCACAAGAAGCAGGAGGGCAATGACGGAAGTTGCAAGGATTCTTCGCTGGGCGGAAAATCATGTGATAGCACTATCAGCAGTGTTCATTCCGGGAGTGGACAACTGGGAAGCAGACTTCCTCAGCAGACACGACCTCCCCCCGGGAAAGTGGGGACTTCACCCAGAAGTCTTCCACATGATTGTGAACCGTTGGGAAAAACCAAAGGTGGACATGATGGCGTCCCGCCTCAACAAAAAACTGGACAGATATTGCGCCAGGTCAAGGGACCCTCAGGCAATAGCTGTGGACGCTCTGGTAACACCGTGGGTGTACCAGTCAGTGTATGTGTTCCCTCCTCTGCCTCTCATACCCAAGGTACTGAGAATCATAAGAAGGAGAGGAGTAAGGACTATACTCGTGGCTCCGGATTGGCCAAGAAGGACTTGGTACCCGGAACTTCAAGAGATGCTCACGGAAGACCCGTGGCCTCTACCTCTAAGAAAGGACCTGCTCCAGCAGGGACCCTGTCTGTTCCAAGACTTACCGCGGCTGCGTTTGACGGCATGGCGGTTGAACGCCGGATCCTGAAGGAAAAAGGCATTCCGGATGAAGTTATCCCTACCCTGATCAAAGCCAGGAAGGATGTAACTGTGCAACATTATCACCGTATTTGGCGTAAATATGTTGCGTGGTGTGAGGCCAGGAAGGCCCCTACAGAGGAATTTCAACTGGGTCGTTTCCTGCATTTCCTGCAAACAGGACTGTCTATGGGCCTAAAATTAGGGTCCATTAAGGTTCAAATTTCGGCCCTGTCGATATTCTTCCAAAAAGAACTAGCTTCAGTTCCTGAAGTTCAGACATTTGTCAAGGGGGTACTGCATATACAGCCTCCTTTTGTGCCTCCAGTGGCACCTTGGGATCTCAATGTAGTTTTGGGGTTCCTAAAATCACATTGGTTTGAACCACTCACCACTGTGGACTTAAAATATCTCACATGGAAAGTGGTAATGCTGTTAGCCCTGGCTTCAGCCAGGCGTGTCTCAGAATTGGCGGCTTTATCCTATAAAAGCCCTTACCTAATTTTTCATACGGACAGGGCAGAATTGAGGACTCGTCCTCAATTTCTCCCTAAGGTGGTTTCAGCATTTCACTTAAACCAGCCTATTGTGGTACCTGCGGCTACTAGGGACTTGGAGGATTCCAAGTTGCTGGACGTAGTCAGGGCCCTGAAAATATATGTTTCCAGGACGGCTGGAGTCAGAAAATCTGACTCGCTGTTTATCCTGTATGCACCCAACAAGCTGGGTGCTCCTGCTTCTAAGCAGACTATTGCTCGTTGGATTTGTAGTACAATTCAGCTTGCACATTCTGTGGCAGGCCTGCCATAGCCAAAATCTGTAAAAGCCCATTCCACACGGAAAGTGGGCTCATCTTGGGCGGCTGCCCGAGGGGTCTCGGCTTTACAACTTTGCCGAGCAGCTACTTGGTCAGGGGCAAACACGTTTGCTAAATTCTACAAATTTGATACCCTGGCTGAGGAGGACCTGGAGTTCTCTCATTCGGTGCTGCAGAGTCATCCGCACTCTCCCGCCCGTTTGGGAGCTTTGGTATAATCCCCATGGTCCTTTCGGAGTCCCCAGCATCCACTAGGACGTCAGAGAAAATAAGAATTTACTTACCGATAATTCTATTTCTCATAGTCCGTAGTGGATGCTGGGCGCCCATCCCAAGTGCGGATTGTCTGCAATACTTGTACATAGTTATTGTTACAAAAATCGGGTTATTATTTGTTGTGAGCCATCTTTTCAGAGGCTCCTCTGTTATCATGCTGTTAACTGGGTTCAGATCACAAGTTGTACGGTGTGATTGGTGTGGCTGGTATGAGTCTTACCCGGGATTCAAAATCCTTCCTTATTGTGTACGCTCGTCCGGGCACAGTATCCTAACTGAGGCTTGGAGGAGGGTCATAGGGGGAGGAGCCAGTGCACACCAGGTAGTCCTAAAGCTTTTACTTTTGTGCCCAGTCTCCTGCGGAGCCGCTATTCCCCATGGTCCTTTCGGAGTCCCCAGCATCCACTACGGACTATGAGAAATAGAATTATCGGTAAGTAAATTCTTATTTTTTCCCCCATCTGAGGAATTGAATGAGGTGTGTGAAGAAGCGTGGGCTTTCCCCGATAAAAAATTGGTGATTTCAAAAAAATTACTAATGGCGTTCCCTTTCTCGTCAGAGGATAGGTCACGTTGGGAAACTCCCCCTAGGGTGGATAAAGCGCTCACACGTTTGTCTAAAAAGGTGGCACTACCGTCTCCGGATACGGCCGCCCTAAAGGAACCTGCTGATAGAAAGCAGGAGGCTATCCTAAAATCTATTTACACACACACTGGTGTTATACTGAGACCAGCTATTGCCTCAGCCT
The DNA here is from genome assembly GCF_028390025.1 of Pseudophryne corroboree. Classification (NCBI taxonomy): domain Eukaryota; kingdom Metazoa; phylum Chordata; class Amphibia; order Anura; family Myobatrachidae; genus Pseudophryne; species Pseudophryne corroboree. Next base: position 1,065,023,673 of record NC_086444.1, read on the forward strand.
GGATGTGCAGTGCTGCTGCTGCTTGGTCAGATTCCCTGTCGGAAAATATTGACACCCTAGACAGAGACACTATATTGCTAACAATAGAGCATATAAAAGACTCGGTCTTATACATGAGAGATGCACAGAGGGAGATCTGCCGGCTGGCATCTAGAAATAGTGCTTTGTCCATTTCTGCTAGGAGAGGCTTATGGACTCGGCAGTGGACAGGAGATGCAGATTCTAAAAGGCACATGGAAGTTTTGCCTTATAAGGGTGAGGAGTTATTCGGGGACGGTCTCTCAGACCTTGTTTCCACAGCAACGGCTGGGAAGTCTGCATTTTTGCCCCATGTCCCCTCACAGCCTAAGAAAGCACCGTATTACCAAGTACAGTCCTTTCGACCCCAGAAAAACAGGCGGGGAAAAGGCGGGTCCTTTCTGTCTAGAGGCAGAGGAAGGGGGAAAAAGCTGCAACACACAGCTGGTTCCCAGGACCAAAAGTCCTCCCCCGCTTCTTCCAAATCAGCCGCATGACGGTGGGGCTCCACAGGCGGAGCCAGGTACGGTGGGGGGCCGCCTCAAGAATTTCAGCGATCAGTGGGCTCGCTCACGGGTGGATCCCTGGATCCTTCAAGTAGTATCTCAGGGGTACAAGCTGGAATTCGAGGCGCCGCCCCCCCGCCGTTTCCTCAAATCAGCCTTACCGATGACTCCATCGGGCAGGGAGGCTGTGCTAGAGGCCATTCACAAGCTGTATTCCCAGCAGGTGATAGTCAGGGTACCCCTACTTCAACAAGGCCGGGGCTACTATTCCACACTGTTTGTGGTACCGAAACCAGACGGTTCGGTGAGACCCATTTTAAATTTGAAATCCTTGAACACTTACATAACAAAATTCAAGTTCAAGATGGAATCGCTCAGGGCGGTTATTGCAAGCCTGGACGAGGGGGATTACATGGTATCCCTGGACATCAAGGATGCTTACCTGCATGTCCCTATTTACCTTCCTCACCAGGAGTACCTCAGATTTGTGGTACAGGATTGCCATTACCAATTCCAGACACTACCGTTTGGACTGTCCACGGCACCGAGGGTGTTTACCAAGGTAATGGCAGAAATGATGATACTCCTTCGAAAAAAGGGAGTTTTAATTATCCCATACTTGGACGATCTCCTTATAAAGGCGAGGTCCAGGGAGCAGTTACTGGTCGGAGTAGCACTATCTCAGGAAGTGCTACAACAGCATGGCTGGATTCTGAACATTCCAAAGTCACAGCTGGTTCCTTCCACTCGCTTACTGTTCCTGGGGATGATTTTGGACACAGAACTGAAAAAAGTGTTTCTCCCGCAGGAGAAAGCCAAGGAGCTGTCATCTCTAGTCAGAGACCTCCTAAAACCAAAACGGGTATCGGTGCATCGCTGCACACGAGTCCTGGGAAAAATGGTGGCTTCATACGAAGCAATTCCATTCGGCAGGTTCCATGCGAGGACCTTCCAGTGGGACCTCTTGGACAAAGGGGTCGGGATCGCATCTTCAGATGCATCAAATGATAACCCTGTCTCCAAGGACCAGGGTGTCTCTACTGTGGTGGCTGCAGAGTGCTCATCTTTTAGAGGGCCGCAGATTCGGCATACAGGACTGGGTCCTGGTGACCACGGATGCCAGCCTTCGAGGCTGGGGAGCAGTCACACAGGGAAGAAACTTCCAAGGACTATGGTCAAGTCAGGAGACTTCCCTACACATAAATATTCTGGAACTAAGGGCCATTTACAATGCCCTAAGTCAGGCAAGACCCCTGCTTCAAAACCAGCCGGTACTGATCCAGTCAGACAACATCACGGCAGTCGCCCATGTGAACCGACAGGGCGGCACAAGAAGCAGGATGGCAATGGCAGAAGCCACAAGGATTCTCCGATAGGCGGAAAATCACGTACTAACACTGTCAGCAGTGTTCATTCCGGGAGTGGACAACTGGGAAGCAGACTTCCTCAGCAGACACGACCTACACCCGGGAGAGTGGGGACTTCATCCAGAAGTCTTCCTACTGTTGGTAAACCGTTGGGAAAGGCCACAGGTGGACATGATGGCGTCCCGCCTCAACAAAAAGCTAAAGAGATATTGCGCCAGGTCAAGGGACCCTCAGGCGATAGCTGTGGACGCTCTAGTGACACGGTGGGTGTACCAGTCGGTTTATGTGTTCCCTCCTCTGCCTCTCATACCAAAGGTATTGGGAATGATAGGAAGGCGAGGAGTAAGAACGATACTCGTGGTTCCGGATTGGCCAAGAAGGGCTTGGTACCCGGAACTTCAGGAAATTATATCAGAGGACCCATGGCCTCTACCGCTCAGACAGGATCTGCTGCAGCAGGGGCCCTGTCTGTTCCAAGACTTACCGCGGCTGCGTTTGACGGCATGGCGGTTGAATTCCGGATCCTAAAGGAAAAGGGCATTCCGGAGGAAGCCATTCCTACGCTAATAAAAGCCAGGAAAGAAGTAACCGCGAACCATTATCACCGTATTTGGCGAAGATATGTTGCGTGGTGTGAGGCTCAGAAGGCCCCAACAGAGGAATTTCAGCTGGGTCGCTTTCTACACTTCCTACAGTCGGGAGTGACTATGGGCCTAAAATTGGGTTCCATTAAAGTCCAGATTTCGGCCCTGTCGATTTTCTTCCAGAAAGAACTGGCTTCACTGCCTGAAGTTCAGACTTTTGTAAAGGGAGTGCTTCATATTCAGCCCCCTTTTGTGCCTCCCGTGGCACCTTGGGATCTCAATGTGGTGTTGAATTTCCTAAAATCACATTGGTTTGAACCACTTAAAACTGTGGATCTGAAATATCTCACGTGGAGAGTGGTCATGTTGTTGGCCTTGGCTTCGGCCAGGCGTGTGTCAGAATTGGCGGCTTTGTCTTGTAAAAGCCCTTATCTGATTTTTCATATGGATAGGGCAGAATTGAGGACTCGTCCCCAGTTTCTCCCTAAGGTGGTATCTGCTTTTCACTTGAACCAACCTATTGTGGTGCCTGCGGCTACTGGGGACTTGGAGGATTCCAAGTTACTGGATGTAGTCAAGGCCCTGAAACTTTATGTTTCCAGGACGGCTGGAGTCAGAAAGACTGACTCGCTTTTTGTCCTGTACGCACCCAACAAGATAGGTGCTCCTGCTTCTAAGCAGTCTATTGCGCGCTGGATTTGTAGCACTATTCAGCTGGCGCATTCTGCGGTAGGCTTACCGCAGCCTAAATCTGTAAAAGCCCATTCCACACGGAAGGTGGGCTCATCTTGGGCGGCTGCCCGAGGGGTCTCGGCTTTACAACTTTGCCGAGCTGCTACTTGGTCAGGGGCAAACACGTTTGCAAAATTCTACAAATTTGATACCCTGGCTGAGGAGGACCTGGAGTTCTCTCATTCGGTGCTGCAGAGTCATCCGCACTCTCCCGCCCGTTTGGGAGCTTTGGTATAATCCCCATGGTCCTTACGGAGTCCCCAGCATCCACTAGGACGTTAGAGAAAATAAGATTTTACTCACCGGTAAATCTATTTCTCGTAGTCCGTAGTGGATGCTGGGCGCCCATCCCAAGTGCGGAGTGTCTGCAATACTTGTATATAGTTATTGCCTAACTAAAGGGTTATTGTTGAGCCATCTGTTGAGAGGCTCAGTTATATTTCATACTGTTAACTGGGTATAGTATCACGAGTTATACGGTGTGATTGGTGTGGCTGGTATGAGTCTTACCCGAGATTCAAAAATCCTTCCTTATTGTGTCAGCTCTTCCGGGCACAGTATCCTAACTGAGGTCTGGAGGAGGGGCATAGAGGGAGGAGCCAGTGCACACCAGATAGTACCAAATCTTTCTTATAGAGTGCCCAGTCTCCTGCGGAGCCCGTCTATTCCCCATGGTCCTTACGGAGTCCCCAGCATCCACTACGGACTACGAGAAATAGATTTACCGGTGAGTAAAATCTTATTTTTTCTAATGTAAAAATCTTAACAGTTTTAGGTGCATTAATTTACTTGTATTTTATTTATTTATTATGTATTTATTTGTTCTCATAGATGGATGAAATTAGTTTGATTCAAAGCTGGTCCAGGTATAATAACAAGGTCCAAGCCCTCCAGCAAACACTTGGACTTCCCTCATGGCAAAATTCAGAGGTAATTACTAATTACTGGTGATGTTACTGTGGGGCCTGTTCATCATTACATCATTATCACTAGCGATTATACTTTAAAGTGACTGCGATTCATCGTGCCTCACTAACTACAGTATCACTGCCGATGTGGCGTCAGCTATTTGGAATTGTGATAACTTTTTCAGTGATTTCCCTATGCTACTGCTCGATCACCCCGCTCAGAGCTGTAGCACCCCCACTCCCCCGCGGCCGGTGTCAATTCTGCTGCTGTTTGTAACAAAAAAAAACACCAATCACGCTGCTGTATGTAAACCATACTTGCCTACTCTCCCGGAATGGCTGGGAGGCTCCCAAAAAATTGTGAAGAGCAGGCGAGTCTCCAGATTTTTAATGTCCCCCCTGCCCGGCTGCCAACTTAGTGAGTGAAGGGCGGTCCGGGCAGTCAATGATGCGATTCTTGCTGAATCGCATCATCATAGCCATGCCCCTAGCAGTATAATGTTGGTAATATCGGCATTCCAGAGCGGGGGACGTGGCTTCAATGACATGGCCATGGTAACCACGCCCCAATTCCCCCTCCGCCCCCTCTTGGCATCACAGCCCTGTATTTTGTAACACCCCCACCCCCTTCCCCATTAGAGGCACAAACAACAGTACAAAACTGTGGGTAGCCGGGACAGGTTACACTGTGCACAGTTGTTGCTGTCAATTAATAGATCAGCTGCTGGGAGGTGTGTATGCTGCAGTCACCGGCCCGGGATAGCATGTGTATATGGTGCAACCCCCTGGTCACTGCTGCGGCCCCCCTTGCTGCCCAGTAACCCCATAATCAGAGCTGTCAGGGGTAAGAGGACATAAGCCATACCTCCCAACTGTCTCGATTCCAGCAGGACAGTCCTGCTATTTTGACACTGTCCTGCTGTCCCACCCACGTACCACAGTGTTCTGAGGAGGGGGGAGGCAGTTGGGAGAGCCTGTGATCACTGCTGCTCTGATATGGAAAGCAGCTGGTGACCACGGAATAGATGCCCCCTTTATCCGAGGCAACACCCCCTTTATCCGAGGCTCCACCCCTTTTCAGGCAGAGACGCACCATGTCACGAAAAGGAGACTGTACAAGGTGGGAGGTTTGCATAAGCCAATGTGAAGAATCCATGCTCCATAACTCAGTAGAACACCTTAAGCAGCAATACCTATATACAGATGTGTCCTCATACATTTTGCCTCAATCTGCCATGTAGCAGGAGATGCCTGGCGTGGCCTGAAATCATTCCCCTTTAATAGACCTAATTTTCATGGGTCAGATGAATCTAAAAGCACATTTCACCCCAGATGGACACCCTTGGCTTCACCTTAATAACAGCAAGTTTACATAGGAGAACATGTCTTCCTACTGCCTTTCACAAGGAAGTTAGTGTATAATGAAATGAAGAGATAATTATTCAGTGAAATGAGTACCGGGGTGCGGAAAGGTGGTGGGTAGGTGGTGTGCTCAGGCTAGCTCTACAAATCACTGAGTTTGGCTGGAGTAGGAAAAAGTCTCAGCGTGCCTTGGATCCCTGCTGCAGGGCAAGGGTCACCTAACTACAAGGGTACCCACAGCACAGGGAGGTGAAAATGAACTTGTGGGGCATTTTGAATTGGTGGACAGATTTTGTGCATGCGCTATGTATCTGTGCAGTCACAACCGATGGGGTGACTTTCCATTCACCCTCTTTGGTAGGACTATTCTTAGTACAAATCATGTTAGCCACCTCCTGTTTGGCAACAATAACAGGCGAAGAAGGAGACTCTTTTTCTCACGGTAAGTGGGGTTTTAGTATATGAAGCCCTCTATTTCTTCCCAATCACATTTCTGTGTTCACTTTAGTCTTGTTTTGTTTTAGATGAATGAAACGGAACCCAGGTGGGACACATATGAGTTACAAGTGCAAGCTCTTAAGAAAAAGCTAGGACTTTTTTCATATGACAACCCAGAGGTAATTAAACTTATTATATTGTAAAATGATTGCATGATAAGGGTGATGACCCATTACTGTCATCATATAGGGGTATATTTACTAAGCCTTGGATGAAGATTAAATGTACAGAGATAAAGTCCAGCCAGTCGACTCCCAACTGCCATGTTACAGGGGGTGTATATTGCGTGACTGGCGGTCAAGAGACTGCCGGACAGTATACCGATACGGGAGTGGGAATAGTTCCTGTTGGTCGGCATGCCGACCGTCGGGATTGTGAGGGTGCGGGAAGTAGGGGGAGGTAATATGACTGGCAGTCTCCTGATCGCCGGTCACATAAATACATCCCGCAATAGGCTGTGTTTGAAAAATGACAGAAACTGGTTGGCTGGTACTTTATCTCCATTCACTTTATCTCCATTCAAGACTTAGTAAACAGACTGCATAGAATTTATATATATTAGGATCCATTAAGCAGTGTTTGTGGGGGGTAGAATAGGTTTCCTTCCAAATTCCTATTTGTAACAATATAGATACTTAGATATCTATACAAGCGTCTCCTCTTTCTCACATGATTTACTGTCTCCAGACATCAAAAGAAAAATCCCCCTAAACAAAAAGTATAAATATAAAAGATCTCTCCACTGAAAGTTTGAGCAACACAGATTTATAAGATGCAGTTACCCAAGTAAGGGGGCGGGTAACGATATGACAACTGCGCAGGCAGCACATTCAGATAAATATACACCGTTTTACTACCCAGTTTATTTTAATAAAAGATTATAACTTCCTCCAACATAAAATACAAGTAGATAAATATCCAACCACTTTTATAGCTGACAATGTAATATTAGCAATGCAACTGTGACATTTTTATATCTACCCAACTAAAAGCGAAACTGTGTGGGATACAGTGACTCGGATAGAGGGGAAGAACATGTTTAATGTGAAGTGCTAGAGCAGAAGATTCAATATAAACATTATGATGTCAAATAAATACTGTGTGTGACTTGCAGTATTCTGCGCGCCACCAAGTCTACAAGTATAGCCATTGCAGAGATTCCTTACATTGCTAGCAAGTGATATAAGCACCGGAAGAAAGCACCAGAGACCTGGACTTGATTAAGGACAGGAATGCCATGTAATTAGAGCCTCAGAACACTACATTTGTTTTAGACACAGCACATTGAGCCCGGGAAATTCTAAAGCTTGAAATACCCAGACTATAGGCATTTTGTCACTCACATTTCCTGGTTTGTGTTCTCAACAGCTTACATTTCGTAAGTCCGGCTGTCCACAAGCAGATGACACCTCCAGGAAAATATCTCTGGCTGGCAAGCGGCACAAGACGGGAAGAGAGCTGCATAGAGAGGCTGTAAAACATTTTGCACCTTCTGCTGTTCAGTCAATGATGGAAAGTTACTCTGAAGGTTAGAAAGTATTAGTGCTACTTATTGTAAAGTCCTAACTCATTTTGGGACGGACAACAAATTAAACACACTTTTTCATGATGGAAATGTTATTTTTTATCTGAATCAACCTAAATCATTTTTAATATTTCACATATGTAAAATACATTGCAGGTTAAATACTACAGATGTGCGCGGACCCCCGTGTTTTAGTTTTGGTTCTAAATCATCATCGTTTTTTAGTTTTGCTTTTGCCAAAATCACTCTCAAGTGTTTTGGTTTTTTGGATCTGGATGAAAAAAAATGTATAAAAACAGCTAAAATCGTGTCATTTGGGCCTATTTTTGTTCCTACAGTATTAACCTCAATAACATAAATTTTCATTCATTTCCAGTAAAATTTGGCCACCTCAAAGCTCACAATATTGTTCATCAATATTGACCAAAAGCTAAGCAACTGACAATGCCTATTCTATACCTTGTATAAAACACTCTAAAAGGTTAAAGAACACAGTACGCAATTGGCGTATGGAATACCGTAAGAGTACGCACGTAGCGTAACGAACGCTTAGCCGTGGACGAGACGCACGAGCGGCACGTTCGCTCACGGCTTAGAGCGTAAAGGCAAGCACGCTATAGGCTGCCGACTAACGTAATGATACGCTATCAGCGTAGCGGACGCTCGAGACCACGAGGAGATCACAAGCGGCGCTGACGCTCACAGAGTTAAACCTTTATAACTATACCATAAACAATGTACTTATACTGTAAACCCTTGTGCAGTGATAAGGTGTAAATGCAACACAGTGTAACCTTGTTAGTTTAAAAGCTGTATGAGCGTATGTGACGCTCTGAGAACCCCTTAGCAATATAATAAACACTCAAATACTGGTCTAAGGGTCTAACGCCTTTTAAGGAAATGAATGAACGTTCAATTGCAAAAGAATACTACAATACAAGTTATACACTACCAAGATAACATAAAATACCTAACCGAATCACTACACATAAAATACAATAAAGATACAATTACATTTAAGGGGGAAGGAGAGAGAGAATGGCTTATAACATTAAATAAGAGACAATATGGTTGCAGAGAACTTACGCACCAGGGGAAACAATCGCAAGCGCCTTTCTGGATATCCAGCTCCCGATTATCAGCAATGAGAACGTTGAAGAGAGTAGAGAGCTGGCCCAGATCGGCTTGTCCTTTTATACACTACACACAATACAGTACAATGGTCCCTACATTCTTATTGTTCATTGGACACAGGAATTCGTCTTCGCATTATAACAAAAGGTCATAGGTTGGTTCATACAGGTGGGCTGTGACTATTCCTAACTGCTCAGGTGGTATAAATGTCCATAAACTTCTTATGTCCATAACTATACGCACGAGCGATTAATCCGCTTCAAACCAACACCGGAATATTGCTAATTATATTCTCTTCCGATGGATACTAAACACCACTGTGTAACCCCTGTCTGACCCTTCGTATCAAACAAAGAGGGATCTCTTTGTCCCCGAACATACTACATTAACTAAACTTTCAGATTCTATCAAAGGGACCATAATCTACAAAATACATTATATGAATAAAATATGTTACGATTGAGTCGCCCGCTAGACGAACACAAACTCTACCGTAAATGCGCATACCGCGCGTCCGCGAGTGCACGCGACCACGAGTATACGCACGCACGGGAGGGCTCATGCACGTGCAGCGGGCACACGCATGAGGTGCATATATGGCAGTGTGCAGCGTGATATTTTTCTGACTTTGACAGTCCACCCTTTGGCAGTCACCAATAACTGCCACTTCCTAAAACAGTTCAAAAAGAGAAAAATATATGTCATGTATAATACATTTCTATGATTGGGTAGGGGAGGAGAGGAGAAGGTAGGAAAAGGGTATGACCTAGTGAGATAGCAGAAGCATGTGTGTATGAATCCATGTTTGGGGGGTCATGTATCATCGTGCCGTACGTGTTTTAAATCAAGCTTCGAGGTATTGCGAAGTATACATTTGAATTCCTTCTTATCCCGTGGTACGGGTCTGTGGATGGGCTGTCAAACTTTACCGAGCTCTTTTCGGCTTTTGGTTGCGACAAAATGGGGGAGCACATTTTAGTTGATGATACATGAATGGGGGAATATGTGAGTGCTGATATCTGTGCCTATATTCCCTATCGACTATGTGTGTTATTACCTGAAGGTTGTAGAGATGAAGATAAAGAACAATTATGGTAAATGCAGTGATAAACTATGTGAGTTTAATATACATTTGCCGATTGAGGTCTTGTCTTGTGTCTTGTCTTGTCTTGTCTTGTCTCGATGTACATGTTGACTGTAGTCTCCCGATGCTTTTGCTATAAACGGTGTGCAAAAAGCTTTTTCAATGTCCATAGACTTACAAAAAAAGTGTTGGGCTAGCGTAAAATTTAAAGTACTAGGGATATGGGGGGTCTATGGCATAGTCCATCAGTTGTCTGTGTAAAAGGTTGTCAAATTCTTCTTCCAAGCGGATGTCTTTGTACCTTGGAGGAAAACAAAGGAGAAACGGGTGAAAGAAACGGACTGTGGAATCACATTTTCATCACAACATTGTCTCTATCGTTGGGTCATAAACCAAATCAGTCGTTGTTATTACAGTATCTTCACTTCTTAAACTCATCACTCGGGCGCTACGTTTACACTTTGTTAAAACCCGAATGCATCTAAATATCAGACCGACCAATATGATGACACCCAGAGTACACAAAAGAAATTTCCCTACATCCATGATAATTCCTTGAGTCCATTCTCCTAAACCAGAGAACCAATTTCGTGGGTACAACCATGACACCCAACTGGTCAGCTCATTACCCACAGCGGCAAGGGTGAGATTGTGTTTCCTTCGGAACTCCCATTTTAATTGCAAAATGTCATCCATCTTTTTGTCTATGACCTCGACCGGGTCCTCGGTGCTGTTTGTAATATATGTGCAGCACTTTATTCCATACTGAGTCGCTAGGGTAACACAATACCCGCCTGTCACAGCTGTGAGATAATTGAGAATCATCCTATGCTGAACCAGTTCTGTTTTATAAGCTTGGAGCTCCCTTCCGGTATACCTGAATGTGTCATCATACATTTCAGTGATATTGTCTAATAAATTTGCAAGCGCAGATATATATTTATAATTTATCACTCCTCTGGCGGTACGAGTGATATCTAACGCGATTAGGAATTGAATTCCGGTGGATTCATGGATCAGGTCAGAGGCCGGATGCTCTGTTCTTTCTATCAGGTGCCGTTTAACGATGTGTTCGTAATGAGTGTGAGTATAAGGAGCTTGGGCACTGCGGTGAATATCCTTCATTTTAGTGTGGGATACGGTCATTACCTCAGGCAGTACTTTTCCAATATAACATAACCCTTCTGAGTTTGGGGCAAGCCACTTATATGCCTTCCTCCCGCATATGAAATATGCATCATCGGGGAGAACATATGGGACGGAGTAGGACATTACCATATTACACATTTTCCATATGAAATCTCCTAACCCTAATTCTCCCATCTGTTTAGTACACGTATCAGTTTGTACGATATGTGCACAGTATCCTGGTGATCCTACTTCCTAGGGTATACCTATATCGGAAATATTTCCCACTACCGGCTATGTGGCGTATAAGTTCTGTATCTGTAGGCATTCTATCGGCTCTGTATGAAAAGGTCATGGTTTGGTTATTCCATGACACTTCCCAATTTCCCGGCTTTCGGGGATTGGAAATGTTAAAACATACTAGGGATCTATCCACATGATATTGGTGGAGCTTCAAACTAGGAGGACTGGAGATATTAAACCTCCTGTCCACCGGCCTCCCACCACTTAGCTCAAGTACCTCCCCTATAGTTAAAGGGAAGGGCACTAATCCTGATTTGCTATGGCCTTGAGGTACTTGAGAGCATACCCAACAATCTGTCTGATTTAACACTTTACCCACTAAGGAATGATAGTCACTCAATGGATGCCGGTCCATGTGGATATTAAAACTGGATTGGCATTTCTTGATACACCCATCCTCAACTACACTGTCACAGAGTCTACAGATACAGTTCTCTTCAGCTAACAATCCTTCACAATTTCTTCTATTGTCAATGCTACCAGATCGTTTTCTGATACTCGCCTTTACTCAGTGATTATGTTGTTCTTGGAAATCTACGCCTCCATCTCTGTCATCAGAACCCATTCCAGAACCTCTCTCGACCTCCATGGTACTCTCGCCGGAACAGACTGCTCTGGTCAACATCATGGTCAACAGGAAAATCCGGATCACAGTCTCTTGGGGCAAGTCCATCTTATAGGAGGAAATGGAGAAGAATGAGAAGGGGGAAAGAAACAATTGAGGGAGATGGGATGGGAAGTGGAGAAAAACAATAAAAGGGAACAGGGAATCGACAACTGCCTCCGATCTTATTATTCTCAATGCTCAGGTGCCGTCTCAGTCCTCCTGAAACAGACACTCCAGTGATACAACTTCCTCTACCGTCTGTTCCTTATCACGGGACCTTTCTGGATCAGCAACCTTCTTACAATGAGACGAATGAACCCAAGTCTCTCTCTCGGCAACCTTCAATGCTGTCGTGCTAATCAATAAGACTTGGTATGGTCCTTCCCATCTGTCAATAAGGCAACCTGAGCGTAGAAAATTCCGTATCATTACATAATCCCCAGGTTCAATGTCATGACAATTACTATCTGGCAGATCAGGAATCACTAACTTCAAATTATCATTCTGATTCTTTAGCTGTTTACTCATCTTAACCAAATACTTTACAGTCACTTCATTGTTACACTTCAAATCATCCTGAGGGTTAATCATGACATGCGGTTGTCGACCAAACAGAATTTCAAAAGGGGACAGATTAAGAGGGGACCTGGGAGTGGTTCTGATGCTGTATAATACAAGGGGCAAAGCTTCTGGTCATGTCAATCCTGTTTCCGCCATAACTTTGCTCAATTTATTTTTAATAGTGCTGTTCACTCTTTCTACTTTTGCACTCGCCTGGGGGCGGTACGGAGTGTGCAGCTTACTATCAATTCCCATCAACTTACACATTCCTTGAAAGACATCACTTGTAAAATGGGTACCCCTATCACTTTCAATTATTCTAGGGATACCGTATCTACACACAAATTCCTGTACAATTTTCTTAGCAGTAAACATTGCGGTATTTGTGGCCGCAGGAAATGCTTCGACCCAATTTGAAAACACATCTATACAAACTAGTACATACTTCAAATTTCGACAAGGGGGTAATTGTATGAAATCAATCTGTATTACCTGGAAAGGACCGCCTGTAGGTGGGATATGAGATGGTTCTGTTGGTATTGCCTTTCCGATATTCTTCCTCAAGCAGGTGAGGCATGACATTGCTCTCTTTCCCGCATGGGAAGAAAATCCTGGGGCGCACCAATATGCTCTTACCAACTTGCACATCCCTTCCTTGCCTAGATGAGTCAGCCCATGTGCTGCTTCAGCCAAACTTGGAAGGTATGCTCTGGGTGCCACTGGATTACCCTGTCCATCTGTCCAGAGTCCTGAGGACTCCTGGCCATATCCCTTTGCCCTCCAAACTGCCTTTTTCTGTGTGGAACACAAATTTTGCATTTCACACAATTTCTGTGTGTTGACGGTATTAAATACCATCAGTTGTGTGGTGTCTGTCTGTCTGGGGGTACCAGCTGCTAACTTAGCAGCTTCGTCTGCTCGGCTGTTACCAAGTGATACTGGGTCTTGACTATATGTATGTGCTTTACACTTGATAACAGCCACTCTGTCGGGTTCCTGTATCGCTGTTAGAAGCCTTTTGATGTGAGCTGCATGCGCTACCGGTGTACCAGCTGCCGTCATGAAATTTCTGAGGCGCCATAGGGCTCCGAAATCATGGACTACCCCGAAGGCGTATCTAGAATCGGTGTAGATATTGGCTGACTTGCCCTTAGCCAATTCACATGCTCTGGTCAGGGCAACCAGTTCAGCAACCTGGGCTGAGTGAGGTGGGCCTAGCGGTTCTGCTTCTATGGTGCCTTGGTCATCTACGACTGCGTATCCAGTACACAAGTCTCCCGAGTCCGTCTGTCTGTGACAACTACCATCAGTGTAGAAAGTAAGATCTACATCTTCCAGTGGGTTGTCACTGATGTCAGGCCTTGCCGTGAAATTTTGGGTCAAATACTCCATACAATCATGCATGTCATCTCCTGTATTAAATCCTCCTTCCCCATCACTCTCATCCTCCACCCTTTGTGCCTGTCCAGGCACACCTGGGAGATACGTTGCAGGATTTAATGCACTGCATCTCTTTATGGTGATGTTTACGGGGGCCATTAATGCCAATTCCCATCTTGTAAACCGCGCTGATGAGACGTGCCTGGTTTGGGCAGAATTCAGCAAGGCTGACACTGCATGCGGTGTATGGATTGTGAGGTTGTGTCCTAGCACTACATCTTCGCTTTTTGTAACTAGCAATGCTATCGCTGCAACACTTCGCAAGCATGTGGGGAGGGATCGCGCTACCTTATCTAGCTGAGCGCTGTAGTATGCTACCGGCCTGCTGGCATCACCGTGCTTTTGGGTTAGGACGCCTGCCGCGCAACCAGCACTTTCTGTTCCGTACAGCTCAAAGGGTTTCCCATAGTCTGGCATACCTAATGCTGGTGCCTGCGTTAGGCACTGTTTAAGTCTCTCAAATGCCATCTCGGACTCGTCTGTATGCGAAATCCGATCAGGTTTGTTTGATGAGACCATCTCCTGCAAAGGTAATGCTAGAATGGAAAAACCTGGGATCCAGTTACGGCAATACCCACACATTCCTAGAAATGTTCTGATCTGTTGCTGGGTTTGTGGCAGAGTCATGTCTCGAATTGCTTGAATTCTATCAGCGGTCAGGTGTCTCAGTCCTTGTGTCAGACAGTGTCCCAGATATTTTACTTTAGTCTGGCATAATTGCAACTTGTCTTTGGAAACCTTGTGTCCTGTGTCTGAAAGATGAAACAGGAGCTGTTTCGTATCTTTCAGGGACGCTTCCAGTGAATCTGAACATAGTAGTAAATCATCCACATATTGGATCAATACTGATCCACTCTCTGGTTGGAAAGACTGTAAACAATCATGCAAAGCCTGTGAAAATATACTTGGGCTGTCTATGAAACCTTGTGGTAATCGAGTCCATGTGTATTGGACTCCTCTGTATGTGAATGCAAACAAATATTGACTGTCAGGGTGCAGAGGTACCGAGAAGAAGGCGGAGCAGAGGTCAATAACAGTGAAAAATTTCGCAGTGGGAGGGATTTGCATAAGGATGACAGCTGGATTTGGCACTACGGGGAACTGACTCTCAACTATTTTATTAATCCCCCTTAGATCCTGCACTAGCCTGTAACCCCTCCCCCCACTCTTTTTCACAGGGAAGATGGGACTATTGGCAGTGCTGGATGTTCTTACCAGAATGCCCTGTTGTAGCAAGCGCTCTATTACGGGGTATACTCCTAACTCCACCTCTGGCTTCAGAGGGTATTGTGGGATTTTTGGAGCTATCCTACCATCTTTTACTTGCACAACTACTGGAGCTACGTTTGCCATTAATCCAGTGTCTTGTCCATCTTTAGTCCAAAGTGACTCTGGTATTTGGGATGTCATTTCTTCTACCTGGGATGAACTCCTATTTATCATAACGGTCTGTGACATTAATTTTGATGGGGAGTCTAGCATGTCTCGCACTTCCTGAGCGTGATTCTCAGGTATGTCTAAGAATACACCTTCAGGAGTACAATAAATGACACACCCCATTTTACACAATAAATCTCTTCCCAGGAGATTAGTCGGTGCCGATGCAGCCAGCAAAAAGGAATGCTTGGTATGCAAAGGCCCTATTGTAATCTCTGCTGGTTTGCTAACAGGGTAGTGTTGTACTACTCCCGTTACTCCCATGGCTGGAATTGTTTTACCAGTGGTTCTCATGCCCACTGTCGAATTTATCACTGATTTGGCCGCCCCCGTATCTACAAGGAAATTTAATGATTTACCAGCTACATCAATTGTGATCTCGGGTTCACTTCCAAGACTTGCAATCAATTTCACTGGCTGCAGATTACAGGTGTGGCCACACCCCTATTGGGTATGGTGACCTCCCTGAATCACGCTGGCAGCAATTACTTGTGGTGGGGGTAGATGGGAACTATCAGAGATTTGCCAGTCTCTTCTTGGGGGATACCTTTTTGTTTCCCCTGCATGTGGCTCATAGCTCCACCCTTTCGGTCCTTGATTCCAATGTCTCGTGTCAGGTCGTTGTCTAGGGGATTGATATGAATTTTTCCTTTGTTTTGTTTTACAATCACGTGCTATGTGTCCCTCTCTGTGGCAACAATAACATTTTATACCTGTTGACTTACCCACAGGGGTCACAGTTCTGGGCTGAGGTGGCCGGGTAGTGAGGGCCTGTATGCTTACAGCCATTAACTTATCACTCTGTGACTCCCTGTGTCTGATGATATTCCGATCATGCCCAGCAGCAGCCTCTCCCAATGCATCCACCGACATACCTCTCCAATCAGGCCTAGTGGTTTGTATTCTATTCCTTAAAACCTCTTTTAGACCGTCCATTAATACTGAAACAGCTACTTCCCTGTGGTGTACATTTGTTTTAATGTCATCTATACCAGTGTACCTAGCCATATCCTGCAGAGCCCGGTGAAAATACTCTGGTGTGGATTCACCTTCTTTTTGTTTTATTGTAAAGATTTTATTCCACTTTACTACTGCAGGAAAATATACCCCTAACTGTAAGTTGATTCTCTTTACATTATCCTGATTATATTCGTCTGTTAGTGGTACTTCCTCATCTAACTTGCAATCAGCGATAAACTTTAACGGATCAATACTGGGGGGTAAACATGCCCTTAAAACTGTCCTCCAATCTTTGTTATTTGGCTCTGCAGAAGTTCCTAGCTCCCTAATATACTTTTGACATGCAACTAAGTCTTTCCTAGGATCAGGGAATTCAGACATCATTGATCTTAATTCTGCTCGGGAAAAGGGGCAGTGCATGGTGATGTTCCTGACAGGAGTTGCCCCTGAAGTGTCAGTTTTCCCATTTGGCACTGCTATTACCCTAACAGGATTAAGTCCAACAACATAATTCTGAGTAGATTCTACAACATGTGGTGAAATGGTTTCAGCATAGTGTATGGTGCCGTACTTACCAGTCGATACGACCTCACCTGTCCCTCCGCTAGGGGCCTTTGCTACAAATCTTACGGGTTGAGTCGTGCCTACTGCTGTTTCTGATATGGTGGCTGCTAGGGAGAGTGCTGATATTGTTGTGGGCTCATCCTCTTGGTCACAATCCTGGGGAAAGTTCAAAACAGGGTACAACTTGCACGGATTAGTGTTAGCATTAATTACTTTGGTTTCATTATCCTTAACTTCTACACATTTAACATGACCCTGAGTGCCATTCTCTGCAACCAATTTCTCTCCAGGTATGTATGGTGGTGGGGGAGCAGTGGCTATCAGTTTCCTGATAGGGTTAGATCCAGTGGCTTGCGCCAACCCCCTTTGTATTTCACCTTCCTGTTGCCACAATGTTAAATAATCATAATGTCTAATACGCCTTTTTGAAGACTTAATCAGGCAAACTCTTCTCCTTAAATTCTGTAACACTTCTGGGTTAAAACTACCTACCCGGGGAAACTTTTCCCCGTCATGCACAGTCATCCTTTCCCATTCATTGCACAACATTTCTGTGTGATGACCATATTTCTCACACATGATATACCTTGCCGACCCGATTGGTCGGTTTACCAAATCAACCTGAACCTGGGTTGATCGCCCCTTACCTGAACAAGTGGCCCCCATCTCTGCAGGCGTTGCTTTCACTACCTCTGACTTCCAATCAGGGTCTCCGGCAACCCTCACAGAAAACCAAAATGTCCGGGGTAAGGCTGCGGTGGGGGTTTTGCCTCGAGGTCCGCCCACTTAACTCCGCCCACGCTGGCCAATACGGCGACCAAAGTTCCCAGAGGTTCCGTACCCAACCTAGGGCCCCTAAGTACGTCTACTTGCTCGGGCGTGTGGGAGTGTCTTACCCTCCCCAGCAAGTGTCAGTCGCTGGAATGTCCCCGAGTGATCAGGCTACTTCCCTTAAAATAAAAAAAATTACACAAATCACGTTAACAATGTGCAAGTAGCGTTCTTCTGAATTCAAGACACGCTAATGCACACAATCACATGCGGTACAATCGTATCTGCACACAAGCAACTAATCTTATGTGCGGAACGATCAGTGGAATTGAAAATTTCTGCTGCAAATTCCTTCAGCGATGAGCTTCTTTGGCCTATATGGGTCTCGCACCAACCCCTCTTCGGTTGTGCTCTCTACTTCTAGTCTGCTGTACCTGTCTGTGACCTCCTGGTCCGTGACCTCCTGGTCTGTGACCTCCTGGTCTGTGACCTCCTGGTCTGTTATGTACAGCAGACTCTACTGCTCATTAATGTGTCGAGTCTAACAAGGGACGCCTCCCAAGCCACCCCACGATATCACTCTCGCTGGTGTATCTCTTTCTACTGACCTATGGTTCCCACTTCCGTAATAAAAGAGAAATCTTATATATACACACTCTTACCACATGTACACTTTAATTTTTATTTCTGCGCAGAAATCCTTTCATTCGGTATTAGCCTAACCCAGAAGAATTGCAACAGAGAAAGTCTTTTTCTTTTAACTTTTAAACTTTTGGATTTGAGATAGATTTGTGTTATTTTTCGCGTTATTTCCTTATCGCTTACTAAACAATACTATCGTGCGGTTTGTATCATGTGGGCGTATCCGTACGCTCCGTTGCGTAATACACGCTCCGTGCGTCGACCCTTGCTGCGTACGCCCTGCCCTTGTAAGGACACGTGTACACAGACCAAGTACGTCCACAGTTACACACTACACGTTTATCAATGTGAATGATCTTTAACAGTAATCCTTCACTGACCACCACTCAAATCTCCCTTGTATTCTAGGCGAGATTGTGTGCGTGCCTTTTACAATTATTCCCTTAAATATTACTTTTAACTATTAATAACAACAAATGTCTCAACACATTTATCACTAGTATATGGCAATCAGGAGAATGAGGCACGAAAACAATACTAAACAAGAAATACAGATGTGTATGCTTATTGCTTACGTTCGCAAAACAGAAACTAAACAGGTTTTAAAAGACAATAACGTACTGTTCCTACCTTTTGGTTCCGGATTCCTTCAGCACTCCTTACTAAGCGAAGCAGACGCTTATCTGGTCAGCACTACGAGGAATATTACCTCCCGCCTTTTGCTGACCGATAATGTCTGCTGGAATTACCTAGTGCAGATATGTGAAGAGCGGGCGAGTCCCCAATTGACAATGCCTATTCTATACCTTGTATAAAACACTCTAAAAGGTTAAAGAACACAGTACGCAATTGGCGTATGGAATACCGTAAGAGTACGCACGTAGCGTAACAAACGCTTAGCCATGGACGAGACGCACGAGCGGCACGTTCGCTCACGGCTTAGAGCGTAAAGGCAAGCACGCTATAGGCTGCCGACTAACGTAATGATACGCTATCAGCGTAGCGGACGCTCGAGACCACGAGGAGATCACAAGCGGCGATGACACTCACAGAGTTAAACCTTTATAACTATACCATAAACAATGTACTTATACTGTAAACCCTTGTGCAGTGATAAGGTGTAAATGCAACACAGTGTAACCTTGTTAGTTTAAAAGTTGTATGAGCGTATGTGACGCTCTGAGAACCCCTTAGCAATATAATAAACACTCAAATACCGGTCTAAGGGTCTAACGCCTTTTAAGGAAATGAATGAACGTTCAATTGCAAAAGAATAATACAATACAAGTTATACACTACCAAGATAACATAAAATACCTAACCGAATCACTACACATAAAATACAATAAAGATACAATTACATTTAAGGGGGAAGGAGAGAGAGAATGGCTTATAACATTAAATAAGAGACAATATGGTTGCAGAGAACTTACGCACCAGGGGAAACAATCGCAAGCGCCTTTCTGGATATCCAGCTCCCGATTATCAGCAATGAGAACCGTTGAAGAGAGTAGAGAGCTGGCCCAGATCGGCTTGTCCTTTTATACACTACACACAATACAGTACAATGGTCCCTACATTCTTATTGTTCATTGGACACAGGAATTCGTCTTCGCATTATAACAAAAGGTCATAGGTTGGTTCATACAGGTGGGCTGTGACTATTCCTAACTGCTCAGGTGGGTGGGAAACTGGGTTTCCCACCGCATGGGTAATAAAGTGCAAATATAGTTAATGTCCATAAACTTCTTATGTCCATAACTATACGCACGAGCGATTAATCCGCTTCAAACCAACACCGGAATATTGCTAATTATATTCTCTTCCGATGGATACTAAACACCACTGTGTAACCCCTGTCTGACCCTTCGTATCAAACAAAGAGGGATCTCTTTGTCCCCGAACATACTACATTAACTAAACTTTCAGATTCTATCAAAGGGACCATAATCTACAAAATACATTATATGAATAAAATATGTTACGATTGAGTCGCCCGCTAGACGAACACAAATTCTACCGTAAATGCGCATACCGCGCGTCCGCGAGTGCACGCGACCGCGAGTATACGCACGCACGGGAGGGCTCATGCACGTGCAGCGGGCACACGCATGAGGTGCATATATGGCAGTGTGCAGCGTGATATTTTTCTGACTTTGACACAACCGAGCTGCAGAATAAACACGTGGCAGTTTAAAAGAATATAGCACATCATGCGGCACATCAGTGGCAGAAAAGATGGTAGTTTAATAAATTATACCACCCCACAGAAAGAATGTTTTCATTAATCAATATTAATTGATTATTGAAAACAGGGCAGTACAGAGAAATGGAGGTGGAGTATGCAGTGGAATGCAGGTAAAGGATTGATTGATTGATTGATTGATTGATTGTGTGATTGATTGATTGCTTGATTGATTGATTGATTAAGAAAATTAAATATGAGATGTGACCTTGCGAGAGTCAGAAGACTCTGCTGCAACTGAGTGATAAAAGAATTAATAGCCAAGGATTCCTGACAAGGGTTGAAAGAGGAGCCAAGAAAATGAATAGTTGCACGGCAGAGCTGCAAACTACTAATCAGCCTAAAATATTAGAAGGCTGTCCTGCAGACAATACTACCCTCCTCCCCCTCCTTACTAATTGTGTAACACACCCCTGTTGTATTTTTACAGTATAAAAAGTGCACCAGAGAGTCCGAGTATGAGGGATAATACCATATTTTTTCTCCTAAGTATAGTTCACAGAGAGATTTTCTGCTTATCCATGATCTACAAGGTTGCAAGCATTTCTGTTGACAGTTGTGATTAATTTCTCTTGTGCATATTACTGAATAATACTAAAAATGCTCCATAATTCTGTTATTTTAAAAAATAAATTTTGAGGCACATTATTTCTCATTAAAAATGTGTTGCAAATTAGTAATGTATTAGAGCAATTGCCAAAACAAATGTTTGACTATGTAAAAAAGACTGTCAACAATAACCCCCCTAACCCCCCTTCCTTCCCAACAACCCAGTATTATACAATTATTATTCTAATTATTTTATTCTATGCTGCCAGTCAAGGATACACAAAACAGCATGATAAGAATGAATCATGTGCTGGTAAAGGATCGACTTGCAAGACAGAAGACCATCACCAATACCATCCAAAATGATTGTCTATAATGAAAAGAAAAATGGTGCAAGATGGAATTGTCTTTGGGCCCTCCCACCACCCTTATTTTGTATATTACAAAGGACATGCACAGTTTAAAGGAAGCACTTTAGCGACAGGGACTGACACTTTTGTTTTGGGCCCCCACAAAACAAGCTACCAATAGGCTTAAGGCAGCTTACGGTGCTGTTAATCATCTTTACAGTTAGAATATGTGTTTCTCATCCTCACCCTCATCAGTGAAAATATCATCATCCACACTGGAATACACCATTACAGACGTCTATGAACTTTAATATAATTAGCAGGAATTTTTATGAACATCAGCTTTTCCATATTTTTAGGAAGTAGCCTCCTACACTAATTGCTCACAAGGTTTCCGGCTTTATTAACACTCTTTCCGAGTGGGTATCTTAAGTAAACCAAAGTTAGTTTGTTCAAGGGGCTCTAAATTGCCTTTTTCCTCCCAGTATTCAAAGGGACTGTGTGACATCCTAATTTGTACATTGTCATTAACATAATCCTCCACCATTCTATTGATGATTACTGTATCAGATTGAGTAACGGTAAAGGTGTCAATGTTGGGCAATTCTTTTAAGCCTGGTAAAATGTCATTATGTTGTTTCTCTTTTTGGTGCTCTGAGATGACTCATCCTCATCACCAGTGGGTCCCTTGATAAAGGTCAGTTTTTCCTGGCAGCAGCAGTTGAAGGAGAAACTGAAGCAGAAGATGTTGTTGTGTCATGTGCCAATTGAGATGCAGAAGAAGCTCTTTTCATCTTTTAAGATCTGTGTCAGTTGGAAAGAAAGACATTACATATGACTTAAACCTAGGATTAAGCATGGTTGCCAAAATATAGTGATCCAATTGAAAGATGTTCACAACACTTTGGTCCTGGCAAAGCGAATAAAGAGCTTGATCTACAAGTCCAACATGCTTAGCAGAATCACTTCATTTCATCTCATCTTCTCCTTCAGTTTCTGTAGCTGCTTTTCCAGTAGTTTAAGTAAGGGAATCACCTGACTCAGACTGGCAGTGTCTGAACTCACTTCATTGGTTACAACTTCAAATGGTTGTGATTGACTAAGGTACATTCCCCTTCTCTCCTTATGTCATGGCTTGTTGTGTAGGTTTCAATGGCCTGTTGCTGTAACTTCATTTGAAGAAGCATATAAAAGGTAGGATTCCACCTGGTTACTACCTCTTGCTTCAGTTGGTGGCATGGCAAATGTTACTGTTCAATTTTCTACATGCAGTTGCTGAATGGTGAAAATGTCCAGAAATTTTTCAGGCCACAGCATCTCCTGCATGCACCAGTCAGTAATTAAAAATATTCTGTACCACCAAATTATGTGTACAATACATGGAACCTGTTCAAATTCACCCAGTTGTAATGCTCTCACAATATTACTTGTGTTATTGGAAATTACAAATCCTGAGCAGAATCTTAGCAGGGTAAACAATTTTGCTATGGCATCCCTGAGTTTTTCAAAAAGGTTGACACCGGTATGCATCTTAGTGAAGCTGGTGATAAAGAAAGTAACCTGCTTGTGAATGAGCTGGCATTGTGTGTTAGATAATTCTACTGCTGGTGAAGGTATTAAATCTAACCAGTGGGCTGTCACAGTCATGTAATCTTTTGTTTCACTAGTACCGATGTCCACATATCTGTGGTTAAATGGATAGTGGATAAAATGGCATTTTCTAGGCCAAGAATTAGGTGTTTTTAACCTCCCTCCCAGTACAGAAGAGGAATTGCTGTTCTGGTAAAATAGAATCAAGATGGAATTTGATAGTGGGGACACAGGACCTCAATTAACTGTCTAAAACTAGATGCACGGATGGTGAATATTGGATGCAGATCTAATACTAGCATAGTCCTCATGGCTTCAGTGATCCGCTGTACAACTGGATGGCAACTTTTATACTTGCTTCTTCTTGCAAACAATTGTTTCACAGTTGTTGTTTGAAACTACTAGTCTTCTTGGTCCCCTTCTGGGATGAAGATTCACCCCAGCAGCAGCAGCCCTAGCCCTAGCACGCAACAATGCTTATGGGGATGTTGGATAGGGGCGGAGTCAGTTAGCCTTTGCCAATAGGATGTAGGAGGACTACCTCCCATCATTATGAGGAGATTGATGATGAAGTTTTTAGTGGTGGAGACTGCATGTGGCAGGATCTACAGTAGCTGAGAGCTGGGAGATAACAGATGCTGTACTGCTTTGTATGTACTATTTTCCAGCATTTTCCAGACTTTCCAAATACTTGACGAAGTGATGACGTAACAGGAGGTGGTTCCTAGATTGTTAATGTCCCTACCCCTACTTACTTTGGCTTCACAAATGGTACAGATGGCTTGACAAATGTCAGGATTTGGGTAAAAATAATTCCACACTGAAGAGGTGCTTTTTTGGTCTTATGCCCAGGCATGACATTGGCCTTCTTTTTATATCGGTCAAGAACTGCTACTATTGGTGGCGGACTTACTTTGACACAAATAATATCCACATCATCAACATCCGTATTAGCACCAGATACACACATATCTCCCTCATTCTGTTGTACTTTCAAAGTAGCATCCTCAATTTCTATGTCACCATCTTTACTTGTGGTGCTCATCTCCACATTTGCAGGGGTGCAGAAATGGTGGAAGGAGGCTTCTCTATGAGTATAGTGTCAGAAATGTCAGACTCACAAACTGCACATGTGGACACCCTTAGACTCTCCTCAGGGATTTGTGAAGTTTGTTCTTCAATATTAGTGGTTTTTTTCTGAACTGATTTGCCTGTTTTACAGTTGACACCTCTTCTAGACTCAGAGCAAGAAGGTGTTGAATCACCATGTGAGGTTATCGAAACAGATGCCTGACCAGTTTTTGGCCCTGGCTTCTGCAATAGGCATTCTGGTGAATAAAACAGCAGTAGCACTAGCAGGACCACCACTTGCTAAGAAAGGTTATGGACTGAGCCTTTCCTTGCCACTAGATGTGGTGTATGGCATGCTGCCAATTTTACATTTTTTGGCAGTAAATGTTCCCTTTATTATTAGAGGTGATGTGTTCTTTAACATTGTGAAATGTTGTTTGATTTCAGGCGCCATTTCTTAAACCTTCTGTCCCTTTAACAACCAGCTTTAGTAGATGTTGAAGTACTATCATGACTGGAAGCAGCCGCCGGACTAGTACTGGTTTGCTGCTCCTGCTCTTTTATATACTGATCCCTGATTAGTTTTATTTTTGACATCAGACAAGAAATTTATTTTTAAATGTGAGAATTGTTTTGAGGTGTAGATGATGGAGGACAACACTGCACACAGAACAGTAATATATCCTGTCTCACTCATCTGAATGCACACTACATACACAATATAATTTCTCTATCGTCCTAGTGGATGCTGGGGTTACTGAAAGGACCATGGGGAATAGCGGCTCCGCAGGAGACAGGGCACAAAAGTAAAGCTTTCCGATCAGGTGGTGTGCACTGGCTCCTCCCCCTATGACCCTCCTCCAAGCCAGTTAGATTTTTGTGCCCGGCCGAGAAGGGTGCAATCTAGGTGGCTCTCCTAAAGAGCTGCTTAGAAAAGTTTAGCTTAGGTTTTTTATTTTACAGTGAGTCCTGCTGGCAACAGGATCACTGCAACGAGGGACTTAGGGGAGAAGAAGTGAACTCACCTGCGTGCAGGATGGATTGGCTTCTTGGCTACTGGACATCAGCTCCAGAGGGACGATCACAGGTACAGCCTGGATGGTCACCGGAGCCTTGCCGCCGGCCCCCTTGCAGATGCTGAAGTAAGAAGAGGTCCAGAATCGGCGGCAGAAGACTCCTCAGTCTTCTAAAGGTAGCGCACAGCACTGCAGCTGTGCGCCATTTTCCTCTCAGCACACTTCACACGGCAGTCACTGAGGGTGCAGGGCGCTGGGAGGGGGGCGCCCTGGGAGGCAAATGAATACCTATTTTGGCTAAAAATACCTCACATATAGCCTCCGGAGGCTATATGGAGATATTTAACCCCTGCCAGAATCCGTTAAGAGCGGGAGACGAGGCCGCCGAAAAAGGGGCGGGGCCTATCTCCTCAGCACACAGCGCCATTTTCCCTCACAGAAAGGCTGGAGGGAAGGCTCCCAGGCTCTCCCCTGCACTGCACTACAGAAACAGGGTTAAAACAGAGAGGGGGGGCACTAATTTGGCGTTAGAAATATATAAAAAAGATGCTATAAGGGAAAACACTTATATAAGGTTGTCCCTATATAATTATAGCGTTTTTGGTGTGTGCTGGTAAACTCTCCCTCTGTCTCTCCAAAGGGCTAGTGGGTCCTGTCCTCTATCAGAGCATTCCCTGTGTGTGTGCTGTGTGTCGGTACGTGTGTGTCGACATGTATGAGGACGATGTTGGTGAGGAGGCGGAGCAATTGCCTGTAATGGTGATGTCACTCTCTAGGGAGTCGACACCGGAATGGATGGCTTATTTAGGGAATTACGTGATAATGTCAACACGCTGCAAGGTCGGTTGACGACATGAGACGGCCGACAAACAATTAGTACCGGTCCAGACGTCTCAAAAACACCGTCAGGGGTTTTAAAACGCCCGTTTACTTTAGTCGGTCGACACAGACACAGACAGGGACACTGAATCCAGTGTCGACGGTGAATAAACAAACGTATTCCTTATTAGGGCCACACGTTAAAGGCAATGAAGGAGGTGTTACATATTTCTGATACTACAAGTACCACAAAAGAGGGTATTATGTGGGATGTGAAAAAACTACCGTAGTTTTTCCTGAATCAGATAAATTAAATAAAGTGTGTGATGATGCGTGGGTTCCCCCCGATAGAAAATTATGGGCGGTATACCCTTTCCCGCCAGAAGTTAGGGCGCGTTGGGAAACACCCCTTAGGGTGGATAAGGCGCTCACACGCTTATCAAAACAAGTGGCGGTACCGTCTATAGATAGGGCCGTCCTCAAGGACCAGCTGACAGGAGGCTGGAAAATATCATAAAAAGTATATACACACATACTGGTGTTATACTGCGACCAGCGATCGCCTCAGCCTGGATGTGCAGAGCTGGGGTGGCTTGGTCGGATTCCCTGACTAAAAATATTGATACCCTTGACAGGGACAGTATTTTATTGACTATAGAGCATTTAAAGGATGCATTTCTATATATGCGAGATGCACAGAGGGATATTTGCACTCTGGCATCAAGAGTAAATGCGATGTCCATATCTGCCAGAAGATGTTATGGACACGACAGTGGTCAGGTGATGCAGATTCCAAACGGCACAAAGGTGTATTGCCGTATAAAGGAAGAGGAGTTATTTGGGGTCGGTCCATCGGACCTGGTGGCCACGGCAACTGCTGGAAAATCCGCCGTTTTTACCCTAAGTCACATATCTGCAGAAAAAGACACCGTCTTTTCAGCCTCAGTCCTTTCGTCCCTATAAGATCATATCTGCCCAGGGATAGAGGAAAGGGAAGAAGACTGCAGCAGGCAGCCCATTCCCAGGAACAGAAGCGTTCCATCGCTTCTGACAAGTTCTCAGCATGGCGCTGAGACCGTACAGGACCCCTGGATCCTACAAGTAGTATCCCAGGGGTACAGATTGAAATGTCGAGACGTTTCCACTTCGCAGGCTCCTGAAGTCTGCTTTACCAAGGTCTCCCTCCGACAAGGAGGCAGTATGGGAAAAAATTCACAAGCTGTATTCCCAGCAGGTGATAATTAAATTACCCCTCCTACTACAAGAAAAGGGGTATTATTCCACACTATATTGTGGTACTGAAGCCAGAAGGCTAGGTGAGACTTATTCTAAAAAATTTTTTTGAACACTTACAAAGGTTCAAATCAAGATGGAGTCACTCAGAGCAGTGATAACGAACCAGGAAGAAGGGGACTATATAGTGTCCCGGGACATCAGGGATGCTTACCTCTATGTCCCAAATTTGCCCTTCTCACTAAGGGTACCTCAGGTTCGTGGTGCAGAACTGTCACTATCAGCTTCAGACGCTGCCGTTTGGATTGTCCACGGCACCCCGGGTCTTTACCAAGGTAATGGCCGAAATGATGATTCTTCTTCGAAGAAAAGGCGTCTTAATTATCCCTTACTTGGACGATCTCCTGATAAGGGCATAGTCCAGGGAACAGTTGGAGGTCGGAGTAGCACTATCTCGGATACTGCTACAACAGCACGGGTGGATTCTAAATATTCCAAAATCGCAGCTGATCCCGACGACACGTCTGCTGTGCCTAGGGATGATTCTGGACACAGTCCAGAAAAAGGTGTTTCTCCCGGAAGAGAAAGCCAGGGAGTTATCCGAGCTAGTCAGGAACCTCCTAAAAACAGTGCATCATTGCACAAGGGTCCTGGTAAAAATGGTGGCTTCCTACGAAGCAATTCCATTCGGCAGATTTCACGCAAGAACTTTTCAGTGGGATCTGCTGGACAAATGGTCCGGATCGCATCTTCAGATGCATCAGCGGATAACCCTATATCCAAGGACAAGGGTGTCTCTCCTGTGGTGGTTATAGAGTGCTCATCTTCTAGAGGGCCGCAGATTCGGCATTCAGGATTGGATGCTGGTGACCACGGAGCCCAGCCCGAGAGGCTGGGGAGCAGTCACACAAGGAAAAAATTTCCAGGGAGTGTGATCAAGTCTGGAGACTTTTCTCCACATAAATATACTGGAGCTAAGGGTAAATTTATAATGCTCTAAGCTTAGCAAGACCTCTGCTTCAAGGTCAGCCGGTATTGATCCAGTGGGAAAAACATCACGGCAGTCGCCCACGTAAACAGACAGGGCGACACAAGAAGCAGGAGGGCAATGGCAAAAACTGCAAGGACTTTTCGCTGGGCGGAAAATCATGTGATAGCACTGTCAGCAGTGTTTCATCCCGGGAATGGAAACTGGGAAGCAGACTTCCTCAGCAGGCACGACCTCCACCCGGGAGAGTGGAAACTTCATCGGGAAGTTTTTTCCACATGATTGTAAACCGTTGGGAAATACCAAAGGTGGACATGATGGCGTCCCGTCTGAACAAAAAACGGGACAGGTATTGCGCCAGGTCAAGAGACCCTCAGGCAATAGCTGTGGACGTTCTGGTAACACCGTGGGTGTACCAGTCGGTGTATGTGTTCCCTCCTCTGCTTCTCATACCTAAGGTGCTGAGAATTATAAGACGTAGAGGAGTAAGAACTATACTCATGGCTCCGGATTGGCCAAGAAGGACTTGGTACCCGGAACTTCAAGAGATGCTTACAGAGGTCTTATGGCCTCTGCCGCTAAGAAGGGACTTGCTTCAGCAAGTACCATGTCTGTTCCAAGACTTACCGCAGCTGCGTTTGTCGGCATGGCGGTGGAAAGCCAAATCCTAAGGGAAAAAGGCATTCCGGAAGAGGTCATTCCTACCCTGGTCAAAGCCAGAAAGGAGGTGACCGCACAACATTATCACCACATGTGGCGAAAATATGTTGCGTGGTGTGAGGCCAGGAAGGCCCCACAAAGAAATTTCAACTCGGTCGTTTCCTGCATTTCCTGCAAACAGGAGTGTCTATGGGCCTCAAATTGTGGTCCATTAAGGTTCAAATTTCGGCCCTGTCGATTTTCTTCCAGAAAGAATTGGCTTCAGTTCCTGAAGTCCAGAAGTTTGTCAAGGGAGTATTGCATATACAACCCCCTTTTGTGCCTCCAGTGGCACTGTGGGATCTCAACGTAGTTCTGGGATTCCTCAAATCACATTGGTTTAAAACCAGTCAAATCTGTGGATTTGAAGCATCTCACATGAAAAGTGACCATGCTCTTGGCCCTGGCCTGGACCAGGCGAGTGTCAAATTGGTGGTTTTTTCTCAAAAAAGCCCATATCTGTTTGTCCATTCGGACAGGGCAGAGCTGCGGACTCGTCCCCAGTTCTCTCCCTAAGGTGGTGTCAGTGTTTCACCTGAACCAGCTTATTGTGGTGCCTTGCACCTACTAGGGACTTGGAGGACTCCAAGTTGCTAGATGTTGTCAGGGCCCTGAAAATATGTTCCAGGACGGCTGGAGTCAGGAAAACTGACTTGCTGTTATCCTGTATGCACCCAACAAACTGGGTGCTCTTGCTTCTAAGCAGACTATTGCTAGTTGGATGTGTAATACAATTCAGCTTGCACATTCTGTGGCAGGCCTGCCACAGCCAAAATATGTAAATGCCCATTCCACAAGGAAGGTGGGCTCATCTTGGGCGGCTGCCCGAGGGGTCTCGGCTTTACAACTTTGCCGAGCAGCTACTTGGTCAGGGGCAAACACGTTTGCTAAATTCTACAAATTTGATACCCTGGCTAAGGAGGACCTGGAGTTCTCTCATTCGGTGCTGCAGAGTCATCCGCACTCTCCCGCCCGTTTGGGAGCTTTGGTATAATCCCCATGGTCCTTTCAGGAACCCCAGCATCCACTAGGACGATAGAGAAAATAAGAATTTACTTACCGATAATTCTATTTCTCGGAGTCCGTAGTGGATGCTGGGCGCCAATCCCAAGTGCGGATTATCTGCAATACTTGTACATAGTTACAAAAATCGGGTTATTATTGTTGTGAGCCATCTTTTCAGAGGCTCCGCTGTTATCATACTGTTAACTGGGTTTAGATCACAAGTTGTACGGTGTGATTGGTGTGGCTGGTATGAGTCTTACCCGGGATTCAAAATTCCTCCCTTATTGTGTACGCTCGTCCGGGCACAGTACCTAACTGGCTTGGAGGAGGGTCATAGGGGGAGGAGCCAGTGCACACCACCTGATCGGAAAGCTTTACTTTTGTGCCCTGTCTCCTGCGGAGCCGCTATTCCCCATGGTCCTTTCAGGAACCCCAGCATCCACTACGGACTCCGAGAAATAGAATTATCGGTAAGTAAATTCTTATTTTTTTAATTCAGTTAGAAACTGGAACTCGTCAATTCAAAGATGTCTTCTTGGGGTGGTGCAGCGGCCTCTGACACAATAGAGTTAGGAGTATACTATTTTTTGGACAAATAATAAACAATATCATATAGTATACTGCAGTTCTAGAT
Organism: Pseudophryne corroboree; assembly: GCF_028390025.1. Classification (NCBI taxonomy): domain Eukaryota; kingdom Metazoa; phylum Chordata; class Amphibia; order Anura; family Myobatrachidae; genus Pseudophryne; species Pseudophryne corroboree. Next base: position 1,065,054,003 of record NC_086444.1, read on the forward strand.
TTACTAGGGAAACAAAAAGTGCAGGCACACTTTTATGCACCCCAAAATAATATTATATTTTTTAAAGCACAGTGCCTGAACACACAAACAGCACAGCACAGGATACCATGGTGAAGTCAAAATTAATTATATTAATAAGCATAAAAACACCTAGGGGGGAGGGAATGAAATAGAATGCGAGAACCATTTTAAAAATACGTAAGAACTCGAACAACGTCCCACACTTCCTGGTTCTCACCTTTATACATTTCCCCCTACAGCTGCCCAAGTGAGTGTATTGATTCAGACAATTTGGGAGTTTTCACCGAAATTGGTCCAATATTGCGGTGTGTAATTGTTCTGAACTATAAACATTTAATCTGACACAACAGTATGGAAAACCAGATTGGCTGATGTCCACAGCTACAGTAGTGTATATTTTAAGTCATAGCCATAACTAGACTTTTTGGTGCCCTGTGCCAAAGAGATAATCACTATATGAGGCTACTGATACTTTGTAAAAAAAAAATTAGCATTGCAATTGAGCAGATCTATGTAGTGTGCAGCCACACATCCAATCTCTTGCAGCCACACACTACATACATCTGCTCACCCGCAATGCTGATAATTTTTTCCCAAAGTACAGGGTAAGCTTCAAATAGTTAGAATTCTCTAGCTTAGAATTATCTACCTTTCTATATTCAAAAAGGGAAGTAAAGCTGAACCAGGTAATTATAGACCAGTTAGTCTTACATCTATAGTGGGAAAAGTATTGGAAGGTATTCTAAAAGATAGTATTCAGAAGTTCTTTGAAGTCAATAAGGTCATTAAAAGGAATCAACATGGGTTTATGAAGGACAGATCCTGTCAAACCAACTTACTTGGCTTTTATGAAACAGTAAGCGCAAACCTAGATCAGGGTAAAGAGGTAGATGTAATCTTTTTAGATTTTGCCAAAGCATTCGATACTGTACCACACATGAGACTTATCTACAAGCTACAAGAATCAGGGCTAGGAAGCACAATATGCACTTGGGTCAAAAACTGGTTAGATAATAGGGAGCAGCGCGTTGTGGTTAAAGGATCTTTTTCAACTTGGACTGAAGTGCTAAGTGGTGTGCCGCAAGGCTCAGTATTAGGACCGCTATTGTTCAATATTTTCATTAACGACCTAACAGAAGGTCTAGAGAGCATGGTGTCAATTTTTGCAGATGATACCAAATTGTGTAAAGTTATAAATGCGGAGGGGGATGCTGAGTCGCTTCAGAATGACTTAGTTAAATTAGAAGCTTGGGCAGCGAAATGGAGAATGTGCTTCAATACAGACAAGTGTAAGGTAATGCACTGTGGTAACAAGAACAAAAATAACACCTACCTACTAAATGGGGTAAAATTAGGGGATTCTTTACTGGAAAAGGACTTAGGTGTCCTCATAGATAACAAACTAAGCAGTAGTACCCAAAGTAGGACTGCAGCGAAGAAGGCTAATAAGATATTAGCATGCATAAAACTGGGAATTGATGCTAGGGACGAGAGTATTATACTCCCGTTATATAAATCACTTGTGAGGCCACACCTTGAATACTGTGTACAATTCTGGGCACCTTACTACAAAAAGGATATCCTGGAGCTAGAAAAGGTTCAAAGGCGGGCGACCAAACTAATTAAGGGTATGGAGACGCTGGAATACGAGGAAAGGCGTACAAGACTAGGCATGTTTACACTGGAAAAGAGGAGATTAAGAGGGGACATGATCAACATTTACAAATATATAAGGGGACAATATACAGATCTTGCGCAGGACCTGTTTTTGGTTAGATCAACACAGAGAACTCGTGGACACTTGCTCAGGTTAGAGGAGAGGAGATTCCACACAATACGGCGTAAAGGCTTTTTTACGGTAAGGACGATACGTGTTTGGAATTTCCTGCCTGAGGGAGTTGTAATGGCCAACTCATCAACACCTTTAAGAATGGGTTAGATAAATTCCTAATGGATAAGGATATCCAGGGTTACGGGGCATAGTCACGCACTATGGTTATTATAAAAAAGAGGGGTTAATCGGAACGGCAGTCAGCAACTTCGGTCAAAATTTTATACAAAATAATCGTGCATAGGAGACCACAAATTGGTTGAACCCGATGGACAATTGTCTTTTTTCAACCTTAGATACTATGTTACTATGTTTATGCAAGGGCAGATAGCTCAATGAAAAGATTGTCTGACTGCAATGCCACAGACAATGGGTTTGAATCCTGGGTCTGTCACCATCTTGAAAAGTTATAAAGGACAGTGTGACTAAATAACAAAGAAATCTCAAGTTGAGTTCATGAATATTGTATAGGTATTAGCGACAGGTCAGGGTAGGAGACTGGGGTGGTCAGGAGATGCTGGCCTTCAAAAGGGTGGAAGCTGCAAGTGAAAGTAATTAAAACACCAACAGCGCCCCCTACCCTGCAGCGCTATGTGCGGTGCCCTCTCCACACACACCTAGCTACGGCCCTGTTTTAAGTCCAAACTCTACCATGGCAAGATAAGGTGGAAGTACTTGAAAATCAGGTTTTTTAGGCTACTGGCAGAGAAACTAAAAGTGTTCCATTTGGCCCTATGATCAGGTCACATCAGTGTATTACATTTATTGTGTCCAAATTAGGTTGAAATAGCAATTTAAATAGATTGTTTTCTATACCAGGACCAGTAGCCTTTCCACAAAGTGTGGGGCCAGATTGCTAGTATGTTTGGTGATAATAGTAAGGAAAGTAATGCACAATTATTGAACTTTACCAAGCATTACATCCAGAGGCGGATTGGGCATAGGGTTCACAGGGAAGATACCCGGTGGGCCGACGCACCTGTGGGGCCTGTTTTGTTTAAGGACATGTGGTCCTTTTTATAGACATAATGAAAAAGATGCAAAATAATTTGCTTAGCCTGTGATTGCAGATGATCTAGTGCAGTGGTTCTCAAACTCGGTCCTCAGGACCCCACACGGTACACATTTTCTATGTCACCCAGCAGCTGCACTGTGTATCACCAACTGTCACATTTTAAAAATCTACAGATGACCTGCAAAACATGAACCGTGTGGGGTCCTGAGGACAGAGTTTGAGAACCTGTGATCTAGTGTATGCTCTGTCTGCCTGCTTGACTGACATATAAGATTGAGTGAATAGTGATTGAGATACGGTTGGTATAATAAACAAGAAAATATATCTTTCTAAAGAATGATATAGCTTCCTAAATTCTGAAGGTGTATCATATAATGTGCTCATAATATTGCATTTTATTTATTTTTAACTTCCCGCTTGATGCTGGACATCCCCACTATCTGGAAAGTCTTGGGGGGAGGGTGCTGCTGCCATGGCCCATGGCTAGACATTACACCTCTGGTGCTGCCCATGTGGGGCCACTAGTACAAATTTTTCCAGGGCTGCTTTTTGTTCCAAGTCCGCCCCTGATTACATCATACCTTATATTCAGAGATTAACATAATCGATTCCAATTATTATAGTAGGTCTGTGAGCTGATTGTGTATGTGTTTGCTAGAATAACTCCTCTAGATCTGAAACCGAGAACAAATTATCTCCTACATCTGAAAATCCATTTAGGAAATTCAAAAGCCGTATTTGACTGGTGATAAAGGCATTATTATTATCCCTCTTAGGTAATCTCACACAGATTTACACAGATAATGTCATACTGTACATTTGTCTGTTTGTACAGTATGTCTTGTCACTTGTAGTTTCCAGCAAGTTATGTGACTGCCAGTCATAAAACTAAGCTTGTGGTAGCTATCCGATAGCTGAGGTTCAATTTACAACGCTGCCAATGCAGTGCAAAATGCATTGGAATGTCATGAGCCTATTTTTGTACCCTTGTTTCAGTTGTTGGGAAGCAGCCAATGCACAGGCAGTGGTATTGCAGTATCAGCAATTAATTATATGCTGAAAATGTTGGACAAATATGGGTGGAACAGGAGTTGCCAGAGTTAATGGAGTTAATGCGATACATCCACAATACAGCATACTAATTCACACATTTGCTAGACAGGGTACTATAATGAGATTCCAGGTTGGAGAATACACGAGAGGTAAAGGAGCTCCCATTATAGCAGTAATCCATAAAGCTTTTTAACAATAAAAATCAGAGAGAGTTTAGTACTACTGTATCTTGACGATGGATGTAATCCATACTCTGTACCGGACACCTTTTTGCTTTGTCTAAGTGCAATACACTGAGAAAGTGCACAAGTATGCCTTCCATTCATTACTTTGTTATAGTATTAAGATCTAGTGCATTTCTAGTACATTTCGGGGATCATTCCGAGTTGATCGCTCGCTAGCTACTTTTAGCAGCCGTGCAAACGCATAGTCGCTGCCCACGTAGGAGTGTATTTTCGCTTTGCAAGTGTGCGAACGTGGGTGCAACCGAGCGGGACGAAAAAGTTTTTTGCAGTTTCTGAGTGGCGCTGGACTTGCTCAGCCCTTGCGTTCACTTCAGTCTTTTTGGTCCCGGAATTGACGTCAGACACCCGCCCTGCAAATGCTTGGACACGCCTGCATTTTTCCAAACACTCCCTGAAAATGGTCAGTTGCCACCCACAAACGCCTTCTTCCTGTCAATCTCCTTGCGATCGGCTGTGCGAATGGATTCTTCGTTAAATCCATCGCCCAGCAACGATCCGCTTTGTACCCGTACGACGCACGTGCGCATTGCGGTGCATACGCATGCGCAGTAATAACCTGTTCGCCGCACTGCGAAAAACGGCAGCGAGCGATCAACTCGGAATGACCCCCTTCACTCATTGATAAATAACTTTTCAGTGGTGCCCTAAAGTCAAATTATTTAGTGGGCCTTTTGGTTAAATAAACTTAAGTTTTAATATGTATAATTAGACAATCAGAGACAATCTCTGCATTGGGACATTTTTTTTTAACAGTGTGCTCAAAGCAATGCAACATAAAATAGGAAAATAATCATCAAAGTACTAACAAAGGTGACATTGAATGAATCAAAGTTAGTTTGAATAGTTTCCATTAGATATGTAAGTAACAAATGACTTGCTCCGTCGGACGTCATTTAGTGGCCACGGCACGAAAAACACTTCAATTCTCATAGAGGTGAGGAGCAGCGTTACCCTTTTATTATATAGGATGGTGAACGTGATACATACTACATTTTCAAATTTGGCTAGAATTAAAACAAAATTATGAAACAATATCATCTTGTACAATCCAAATGACACATAGCACTTTCTAGCCAAGGACATGAGTACATAAGTGTAATTGTTACAGTTACCAATGAAATATCTGTTGGTGTTTTATGAAACTGCACAGAACATTTCTGCCCTCTGGGTGTGATTTTCAAAAGTTAATTGTTCTGTGTGCGGAACAAAAGTAATTATATAATCAACACATATTGTAAACTATGTAATTATGTATTGTGGAAAAATTCAGCCTTGGTTTCTTCTATCAGTGTGACTCCCATGTGTTCCCCTTTTTCCAGTGCAGTCCCCTGTTTTACCCTAGAGCCCTTACTTAATGTCAAATTCCTGCCTGCTGCTCTACATAAGCACTCATTAATGGTTAATTTCTGTGTCACAAAATGCTATGAAATGAGGATTACCAGAGGTAGGAAAGGAAACACTATATCATACTACCGTCAGTTTACTCTTTGGATCAGGGGTGTATTATGAGAGGAGGGGGGCCATGTGCAGCCTCTGTTTGGGCCCCCTCCTGTCTAGTCAGCTGTGCAGTACAGACTCAGCACTGGGAGACCCTAGTGCTGTGCCAGAGTCTAGTGTGCGTGTGCAGGTCCAGACCCTCCAACATGACCCGTCCCACTAGGTACAAAATGCTCTGTTTCTGGACTTCCCTCTTAATTTATGATTTCCATCACCTGTGTTGAACTAGTTTAATGATAAGAAAGCTGTTTCTTCACAGGTGATGGCAATAATAAATTAAGAGGGAAGTCCAGAAACAGAGCATTTTGTACCTAGTGGGGTGGGTCATGTTGGAGGGTATGCAGGTCTCCAGGAAAATGGTGTGGCGGCCATTTTCCTGGTGATTTTCCTATTGCACATGTGCGAAATGCAGGGAAAATGGGCACCACACCTTTTTCCCTGTGATTTCTGCAGAGCTGCTGCAGCCAACGCAGGACTCTGGAGGGGTAAGTGTTTATATTGTAATTTGAGATAACTTTGCATGCATTCTCTAATTCAGACTGCTAGTTCACATCAACAAATACCTCCCAACATTCTGGTATCTGGGCCCAAGACTCCTCTTACACACGTTAAAAGGGACATGGCCTCAATACATAGAGGCCCTGTCCCTATAGTGGCATGACCACATGTCACTCCCCCCTACAGTGTGGATAACACATGCATGCTATGCAGAGCAGCGCTGTCAGAGTGCCCCCCCCTGCCCATTAGACACTGCGGCTCGCTGGTGGGACAGTGCCTGAAAAACAGGTCTGTCCCACTGAAATCGGGACAGTTGGGAGGTATGTCAACATACAGATAAAGGAAAACTGTTTTATAGAAGCACATGCATGATTTATTGGATGAAGGGAATATGTTATCTTCCTATTTTCTTACTTATACATTCATGCCTTTGGTCAATATGAATTTGATGTGATTTATAGCAAACATGATTCAGCTGCAAGAAATATAAATCTCAGATGTTTTCATGTAGCAGTGGTCTGATGTGTCTCATAGAAAGGCATTTGCATATAAATGTACATTTCGCTCTTTTCTGCCTATCCTCAAAGACCCACAGGTAAAAGTGTCCGGTGCCCCTCCGATGCAAGACATGGCTGACAAGGTTGTGATCAGGAGAAGTATGGCTCATGCACAGAGGCAGAAGAACTATGGTGAAACTATCAGGTATCACAATATATAATATTATAACAGCGAGTAATGAGGACATGATATGCTTTGCCAATTTGCTTACATTAAAACACTTATTAATTTCCCACAACATGGTAGAGAAATAAATAAACATACACAGAGATCCTGTTAAATATCCTAAATACAGAATGTATGTTTTTATTAAGAAAACTAGAAGCAGCCAAAGAACATCTGAAGAAAGAGCTGAAGACTCTGGAAGCACAACACGAGTACTTTGGAAATGGTATGTCTTTACCAAGTCTACTAAGCAGCTACAGTATGTGGGGTTCTGTTATAGGTCTGAAGCAGTGACTATGGACATGTTACTATATTGCCAAATATGGCTAGGAGCCAGGGAATAGAGAGTCCAGGTTAGAGAGGTCTGACAATGTTGCCATAAATCTGTAGATCCACATATGTAACTAAAAGCAACACATTTATGGAAACTCAGTATATTTACCATTTCTACAGTGATATAATATTGCTATTGCATAGCTTGACAGCAACTATATTTCCATTTCAAACAGTTCAATGCTTTATCTTGTCAATGGTCAAGTAAAAGAAACATTTTCAATCTCTCAGATCTAGTATGCGAACATGATAGAATAGTCATGTAACTCAAGTAATGCCATATTTGTCCAACATGGAATTTGGATTTTAGCTAAAACTCTGCACAAACATATATTTTACAGTGTGGGGAAATGTGTGTAATCACCAATTTTCTAGAAAAGCAAAAAGTATATAATTAATACAATTTAGTTTAATGTTATTCCATCTGCTTAAGTAAAAATCCAAAATTTACATCAGAAGAGAATGTTATATTTTACTTAGCTGCTTATTTTCTAAATATCACCTATTCAGTGCATAAAAATAGCTGTTTATGCCATGTGTAACATTGGGCCTAATTCAGACCTGATGCGCAGCCCAGGACTTACTCAGCCGCTGGGACCAGAATTGACGTCAGGAACCCTCCCTGCAAACGTATGGACACGCCTGCCAATCTCCTTGCGATCGCCCGTGCGAACTGATCCATTGCACAAACCCATCGCTGAGCGGCAATCCGCTTTGTACCCCTGCAACGCGCTAGCGCATTGTGGTGCATACGCATGCGCATTTTGGACCTGATCACCCGCTGTGCGAATACGCACAGCAGCAATCAGGTCTGAATTACCCCCATTGTACATTGGTCCTAATTTCTGTTTGTACGCGATGGCCGATGTTCATGCAACAAAGCGTTTGTAAGCAAACTGCACATGTGCTGCAGTCACATTGCACGACGGTACTGCTGCAATCCCGCTTGCACTGAGAACATTGTCGCAGAGTGATTGACAGGAAGTGGTCATTTGAAGTTGGTAATGCTTTGCCGGTGTCCTGGATCCAGGTGGTCAGCATACCGACCAGCAGAATGCCGGCATGGGGGGTGGCGAGCACAACAGAGCCCTTCTGGGCTCTATGTGCTCACCACGCAGCTGGCTCGGTGGCTCGCTGCACTCGCCACAGGTTCTGTTCCCACTCCATGGGTGTCATGGACACCCACGAGTGGGAATAGACCCTGTGTGTCGGCATTCTGTCGTGCGGCATTGTGATCACTCGGGATTCCGGCATTGGCATGGTGATCCCATTGGTATGGTGATCCCATTTGAAGGTGGTAACGGGGAAGTGGAAATGGTTGGGGAAATGCAGGCATATCATGGACGTGTTCAGGGCCTGTATCTTCAAATGACTGCGTGATCGTACGTGCAAATACATGGCATCTGAATGAATACTGCTGTGGCCAGTCTGCGTAGCCATAGACCAACTTTTAGTTTCAATGTTCTCCATAATTGCGCACGGGGGGGGGGGGGGGGGTTATGCAGAGTTGTTAGCAAGCCAAAAATGTTAGAAATTGGGCAAAACCATGTGCACTACTGGTGGCGCAGATGTAACATGTGCAGAGAGACCATGCACATCACACTAAACTGAATAGTCCCCTTAGAGTTGATCTTCGTTTTTCATTTCAAATTCTGAGGGGAGTCGGTAGCACTAGGGCTCATCTAAACACCCTGAGGTGGTAGTTCAGCAATAGGCAACGTCTATGCTCTAACAGCAAAACTGTGGCATGGCATGCTGGGATATGTAGTTCTACACCAGCTGGAGCGCTGCATGTTTCCTAACCCTACAACTGCATGTACAGAATATATTACTGCTTGTTAAACTACATGCCCTGGCATCACATAGAGGGGTTGGGATAAGCTCCATTGCCCAACACTATCTCAAGTTAGTGCTATTATCACAGGGCTCCCTCCGGTGTATTTTTTACCATTTTTGTTTTTAGTAAATACGGGCGGATCACATTTCCCATTACAAATTTAGGAAATACCAATTTAATGACTTGAAGGACAATTTTACTAATTCTACTCCAATTGCCCTTTAGTACATTCTGATGCTACTAAAATAATGTGAAAAGCCCTTTTTCACATTATTTTAGTAAAAATAATTTCGATAAATATGCCTTAAATGAGCCCCTAAATATGTGAACAACATTCATTACAAATTGTCAGTCGGTGATAATTATAATGATGCTCAAATTTAAGGAAGACCTGTCTGTACCCATTATTAATAAACCTTCACTATCAATAAAGAGTTACAATAATTTACTCTTTAACGTATGGGCTTTTATGGTCCTACTTGTTTTCTCTGGCTGGGTCCACAGGATAACATTGGGATATTGTCGAGCGACAGCGAAAATGGCACCAACACGGTCACGAGCTTTCTGGCCTCCCAGGATGCATTGGGGCCTCCACTATATAGTCCCGCCCACTGACTCAGTCAGATCAGTTTTTTGCTTGGTGCGGCAGGAAGCCGCATGGTCACAGGGCTGCTGTGAAAGCAGCCTCAAGTTTTCATTACTTTATTTTTATAGACTTACTATAATGTTTTTTAGAGCGACTTAACAGCGTCTTAAACGCATATTAGACAGAGTCGCTCCAACAACTCCCCACCGGGTCGCAACAACGCTTACCTTCGGGTATCAGTGCTGTCTCGACGGGCGTCTGTGTCGGATGGTCTAGCAGGTCCAGCAGACGTAACCAGGCTGTGGCCGGAGCATGGGGAGACGGTGAGTCTATGGACTTCCTCTTACTAGAGGGTTCAGGACACAGCTACACTGATTTGGTGGAGACTACAAACAGTGTGTTGATGCGCCGAACATCTTGAGTGTGACAGCGCTACGCTCCGGGGATCATAGGCGCCAGGACTAGGTAGAGGCCGCGATCCTGGGAGTTTAAGTCAACAGGGGGATTCAGACGCTGTCCTGGCCGCCCCTCCTCCGAGTTCATGGCCAGTTCCCGCGTGTCTCTCGTTTCATGAACTGAATGACCTCACTTCCGGCTCAAACGCTACTACGAGGGTACTCGGTCGCAGCTTAGATGCTGCGGTTGTGTACACTGGATATAAACCCGCCCAGACCGAGTCGCAGGCCTTAGCGTCTGCATACACGTGGAAGTCGCTCAGCGTCCGTGTCTGTTGGTGAGCGTCCGTGTCCGTTATCAGTTATCAAGAGCGGTAGTGTACACCAGTAGCGCCTGAATCCACTCAGCGTCTTACGAGCGAATTTGCTTGGATATGGAAGTGTGGTGAGTCTCCCTGTATCCCGCTCTCTGGAGGCAGGGTATACAGTACTAAAAATTCCTTCTACTTGTTAGTATGCATTGTTAATTTTTAGTACCTATTGCTTATGAGACCTGTATATTACTGTGTTTTCTGCATGTTATGTTGAAAAAGAACCAGTTAAACAGAAGTACAATTTTCCTACTTATGTATAAGTTATTATGGAGGTTGTATTCTCATATGACAATGTCTAATGCTTTAACATGTGACTGACTGCTAGTATGTGTGCTGACTTTTCTGTGTAATGTCAGTCCTGTTCTGACCCTCAAATCAGGTGCACTGTGGTCAGATTGATCTCACCTCTATAAACTGACATATAGGGTGTTTTTCAGTCACAAAGTGTGTAGTCGATAACAGGTTAATACCATGTCTATGAGCGGCAAAAGTGATGAGGAGAATTTACCAAGCACTCCTATAACCCTAACATGCTTATCTTGTAAGTCAGGGGTAATTGATATGAATCAATTGGTCACTTATGAGGGTTTGTGTGCAAACTGTTTCGCTTTTCAGCGAAGTAAAAAACAGGAGTTAGTTCAACCTCCAGTAGAGCCACCATGGAATATGTTCGCAAAGACTCTGTCTTCAATAGCGGACAGGTTAGCTCCGGTAGCACCACCTCAAGGGTTAGGTTACACTATGAACCCATACATGCAGCTCCCTTCCTATGGTTTGGTTCCAGTAGTCTCTACAAGCAACCAAGGGGCAGGTAAGACTAAGACAGATACGTCTGTATGGCAGACTACACAAGATGATACATCGGATGATGATGCGGAAACAATAGATTCAACTCCGTATGATGATCAGTCGCAGAGCTTTAGTTCAGAAGATGTAGCTGAACTTATTAATGCAGTGAAGGCTGTGCTTTCTCTGGAAGAGCCAGCCAAGACAGCGTTAAAAGCAAAAGCACCTGTATTCAAACGAACAAAATCAGTGAAAGCTGAATTTCCAGCGTCAGATGAGTTGACGGAAATGATGGATGAGTCTTGGGCAGCGCCCAGTAAAAAGTATAAGATTCCTAAGAGATGGGATTCTTATTATCCATTTCCTGCTGTGGATTGTTCGAAGAGAGAAGTTCCTCCAAAAGTAGATGCACATGTTCTGCAACTCGTGCATAAGTCTGCTTTACCAGTGTCATCTACCTCATTGAATGATGTCACAGACAAAAGGGTAGAGAGCCTATTGAAAAATATTTTTTCTCTAGTAGGAGCAGTGGTAAGACCTGCTATGGCTTCGGCCTGGGTAGCAAAGGCAATGGGCGAATGGATAGAGGAACTAGAGAATGACATCCCCTCTCCTACTAGGGAGCAAGAGGATCGTTTTTGCTGTTTAAGACAATCTGGCAAGTATTTAGAAGAAGCAGCAATTGATGTAGGCACTGTTGCTTCTAAAGCTTCAGCCTTGACAGTAGTCGCTCGCAGAGCAGTTTGGCTACGGACCTGGAAGGCAGATGTGGAGTCCAAGAAAGAATTGGAAGCATTGCCTTTCGTGGGTAATATGTTATTTGGAAAACCTTTATCGGATATCCTAGAATCAGAGGCTGAATCGAAAAAGGTCAGATTTCCGGCTGCTTATAACCCTAAGTCCAAGGGTTTAAAATTTCGCTCTTTTCGTTGGCAAAGCAAGGCGACAGCTAAAGAGGAGCCTAAGCAACCCCAGTTTAAATCCAGGGGTAGGAAGCAGTGGGCTAGCAAGAAGCCAGCTTCCAAACCTGAACAGAAACCCTCAGCCTGAAGAGACGGGCCTCGGCCTGGAGGATTCCAGGGTTGGGGGCCGACTCCTTCAATTTGCACACATATGGCAACAGTCAACAACAGATGCCTGGGTGCAGAAGGTAGTATCTCAGAGGTATGGGTTCCCATTCAGGAGGCAGCCTCCTCAAAGATTTTTTTTGCACCAGCCCGTCTCGTATAGAGTCGAAGGCCAATGCCCTGCAAGAAGCAGTCCAAAAATTACTGCAGTCAGGTGTGATTGTCCCAGTACCTCCATCACAAAAGGGACAGGGGTATTACTCCAATCTATTTCTAATCCAGAAACCAAATGGGTCATATCGACCAATTCTAAATCTGAAGATGTTGAACAACTACATATGGATCCCGAAGTTCCACATGGAGACGTTACGCTCCATAATGTTGGCTATGGAACCGGGAGACTACATGGTATCTCTGGATGTACGGGATGCTTACCTACATGTGCCTATAGCACTATCACATCAGTGTTACCTCAGGTTTTCCATCCTCAAGGAACACTTCCAGTTCCAAGCTCTGCCCTTCGGGCTAGCTACAGCACCCAGGGTGTTTACCAAGATCATGGTGGTTATGGCAGCTTGTCTGCGCAAGCAAGGGATAAGAATATTCCCATACCTAGACGACCTATTAATCTTAGCACAGTCGCAAGATTTACTGTTGAGCCATCTCCAACAGACGATAGTTTGTTTACAGAGACACGGGTGGCTCATAAATTGGGAGAAGTCGTCCCTGAATCCGTCACAGCGGATGGTTCATTTGGGAGCCATATTGGATTCAGACCTACAGAGTTTTTTTTACCAGAGAAAAAAATAGTCAAGGTGCAGGTCATGGCTCAGGAAGCGTTGCAAGCCCAGACAATGTCAGTCCATGCAGCAATGCGACTGTTGGGTCTGATGGTATCAACCTTCGACATAGTGGAATATGCGCAATTCCACTCCAGACCGTTGCAGCATCTCATTTTGACCAAATGGAACGGAAATCATCAAACGATAAAGAAGCAGATGATAAAGATTCCAGTAAATGTAAAAAGGTCTCTAGCATGGTGGCTACAGACAGACCATTTAAACAAGGGGAGACCCTTTTGGATAAAAGAGTGGCAAGTCCTGACAACAGATGCCAGCCTGCAAGGCTGGGGGGCGGTACTCGGAAGCCTATGGTTCCAGGGAAAATGGACTGCAAGGAAAAGTCGCCTGCCGATAAATCTGTTAGAAATAAGAGCCATTTACTTGCCTCTGGTTCAGGCAAAGGACAATCTACAAGGAAGACCAGTCCAGATCCGCTCAGACAATGCGACGGCAGTAGCATACCTCAATCATCAAGTAGGAACTCACAGCAAGAGTCTGATGGAGGAAGTAACCTCCATTCTAAAATGGGCAGAACTCCATCTCCCAGCATTGTCAGCAGTATTTGTCCCGGGTGTACTAAATTGGGAAGCAGATTTTCTCAGTCGGCACACCATTCAGGAAACCGAATGGGCACTACACCCAGAAGTGTTTCAGACACTGGTGAACAGATGGGGTCTACCGGAGATAGACCTTATGGTGTCTCGTCTAAACAACAAAGTTCCGAGGTACGGATCAAGAACAAGGGACGCAGGAGCGGTCCTGGTAGACGCACTGTCAGTAGAATGGAGGTTTCAGCTGGCATATCTGTTCCCTCCAATATCTCTGTTACCCAGAGTGGTGAGAAAGATAAAACAGGCAAAAGGAGCAATCATTCTAATAGCTCCAGCTTGGCCAAGAAGGCATTGGTACACAGATCTGTTGAGAATGTCCATGGAAGCACCGATACTGCTCCCTCAACGTCCAGATCTATTAATGCAGGGTCCTTGTTGTCACAATCATCGCCTGTCTTTGATGGCGTGGCTGTTGAAACCTCTATCTTAGAGGCTAAAGGATTTTCAAAGCAAGTAATCCAAACCATGCTTAGAGCAAGAAAGCCTTCTTCGGCCCGTGTGTATCATAGAATATGGCAAGCCTATATTCATTGGTGTTCTGGAAAAAATTACAATCCGAGATCTTTTAAAGTAGCTAGGATTTTGGATTTCCTTCAGGCAGGATTGGATAAAGGGTTGAAAGTTGCTTCCTTGAGGGTGCAAGTCTCAGCGTTGACTGTATGGTTTCAGCAGAAGATTGCTGATTTACAGGATGTACGTACGTTTTTCCAAGGAGTAGTACATATTCAACCTCCATTTGTTCCTCCTGCAGCTCCCTGGGATTTGAATTTAGTTCTTAAATTTCTCCAGGGTCCTCTGTTTGAACCACTTGAGAGAGCAGATCTTAAGTGGTTAACGGTTAAAGTTCTTTTTTTACTGGCAATGGCGTCAGCCAGAAGAGTGTCAGATTTAGGAGCATTATCATGTAAGTCTCCTTTCCTAAGTTTTTTTCCAGACAAAGCAGTTCTCAGAACGAGATCTAGTTATCTTCCAAAGGTGGTATCAAAGTTTCACCTGAATGAAGAGATTGTAGTCCCAGCTTTTCAGGTATCAGGACTATCTGCGGGAGAAGCGTCGCTGGACGTGGTCCGGGCTTTAAGAATCTACATAGATCGTACTAGTGCCATCAGGAAAACAGATTCTCTCTTCATCCTCTACGGATTCCATAGAAGAGGATGGCCTGCTAGTAAACAGACGCTGGCGAGATGGCTCCGTATGGTAATATCTGAAGCTTATTCTCATGCAGATCTCCCTATTCCGGCTAATGTCTCTGCACACTGTTCACGTAAGGTAGGTCCTTCTTGGGCAGCACAGCAGGGTGCTTCAGCAGAACAGATATGTAAGGCAGCCACATGGTCTTCCATAAACACATTCATCAGACATTATGCCTTGGATACTTTTGCCTCTCATGACGCAGACTTCGG
Organism: Pseudophryne corroboree; assembly: GCF_028390025.1. Taxonomy (NCBI): domain Eukaryota; kingdom Metazoa; phylum Chordata; class Amphibia; order Anura; family Myobatrachidae; genus Pseudophryne; species Pseudophryne corroboree. Next base: position 1,065,069,120 of record NC_086444.1, read on the forward strand.
GCGAAAGGTCCTCCTGTGCAATCAGGAGCGTCCCCACGACTAAAATGGCTTTGGGAATCCCAATGTTATCCTGTGGATAATCCTGTGGACCCAGCCAGAGAAATATACGTTATGGTAAGAACTTACCGTTGATAACGTGATTTCTCTTATGTCCACAGGTATCCACAGGGATCCCACCCTGACGCATCTGATTTGAGGATCTAGACAATCACTAAAACCTCTTCCTTCTTGTATGGAAGGGTGTGCATGTGTGTTCTTATCGCCTGTACAGGTCTCTACCTAATGTTCCTGCCTAAAATCGCTGTGGAAAGAACTGATCTGACTGAGTCAGTGGGCGGGACTATATAGTGGAGGCCCCAATGCATCCTGGGAGGCCAGAAAGCTTGTGACCGTGTTGGTGCCATTTTCGCTGTCGCTCGATAATATCCCAATGTTATCCTGTGGATACCTGTGGACATAAGAGAAATCACGTTATCAACGGTAAGTTCTTACCATAACGTATATATTGCTGTCATAAGACATAAGGGGACCAAGGGCCTAATTCAGAGTTGATCGCAGCAGCAAATTTGTTAGCAGTTGGGCAAAACCATGAGCACTGCAAGCGGGGAGGGGGGGGGGAAGATATAACATGTGCAGAGAGAGTTAGATTTGGGTGGGGTGTTTCCAAACTGGAATCTAAATTGCGGTGTAAAAATAAAGCAGCCAGTATTTACCCTGCACAGAAACAAAATAACCCACCCAAATCTAACTCTCTCTGCACATGTTATATCTGCCGCCCCCCTGTAGTGCACCTGGGAGGTCATTCCGAGTTGATCGCTCACTAGCTATTTTTTGCAGCGCTGCGATCAGATAGTCACTGCCTATGGGGGAGTGTATTTTTGCTTTGCAAGTGTGCGAACGCTTGTGCAGCCAAAAACAGTTTGTGCAGTTTCTGAGTAGGTCTGAACTTACTCAGCTGCTGCGATCACTTCATCCTGTCCGGTCCCAGAATTGACGTCAGACACCCGCCCTGCAAATGCTTGGACACGCCTGTGTTTTTCCAACCACTCCCTGAAAACTGTCAGTTGACACCCATAAACGCCTTCTTCGTGTCAATCTCCTTGCGATCGGCTGTGCAAATGGATTCTTTGTTAAATCCATCGCTCAGCACCAATCCGCTTTGTACCCGTACGACGCACCTGCGCATTGTGGTGCATGCCCAACTGCTAACAAATTTGCTGCTGCGATCAACTCTGAATTACCCCCCATGTCTGGGGAGGAGACCCATTGCTTCTTTATGTGGCATTTTTTGGACACAGTCTAATGCTGTTTTATGATACTGAGTCACAAGACAGCAAAAATGTAAACTCTGATTCTTATAGTATTTTTTACACACGGGTTAAGAAAAATCTGATCCTCGGTTGAGTCTGCCCCTAGCAATTTGTCTGAGAATTCCAACATGAAACAGCATGAGAATAAGTGACCTATAAAAGTGCCCCAGACAGGTAGATTGAAACCAGATTAATAGTAGTGAGCATTCTTATTTGACACATCTTTTCCTCTGTTTACTGTGTGTCTTCTACAGGGGGAATGTCACAGGCTGCAACACCTATCACTCTCAGGTTGGTTTATTTGTCTTACAGCGGGCTGAATGTGGAATGTCTTCATTAATACAGCGCATGCCCTGTACAATGTCATACATGACTTTATTATACGAAATGCTCACTATTATTATTAAATATTGATTATAAGGCAACACAAAGTGTATGCTGTGCCATATAGCATTAAGGGGAAGGGCAGGGGCGTGCCCTGCCTCCCCCCACTGAGCCCCCTCCCTTGAACATGTGCGCCACGATGCTTCATATGGACTGCCCTGCCTTGCCTGTTTTTTTGGCTTCCGAAGCTTGTGATATGATTTCTACAATGTGTCTTATAGCCTATGTATGAATTTGTGAAAAGCTTGTAACATGTCACACAAATCATAGTAAAGGGGGGTACACATGGAGCGATGTTCATGTAATTTCTAAGCAATCCGGCTGTTCAGATCCCAGCGTCGAGCGCAGCGGGTCCCCTCGCGGGCTCACTGCGCTCTCCATGCTTTGGGCCGGGTGGCGACCTTTGGTCACCACGGGGTTATATTCCCCTACGGGTGGTGGCGTGGACCATCACCCAAGTCAAGGTTCGGACCGCCAGTATTTCACCCGACAGCCGACAATTTGAATGCCACCGCTGTTGTTGCACCTTGTCCTCTTTTCCTCGTGCATAAAGGTCAAACAAATACACAGTGCTTGTTTAGACTCCAAAGCCTCATGTACAGAAAATACACTTTGTAAATGTTAACTGTGCAAAACAGGCCCTTAAGATCTACTTTGCAATTATAACCACACAATATTTTGGGGGTGATTTCGAGTTACATACAACCCTGTTTTGTGGAGAGATTCTGCAAGTTTTAGCACTGAGCATATTTCGTGGCTGAGAATACGTAACTATGAGCAGCTATAGGTGATTCTGAGTTTTAGAGGTATTTCCACTTGCAGCTGAATGTGTGCAACTACGCGGCAATGGAACGTTCACACATAGGATTAATGTTCTGCTGAGGGCATCTTGTGAGCCAGTAGACGGAAATGCGTATATGAAGAGTTGAGGTCATGCAGAGATCCGTCTGAAATCAGCTGAGGGCTCCATCATTCAGCAAACTAAGCCAGTGGTCCTGGGAGTGGGCTTCCTCCATTCTGAGCTCATTGAAATCCCTAAAGCCACTTATGAGATTTTGCTGGGTATGCCCTGGCTTCAGTTACATAATCCAGGAATTGACTGCTCCACGTTGCAGCTCACAGCATGGAGTTTCTTATGTTTCCACTCCTGTCTGGCTCAAGTCCATCCTATGAGATCTTCAGGGTTAAAGCTCCAGTCCGATCTTCCCGAGGCCTACAAAGACTTTGCTGACGTCTTCAGTGAAAAGGCGGCTGATGTTCTGCCTCCCCATCGGGAGTGGGATTGTTCCATCGATCTTATCCCAGGGAAAAAGCCACCTAGAGGATGCACGTATCCGCTTTCCGTTCCTGAAACTCAATCTATGAGTGAGTATATAAAAGAGAACCTACAGAAATGGTTCATCCATCCTTCTTCATCTCCAGCGGGGGCAGAGTTTTTGTTTGTTAAGAAAAAAGACGGAGCATTACGCCCCTGCATTGATTATCAAGGATTAAATTACACCACTATTAAGAACAGCTACCCCTTGCCGTTAATCACGGAACTATTTGACAGAGTCGAAGGTGCCAGTATCTTTACCAAGCTGGATCTCCGTGGTGCCTACAATCTCATCAGAATCCGAAGTGGCGATGAGTGGAAGACCGCTTTCAACACCCGCGATGACCACTATCAACATCTCGTGATGCCCTTTGGATTAAGCAGTGCCCCAGCTGTGTTCCAGAACTTTGTCAATGAAATGACAAGTTGAAATTGCCTCCATATTTAAAAATTCCCAACTCATTTCATATTTCTCTCCTTAGATCTTTGATTCTTAACCGTTTTCAGAAAGCTCTTCCACAGGTTCAAACTAATCGGGGCGTAGAGTTTGAGGTTGAGAAGATCCTGGATTCTCGTTGTCTGTATGGCCATCTGCAGTATCTGATTGACTGGTCCGGATATGGTCCTGAAGACAGGAGTTGGGTCAATGCCACTGATGTACATGCTCCACGGTTAGTTCAAGCTTTTCACAGACTTTTCCTCCCAATCCTCTTGGGTGTTCAGTGCCCACCCATAAAGGGGGGGGGGGTACTGTCAGGAATCAGCGTACAGCAGTATCTCTAATACCAGCACGCTGGTGCGCAGGCCTCAGGAGGTCATGTCCCCAGCTTGATGCTGCATGTGTACCCTGTCTGCGGTGCACAGAACCCACTACCTCTGTGCACCCCTAAATTCCATTTGGCGTGTACCCTGCTGTGTTCCCGCTATCTGCATTGCATGGGCGTCGCTGTGACACTGGCAGTCAGCTGATTCGGTAACATCCAATCCTGTGCTGTGTCTGCACACATGACTCAATCCTCCAATGGCTGCGGACCAGGGGGTATAAAGCCAGAACACTGGCTCGGTATCAGTGCCTTGAACAACGCATCGCATCCAGTGCACAGTGTCTCCTGGCTCCAGTCTCCTGAGACTTCCTTGTGTCTACTCTTCCGTGGAACTACAGGCACCAGCCATCCAGCTCAGCTACAGCTTCATCAACACTCTGCTTCAACAACTACTTGCAGTAAGAGACTCTCTCCAGGTGTTGCATACCATACTCAACTGTTTGCTACCACTCTGCATCAGCACTGTGTTATTCCACCTGCACTAAAGCATCCTGATAAATTCTCAGCTGTCTCCTGCAATAACCAAACCTGCTTCTGTTGTTGTATGCAAGCATTGCCAATTGACTGTGTAGCTCTGTTGCAAGTTGTTATCAGTTTCCAGGCCGATCATCTGTATTACCAAGCATCTGTTTTAAGTTATGTTTCAAGTCATCATCAGCTTCCAGGCTGACCATCGTTTATTCCAAATTGTCATCGGTTCCCAGACCGACCAATAGTATGTGACTGTTTTGTTGCCAGAGACCAGTTTCCACACTGAATTACTGTTGTATTTGCAATTACTCCAGTTATTTTATATTTCTTGTGTGCTTCAATAAACATCATTGCGCACATGCGCAGGAACTTACTGCAGCCTCCTCGTTTCCTCCACCACACCACCACTGACCCACTAGTACCTCCTCCGGGAACAGACACAGACCTGACACCAATCTCACAGTGGAAAGTGCATGCCATAGGCTGCTAACATGTTTCCTTAACAATACATTGCACTGCCATACGCACTCCATGATGCGCTGTACAACATCGTGATATATCGTTAAATGCTGCATGTAACAACACTGCATCATGGTCCCATATGATGTGCAGCACATCAGATGGGGCGATGCAACTACCCCGTTCATCAAACTATGAATTTGGTTGATTTGAGGGTACACACTATACAATGATCTTTGGGATCTGTTGTGGATCATGACATTGTCCGATATATATCGGACTGTATAATGTGTGCCCAGCTTTAGTCTTGGCATTCCAGGCGGCCACAGTGAGCAGTAGGGGGGTTCACACGGAGAGATCCATTATTAAAATCTAAGCAATCTGACTAGATTGCTTAGATTTTAAGCACGGATCTCTTGTGTGTATGCCCCCCAGCGATAGCGATGCGCAGCCCCGCGCGTCGCTATTGCTGGTGCTAGATTGACCTGCAGGCACAATCTAGCACATCGCTCATTTCACCCGCTGGGTGAAATGAGCGCCCCCCTCGCTCAGCACACATCGCGTTTTGCTGAGCGGGGAAAGAGATGTGTAGTGAGTGGTCTGTGACAGATCGCTCAGCACACATCTCTCTAGTGTGTACTGGCCGTAACAGTGAGCTGTGTGTAACTACATGCAGTACACTACTGAATTATCCTTTTTTTTCTAGACAGGTTTCAAAACAATAGATGTCCCGTACCAGACAAGATTATATTTGAAAAATGTAATGTTCCAGCTAATCCTGTTATATTCCTATTACTACTGGCTAAAAGTAGTCAAGTAATAAGTAGTTATGAATATCTAAAAAGTATTTTCTTTTTTTACCTAGGGGACATTCCAAATACCTAATTTCCTCTTAAAATTGCCTATGATTTTATGATAATAAACACATATATTCAAAGAAAGACAGTGAGACTAATCCTACCGGAGCTACGTTTGATTTGTTACATTGATCTTTTGACTCCTGACTAATTGCTTATCTGTTCTAGATCAGATTATTTACAATACAGTCCAGATGTCATATGGCGCTGAATGTTAAATAGCCATAGAAACAGATCAGTATAAGGGTTCAGATAAATGTTCAAAGTAAAAAAGTTAACGACTAAATGAGCCTCTATGTTTAATGTTGTCTCTAAAAGAGGGTAGATTTTATGGCTATGGAATGGTTCAGTGGTAATAACCATCATGCTTGCATCTAAAATGGATTTATATAAGCCCATTCACATCCTATTCAGAGGAAATCAGATGTGAAGATAGGCATGGCTTAAAAGAATTACATACTGGGGTATATAAAGCTCTGGAAATATTCCAGGGCACATTAAGCTCCGCTCAACACATTTAATAAAATACCAGAAAGATGCTCATTAATTTAAACAAGGGTTCAGGTAATAAATCTTGTTGGCATTCACATGCTGCATTTGTTCTGCTTCCTTTTATGAAGTAATTTATGTATGTCAAATGGTGTTTGAATGCGCTTTATCAGAAAGTACCCAAAATAAATACAGGGATCTTTGTGATGAAAGAAAGAGGTTCACAGTGTGGTTAATGATATTTTATTTCCTTCTGGAATAGAACATATGTCCTTTGATAATTGTGCTGCAAACAGAAATCTAACTTAGATCTGTAAAATTGCAGCAACAGGGTTGTGTAAAAGTTATACAGGACAGTATTTAGTCTAACACAAAGTCCCCACTGCAATCAGGCCCGGCAACAGGGGAAACAAAGGGGAGTGGAGCCAATGGTTCAGGGACACAAAAACGCATCCACAGCGCCTAAGTCGGGCATGTCCAAACTGCGGCCCTCCAGCTGTTGTGAAACTACGTATTCCAGCATGCCCTGACACGTTTTGCTGTCAGAGAATGCTAAAGCTGTGTCAGGGCATGCTGGGATGTGTAGTTTCTCAACAGCTGGAGGGCCGCAGTTTGGACATGCCTGGCCTAAGTGATTTCTCAATTTGCCTCTCTGGCCTCCTGCAATTTAAGTAGGCTTTCAAAAGAAAACCTGATTAACAAGCCACATAGACCCCCTCCCCCTGGTTAGCCCCAGCACTAGGTATGGTCCTGTTACTTATAGCATGGTGCTGCATCAGTCCTTCTCACTACCTTCCCGGTTTGTCCCTGCCACTGTGGCCCAGGTCACCTAAGAAAGAACCGCTGCCCACCGGGCACTGAGGCACAGAGACTATTTCAGCAGCTCCACCACTGTTTGACTTCTCTTACTACACCAGTGGCGGCTTCAGAGGTGGGGCTCCAGCACAGTCCAAAATTCAAATAGGGGAGTCATACCAACTGCCAGTGAGTCGTGGCCGGCAATGTTTGGCAGTGTTTGGGGTGGCAGTTGGTGTGGCTCCCCCTATTTTGGACTGTGTTGCAGCCCCACCTCTGGAGCCACCACTGCTGCAGACACCCAACAGTGATGAGGCAGACACAACAGCCTGCAAGTCACAGCTTATATTCATACCTGGGAATGTTCTGCTGTGTGATCAGGTTCCAGGCAGCATTACCACACCCCAGTTCTGGCCATGTTATTGGCACATGCAGTGGAGGGATGTGTGGGTGCAGGGCCAGATAAGGTGGGAGCCCCAGAGATGTAATGACCTTCTTGCTGCCAAACCCAATGATCATTACTAACCTATAGAGCCCTCACACAATCCTCTTCCCTATTTCCAACGTTATCAACCTCCACCCACTTTTCTTTGCCAATACTCCCGTCCCCATTTCCACGATTTTGACCACCACTGGATTTCTCATACTATCAGACTCTCCACCTCTGTCTAAAGCTCAAACAGGCTGTAAAAACCCACTCACTGCCTGTAGTGGGAGAGTTACTGTGCAGTCTCCAACAAAATGGCTCCTCTGGGGAAACTTTATTCCCTAACCAAGAGGGCCACTGATAGTGTTTCTGTGAATGCACGGCCCCATCTTGCCACTATGTATGAGCGACATGGTAGAGGACAGACAAAAGAGGCCAGACACAACAGACCACATGCACAACAGATTACAGACACCGAGAACACTTTAATAAAGAAAGGATACCTCAATGCATAAGTGCGAGAAGAAGCACCAAAGCACTCAGAGTGAATGCAGAAGTGCTACAACATAGGAACAAGAGAGCAGGTGCACAATACAACTATTAGAATTATAATACATTTAATTATGCATAATATCTGAGGTTCTTGGTACACATTGGCCAATATATGAGCCTGCTTACCAATTGTCACAGTGAGCTCATCGGACAGGTCCCTAACATTATAGGGGTTCGCCTTTGGGGCTCAGAGCACCTCCACACCACCCCAGTCAAACCACCCCACCCACTCTGATTTTTCACTAATATCCTTTATGTGTGTGATGCCCTGGGGTGGTTTGGGGGAGCCCTGCACCCCAGAGGCGAACACCTATAATGTTAGGGACCTGTCTGATGAGGTCAATGTGACGACTGGTGGCCAATTCTAATGGTTGTATGGGGCACCTGCTTTCTTCTTGCTTTGTTGTAGTACTGAGTCCTAGCAAGGTAGCACATCCCATTATGAGTAGCTAGGGTGTGCAGTCCAGGCCCCCCCCCCCAATATGTATGCAGAAGTGCCCCAAGCTCATTAGGAAGTTTGTTACAAAGTCGTTCGATATAATGATGTACTTTTATGTGTCTAACTTCATCTATTTTAAGGTTGCTGTAAAAAAGGTTCAGCTGTAAGTTTTTTTTTAAAGATTGCTACGATAAAGCTTCAGCTGTAATTTAGAGTAACATGAAGAAGCTTGTAGCAAGGGTGAGGGGGGGGGGGTTTAGTAGTGGAGTGTGCTACTGTGCAGTTTACAACAAAATGGTTCCTCTCAGACAACTTTACACCTTAACTAAGATGGATGCCAAATGGCGTCATCTTGCCACTGTGGAAGCGGCATGGTGGAGGATGGACATCCTCCTCTTAGCTTCTTAGACCCGCTATTACTGCTGTTATAGAGCCCTGCACCACTACCGGAGACAAGCGAAAGTCATCGGCTGGTAAACTGCCTACACCCCTGCTCCACTACAGGCTTTTCTCTGTCTTTCATCCAAGCAGTATAACAATGGGTACTGCTGTACATTCACTTGAGTCAATAAACCACACCAACAAAGGCAAATAGAAGTTAGCATGCATTAAAAGGGGAATTGAGACAAGGGATGAGAGTGTAATCCTGCCACTGTACAAATCATTGGTACGGCCGCATATTCTTGAGTATTGTGTACAGTTCTGGGCACCACACTATAGAAGAGACATATTAAAACTTGAAAAGGTTCAGAGGCGAGCTACCAAATTGATTAACGGGTTGGAGACACTGGACTGTGAGGAGAGGCTTTCTAGGTTAGATATGTTTACACTAGAAATGAGATGACTAAGAGGAGGGGAATGGGTCATTGGGTCGACACAACTTAGGTCGACAGTCATTAGGTTGACTGCTATTCGTCGACATGCATTAGGTCGACAGGGACACTAGGTCGACATGGTCATTAGGTTGACATGTACTAGGTCGACAGGTCAAAAGGTCGAGTTTTCAACCTCACCAACTATGTTACTATGGTACAATGCCTGGTAAAGTAACTGGACTAGTCTGTGTAATAACAGCTGATGTGTACAGTACTCTGCTTATCCACAAAACTGCATACACATTCCCAACACTGCCAATAGTTCAGCACCAAACCTTTGGGTTCATCAGATGCTGCTTTTGTGGGTACTGCAACTGTGGGGTCTATTCATGAAGTAGTGAAAACAGGGATAATCACTGCTTCCTCCTATTCACAGAAGGGGTTACCGTGGAGAGTGTTGTATGGGGAGAGCAATTCATAAAAGCACAGTAAGCTCTGCTTTCCATTTTGCTTCTCAAAAAGAAATTCACCTTCTTTGGATGGCGTAAAGAGGTTTGTGAGGGGAAAATATCATTGAAGACTGCTGTCTCACCACCTCCTCCCCTCTCTCCTCGGCCCCTGCTCTGTAACCAGACAACTAGCAAAGCCCAGGGAGAAAATGGCAGTCAAAAATGTTTGCACCTGCTCCCTGCGACAGCATATATGTCAATGAAGTGACCCAGATTATGCCAGGTCACTTCAAGCTACCCCCCCCTGTGATGTTAGTGTATTAGAATGCTTAATATTTGTAGACACTCCCTTACTGACATGTGTAAGCCTGAATCTTCAGTGATTGTCCCTAGGACCAGGGGGATGCTGGGAAGTGGGTGGTCCAGTGTGCAGTGTGCCTGGAGTTGGTGAGGGAATAAACAGCACAGCAGTGAACTCACATGTCTCTGTGTCCTGATGACTGGATTTACAAACGTATGAACAAAACATGGTGTCAGAAGAAGTTTAACTTGGACTGCTAGTGCTCTCAGAGTGTGAAAGAATCTTGCAGAAGTCTGTGGCTGTGATGCTCTGTGTCTGCAAAGCCCGCCGTGTGCTCCTATCTTCAAACAGTGAGTAACCATGGATAAACTAGCTCCTCCAACCGGCATGTTGATGTCTGGTAACTTGTCTGAAAACTGGAAAAGATTTAAGCAAAGGTTTAATATATATCTTGCTGCATGTGGAGCTGATTCAGAGGCTGACAAAACGAAGGCATCCATTTTCCTCCATGTGATAGGAGAGGATGTGCTGGACATTTATAATAGTTTTCAGTTTGATGAGGGGCAGAATATGGTGCTATCTTTTATAATGCAAAAGTTTGAAGATTACTTTGTGCCAAGGAAAAATGTGACATATGAAAGATATGTTTTTCACATGTGATCAGAAGTTTGTAGATGGATTTGATCAGTATGTTACAGAGCTGCAATCACTCAGTAAAACCTGTGAGTTTGGTGATTTAAAGGATTCACTGATTAGAGATTGTATTGTCTGTGGAATACCTGATAATGGATTCAGAGAGATTGCTGAGAGAGCAAGACCTAACACTAGAAAAGGCAGTGACTATGTGTAGATCTGCAGAAATAACTAGATTTCAAGCCAAAAAGTTACACAAGGAAGCTGATGTGCATGTAGTGCAGAAAACAGAGCCATGCAAACCTCCATTCTCAAGAATGAAGCAGTCTAAGCCACAGTCTAATAAGGAAATGTGTAGTAGATGTGGAAATGCTCACAATCCTAAAATGTGCCCTGCTTATGGTAAAACCTGCATGAAATGTGGTAGACTTAATCACTTTGGCAAATGCTGTAAAATTAAAAGTAAAACAACCAAAGTGAATGCTGTTAAATTAACAGATGAATTCTTTGTGGATTGCATTGAACTTTGCAGTGCAGATAAGAAAGAATGGATTGTCCCTTTAACTGTGAACGAGATTGTCATTCCCTTTAAGCTTGATACTGGTGCGCAGGTGAATTTAATATAATTTCAAGACTATAAGACTTTTAGAGTAAAACCTAAAATTCATCCAGCCAAAGTGAAAGTTACAGGGTACACTGGGGAGGAAATTCCTGTGAAAGGTACATGCTTAGTGACACTGAAATATAAGGGACAACAGTTTAAAACATCTCTACTGATTGTGGATAAAAATGTGCAACCGATTCTAGGATTAAGTTCCTGTGAGAAACTAAGCTTGCTAAAGAAAGTTTTTATGGTGACATCACAAGTAGAAGATGACTGCAAATCGATGTTTACAGAATACAGAGACTTGTTTGAAGGTCTAGGTTGTTTGCCTGGAGAGCATAAAATAAATATAGACGCGCAAGTTTCTGCAGTGATACACCCCTGTAGAAAAGTGCTGTTTGCGCTGAGAGAAAAACTGAAACAAGAGTTAAATCGCATGGAAGCCTTGGGTGTGATACAGAAAGTTGATGAGAATACTGAATGGGTAAGCTCCTTAGTAATTGTTGAAAAGAAAAATGGACAACTCAGAATATGTCTAGACCCCAGAGATTTAAACAAAGCTATTAAACGAGAACATTTCAAATTACCAACCAGAGATGAAATCATGTCGCAATTTGCGGGAGCAAAATGGTTCAGTAAATTGGACGCATCTTCAGGATTCTGGCAAATGAAGCTAGATGAGGCCAGCTCAAAGCTTTGTACATTTAATACACCAGAAGGTCGATACAGATTTCTTCGACTACCATATGGGATATTGTCTGCTCCAGAAGTATATCACAAAAAGATACACATGATTTTTGAACATATTCCAGGTGTTGAAACAATGATGGATGACATTATTGTCTGGGGATCTACAAAGGAAGAACATGATTCTAGATTGAGACAAGTAATGGAACTTGTCAAGAAAGTGAATCTAAAGCTAAACAAGGACAAATGTGAATTTGGCGTGAATACACTTACCTTTATGGGCGACGTGGTCTCGGATCAAGGTGTAAAACCAGACCCAAGGAAAATATCAGCCATAGTGAACATGTAACGTCTTAACAACAAAGACGACGTCAGAAGATTCCTAGGAATGATTACTTACTTAGGAAAGTTTATTTCTCAACTCTGAACGAACAGCCTCTCTTAGATGGTTGTTGGACAAAGATAACGAGTGGATGTGGTCACATGAACAAGAAGAAAGTTGGCAAAACTTGAAACAGATCATTACAGAGCAACCAGTGCTAAAATTCTTTGATCCTGCTAAAAGAATAAGAATTTCAGCAGATGCTTCGCAATTTGGCCTAGGCTCAGTGCTGTTACAAGAACATGAGGATACATGGCAACCAGTAATCTATGCATCAAGAGCACTGACAAGTGCTGAAACAAGGTATGCTCAGATAGAAAAAGAACTTCTAGCCATCACATATGCATGTGAGCGATTTCATCAGTTTGTGTATGGTCAAACATTTACAGTAGAAACTGACCACAAGCCATTGATAGCTATCATGACTATATCATTACATGACTGTCCCATGAGAATTCAACGAATGCTTATCAGACTACAGAAATATGATGTACACTTGCTGTACTGTCCCGGCAAATACATGTACATTGCTGATACACTTTCTCGTGCTGTGGACAAAAGTGAAGGTTCCAAAAGTCTGATGGATGAAGAGATAGAAGCCTATGTTAATTTGATCGTAGCTTCTCTACCAGTGTCTCTTGCAAGACAAGAACAGATTAGGAAATAAACCGAGACAGATGACACAATGAAAGTGTTGAAAGATATCATTCTGAAAGGTTGGCCAGCAGAAAAACATGCGTGCCCGCTGTCTATCCATGATTATTGGATGTACCGCAGTGACCTTACAGTTGTCGATGGTATTATTTACAAAGGCAATAGGTTTGTCATACCTGCGCGACTAAGAAAAACTATGCTGTGCAAGATACATGAAAGCCACTTAGGAGAAGAAAAATGTAAGCGGAGAGCGCGTGAAGTTATGTATTGGCCAAGAATGAGCCAAGACATAGCACAGACTACAGCTACATGTGAATTATGTCTTACGTATAGACCGAAACAACAAGTAAAGCCACTGAGTCCTCACGCAGTGCCAGAGAGACCGTACCAGAAAGTTGGCGCAGATTTGTTTGATTGTAATGGGAAAACGTACATTGTCGTGACTGATTATTACTCTAACTACCCTGAGGTGAAGACACTACATACAGCTACTAGTAAAGCATGAAGTCAATCTTTGCAAGGCATGGTGTTCCTATGGAAGTGTTCACTGACAATGGTCCTCAGTTTTCCAGTGCTGATTTTAGACAATTTGCTGATGAGTGGGAATTTGTCCACACTACGTCAAGTCCCCACTATTCACGCTCAAATGGGTTGGTGGAAAGTTCAGTAAAAACTGTAAAGAGTATCATGAAAAAAGCTCAAGAAGGTAAAGTAGATTTCTACAAAAGTCTTTTAATCTACCGCAGTACACCTTTACAGAATGGACTTTCTCCTGCACAAATGCTGATGGGAAGGAGGATTAGAGCAAATCTCCCGATACATGATGAACTGCTTAATACACATAACTCAGCGTTGGTCAGACTGAGTAAGGAACGTCAACAGGCGAAACAGAAACTGTTCCATGACAGGCGAGCAAGAAGCTTTTCTGATCTAAAATTGGGTGACCAAGTCCGTCTCAGAGATCACGAGAAAGGTATTTGGGTGCAGAAAGGTATTGTGCAAGCACAAGTAGCACCAAGATCTTATACTATACGTACAGAGCATGGAACGGAAGTAAGAAGAAATCGGGTGGATTTAAGATCTCAACCTAACCATAATGAAGACAACATGACTGAAGAATACCCTTCATCTGACATGTATGATGATCCTCATAATGGTGAACAAACCACGATTCTAGAAAGGTCCAACATGGTCGATGAAACACAGACTGTGTATGAAAGACCCAAAAGGGAAATACGCAGACCTGAGAGACTCATTGAAATGTGTTAGATGATGTTCTTAATATGACGTTGTTAATTGTTGCATTGAAGCGTACAGGGCTTAACTTTAAAGAAAAGAGGATGTGATGTTAGTTTATTAGAAAGCTTAATATTTGTAGACACTCCCTTACTGACGTGTAAGCCTGAATCTTCAGTGATGGTCCCTAGGACCAGGGGGATGCTGGGAAGTGGGTGGTCCAGTGTGCAGTGTGCCTGGAGTTGGTGAGGGAATAAACTGCACAGCAGTGAACTCACGTCTCTGTGTCCTGATGACTGGATTTACAAACGTATGAACAAAACACCCCCCCCACCACACACGCACGCCGCTCTGTCCCCCCTCTCCCCCATCCCCTCTGCAGCCGATGCTGCTTTGTCTTTTATATATATATATATATATAATATATATATAAAATTTATTTTTTTATTGAGTGAGATCACTTCCGACTGCCTGCTGCCCCCGGCTCACTCTGGCCCTACCACTGTCCCTGTCCACCAGAGGCACTTACTGAAGTGCACTGCCTCCCCCTCTGCCCCCGGCTCACTCTGCCTTCCACCCGGCTGACTGCTCTTATGCTGGCACTGTCATAGGGGATCCGACAAGCATGCGCAGTATAAGGGGGCCAGAACATAATTGATGAATTTTGTTAACTGCACTGATCAGCTGCTTCACCGAGGAGGGCAAGTATTACTGAATTACTCGGCAACTTCAAGATATATCGCATCCATATAATACGATCTGTCTTGAAATGTACTGTGACTCAGTTCACTATCTTTATGAACAGACCCCTTTATATGCAGTAATATTTATTTCTCTAACGTCCTAGTGGATGCTGGGGACTCCGTAAGGACCATGGGGAATAGACGGGCTCCGCAGGAGACAGGGCACTCTAAGAAAGAATTAGGACTACTGGTGTGCACTGGCTCCTCCCTCTATGTCCCTCCTCCAGACCTCAGTTAGAATCTGTGCCCGGTCAGAGCTGGGTGCACTTTAGTGAGCTCTCCTGAGCTTGCTAATAAGAAAGTATTTTATTAGGATTTTTATTTTATTTTCAGAGAGATCTGCTGGCAACAGACTCTGCTACGTGGGACTGAGGGGAGAGAAGCAAACCTACTAACTGCGGATAGGTCGTCCTTCTTAGGCTACTAGACACCATTAGCTCCAGAGGGATCGAACACAGGAACTCACCCTTGGTCGTCCGATCCCGGAGCCGCGCCGCCGTCCCCCTCACAGAGCCAGAAGACAGAAGCCGGCGAGAGAAGCAAGAAGACTTCAAAATCGGCGGCAGAAGACTCCTGTCTTCATATGAGGTAGCGACAGCACTGCAGCTGTGCGCCATTGCTCCCACATTAAACCCGCACACTCCGGTCACTGTAGGGTGCAGGGCGCAGGGGGGGGCGCCTTGGGCAGCAATTGAGTACCTCCTGGCATAATAGAGCATATATACAGCTGGGCACTGTATATATGCATGAGCCCCCGCCATTATTTTACACAAAATCGCGGGACTGAAGCCTGCCACTGAGGGGGCGGGGTTTCTTCCTCAGCACTCACCAGCGCCATTTTCTCTCCACAGCTCCGCTGAGAGGAAGCTCCCCAGGCTCTCCCCTGCAGAATCACGGTAGAAAGAGGGTAAAAAGAGAAGGGGGGCACATAAATTTAGCGCAAAATCACTAATACAGCAGCTACTGGGTAAACACTAAGTTACTGTGTAATTCCTGGGTTATATAGCGCTGGGGTGTGTGCTGGCATACTCTCTCTCTCTGTCTCTCCAAAAGGCCTTGTGGTGGTTCTGTCCTCAAATAGAGCATCCCCTGTGTGTTTGGTGTGTCGGTACGATTGTGTCGACATGTTTGACGAGGAAGGCTATGTGGAAGCAGAGCAGGTGCAGATGAATGTGGGGTCACCGCCGACGGCGCCGACACCTGATTGGATGGATATGTGGAAGGTGTTAAATGATAATGTAAACTCCTTGCATAAAAGGTTGGATAAAGCTGAAGCCTTGGGACAGTCAGGGTCTCAACCCATGCCTGATCCTACAGCGCAGAGGCCGTCAGGGTCTCAGAAGCGCCCACTATCCCAGATTGTTGACACAGATATCGACACGGATTCTGACTCCATTGTCGATGGCGATGATGCAAAGTTGCAGCCTAAAATGGCTAAAGCCATTCGCTACATGATTATAGCAATGAAAGATGTATTGCACATTTCAGAGGTAAACCCGGTCTCTGACAAGAGGGTTTATATGTTTGGGGGAAAAAAGGCAAGAAGTCACTTTTCCCCCTTCACATGAGTTAAATGAGTTATGTGAAAAAGCTTGGGATTCTCCTGATAGGAAAGTGCAGATTTCAAAACGGTTAATTATGGCGTATCCTTTCCCGCCAACGGACAGGTTACGCTGGGAATCCTCCCCTAGGGTAGACAAAGCTTTAACACGCTTATCTAAGAAGGTGGCCCTGCCGTCACAGGATACGGCCTCCCTAAAAGATCCTGCGGATAGGAAGCAGGAATGTTTATACACATTCAGGTACCCTACTGAATTGCGTCGGCCTGGATGTGTAGTGCTGTAGCAGCATGGACAGATACTCTGTCTGAGGAACTTGATACCTTGGACAAGGATACTATATTACTGACCCTGGGGCATATAAAAGACGCTGTCCTATATATGAGGGATGCCCAAAGAGACATTTGCCTACTGGGCTCTAGAATAAATGCAATGTCAATTTCTGCCAGAAGGGTCCTGTGGACTCGGCAATGGACAGGTGAATGATGCCGACTCAAAAAATCACATGGAGGTTTTACCTTATAAGGGTGAGGAATTGTTTGGGGACGGTCTCTCGGACCTAGTTTCCACAGCTACGGCTGGGAAGTCAACTTTTTTGCCATATATTCCCTCACAACCTAAGAAAGCACCGTATTACCAAATGCAGTCCTTTCGATCGCACAGAGGCAAGAAAGTCTGAGGTGCGTCTTTTCTTGCCAGAGGCAGGGGTAGAGGAAAAAAGCTGCACAATACAGCTAGTTCCCAGGAACAGAAGTCCTCCACGGCTTCCACAAAATCCACCGCATGACGCTGGGGCTCCACAGGTGGAGCCAGGAGCGGTGGGGGCGCGTCTCTCGAAATTTCAGCCACCAGTGGGTTCGCTCACGGGTGGATCCCTGGGCTATACAGATTGTGTCTCAGGGATACAAACTGGAATTCGAAGTGAATCCCCCTCACCGTTACCTCAAATCGGCCCTGCCAGCTTCCCCCATAGAAAGGGAAGTAGTGTTAGCGGCAATTCACAAATTATATCTCCAGCAGGTGGTGGTACAGGTTCCCCTCCCTCAACAGGGAAGGGGTTACTATTCCACAATGTTTGTGGTTCTGAAACCGGACGGTTCGGTCAGACCCATATTGAATTTAAAATCCCTGAACATTTACCTGAAAAGGTTCAAGTTCAAGATGGAATCGCTGAGAGCGGTCATCGCAAGCCTGGAAGAGGGGGATTATATGGTGTCTCTGGACATAAAGGATGCTTACCTGCATGTCCCCATTTATCCACCTCATCAGGAGTAGTGGTACAGGACTGTCATTACCAATTCCAGACGTTGCCGTTTGGTCTGTCCACGGCACCAAGAATATTTACCAAGGTAATGGCGGAAATGATGATGCTCCTGCGAAAGCAAGGAGTCACAATTATCCGTCCATACTTGGACGATCTCCTCATAAAGGCGAGGTCCAGAGAGCAGTTGCTGATCAGCGTAGCACACTCTCGGGAGGTGTCACAACAGCACGGCTGGATTCTGAATATTCCAAAGTCGCAGTTGATTCCTACGACGAGACTGCCCTTCCTGGGCATGATTCTGGACACAAACCAGAAGAAGGTGTTTCTCCCGGAGGAGAAGGCCCAGGAGCTCGTGACTCTGGTCAGAGACCTCTTAAAACCAAAACAGGTGTCGGTGCATCAATGCACGCGAGTCCTGGGAAAGATGGTGGCGTCATACGAAGCCATTCCCTTCGGCAGGTTCCATGCGAGGAACTTTCAGTGGGATCTGTTGGACAAGTGGTCCGGATCGCATCTTCAGATGCATCGGCTGATCACCCTATCCCCCAGGGCCAAGGTGTCTCTCCTGTGGTGGCTGCAGAGTGCTCACCTTCTCGAGGGCCGCAGGTTCGGCATACAGGACTGGGTCCTGGTGACCACGGATGCAAGCCTCCGAGGGTGGGGGGCAGTCACTCAGGGAAGAAACTTCAAGGGCTGTGGTCAAGTCAGGAGGCTTGTCTGCACATCAATATCCTGGAACTAAGGGCCATATACAACGCCCTGAGTCAAGCGGAGCCTCTGCTTCGCAACCAACCAGTGCTGATT
The DNA here is from genome assembly GCF_028390025.1 of Pseudophryne corroboree. Lineage (NCBI taxonomy): Eukaryota > Metazoa > Chordata > Amphibia > Anura > Myobatrachidae > Pseudophryne > Pseudophryne corroboree. Next base: position 1,065,087,573 of record NC_086444.1, read on the forward strand.
TAATCAGACAACATCACCGCAGTGGCTCATGTAAACCGCCAGGGCGGCACAAGAAGCAGGGTGGCGATGGCAGAAGCCACCAGGATTCTTCGTTGGGCGGAGAATCACGTGCAAGCACTGTCAGCAGTGTTCATTCCGGGAGTGGACAACTGGGAAGCAGACTTCCTCAGCAGGCACGACCTCCACCCGGGAGAGTGGGGACTTCATCAAGAAGTCTTCACACAGATTACAAATCGATGGGAACTGCCACAGGTGGACATGATGGCTTCCCGCCTCAACAAAAAGCTACAAAAGTATTGCGCCAGGTCAAGAGACCCTCAGGCGATAGCTGTGGACGCACTAGTAACACCGTGGGTGTTCCAGTCGGTCTATGTGTTTCCTCCTATTCCTCTCATACCCAAGGTGCTGAGAATCGTAAGAAAAAGAGGAGTGAGAACAATACTCATTGTTCCGTATGGCCAAGAAGGACTTGGTACCCGGAACTGCAAGAAATGCTCACAGAGGACCCATGGCCTCTGCCTCTCAGACAGGATCTGTTGCAACAGGGGCCCTGTCTGTTCCAAGACTTACCGCGGCTGCGTTTGACGGCATGGCGGTTGAACGTCGGATCCTAGCGGAAAAAGGCATTCCGGAGGAAGTTATTCCTACGCTGATAAAGGCTAGGAAGGACGTGACAGCAAAACATTATCACCGTATATGGCGAAAATATGTTGCTTGGTGTGAGGCCAGGAAGGCCCCTACAGAGGAATTCCAGCTGGGCCGGTTCCTTCACTTCCTACAGTCGGGAGTGACTAGGGACTTAAAATTAGGGTCCATAAAGGTCCAGATTTCGATCCTATCCATTTTCTTTCAAAAGGAACTGGCTTCTCTTCCTGAGGTTCAGACGTTTGTAAAGGGAGTGCTGCATATTCAGCCCCCTTTTGTGCCACCAGTGGCACCTTGGGATCTTAACGTGGTGTTGAGTTTCCTGAAATCTCACTGGTTTGAGCCACTTAAGACCGTGGAGTTAAAGTATCTCACGTGGAAAGTGGTCATGCTATTGGCCTTAGCTTCGGCTAGGCGTGTGTCAGAATTGGCGGCTTTGTCATGTAAAAGCCCCTATCTGGTTTTCCATATGGACAGGGCAGAATTACGGACTCGTCCGCAATTTCTGCCGAAGGTGGTGTCATCTTTTCATTTGAACCAACCTATTGTGGTGCCTGCGGCTACTCGTGACTTGGAGGATTCCAAGTTACTAGATGTAGTCAGGGCTTTGAAGATTTATGTAGCCAGAACGGCTGGAGTCAGGAAAACTGACTCGCTGTTTATCCTGTATGCATCCAACAAGCTGGGTGCTCCTGCTTTAAAGCAAACTATTGCTCACTGGATCTGTAACATGATTCAGCAGGCTCATTCTGCGGCTGGATTGCCGCATCAAAAATCTGTAAAAGCCCATTCCACAAGGAAGGTAGGCTCTTCTTGGGCGGCTGCCCGAAGGGTCTCGGCATTACAGCTTTGCCGAGCAGCTACTTGGTCGGGTTCAAACACGTTTGCAAAATTCTACAAGTTTGATACCCTGGCTGAGGAGGATCTTGTGTTTGCTCATTCGGTGCTGCAGAGTCATCCGCACTCTCCCGCCCGTTTGGGAGCTTTGGTATAATCCCCATGGTCCTTACGGAGTCCCCAGCATCCACTAGGACGTTAGAGAAAATAAGATTTTACTTACCGGTAAATCTATTTCTCGTAGTCCGTAGTGGATGCTGGGCGCCCATCCCAAGTGCGGACTTCTTCTGCAATACTTGTATATAGTTATTGCTTAACTAAGGGTTATGTTATGTTTGCGTCAGGTTGTCTGATGATCTGTTGTTGTTCATACTGTTAACTGGGTAAGTTATCACAAGTTATACGGTGTGATTGGTGTGGCTGGTATGAGTCTTACCCTGGATTCCAAAATCCTTTCCTTGTACTGTCAGCTCTTCCGGGCACAGTTTCCTTAACTGAGAGGTCTGGAGGAGGGACATAGAGGGAGGAGCCAGTGCACACCAGTAGTCCTAATTCTTTCTTAGAGTGCCCTGTCTCCTGCGGAGCCCGTCTATTCCCCATGGTCCTTACGGAGTCCCCAGCATCCACTACGGACTACGAGAAATAGATTTACCGGTAAGTAAAATCTTATTATTTATATGGTGTGAATTCTGCGTTCTGCAATGTTTTGTACTGTCTTTTGTACGCAACCATTTTCTAGGAGTGCCAATGCCAGGCTTTGCGTGTATGGACCCAGATTTCCTGGCCCTGGCAAGTCCGATGGCAGGTCTGAGTAAACTGAGACTTACACAAATGGCCAAGGGCTGCGACCGATGGTCACAGTGGTGATCCAAAGCTGAGTCTTAGGACGAAGCACTCGAATTGCAGATGCTAGCAGGGGGTGGTATTCATGTGAGCGGCGGTCGGGAGACCGACAGTCGCATGACCTCCTCCACCATCCCGACCCCTCACTATCCCGATGGTCGGCATGCCGACCAACAGGGACTATTTCCACTCGTGGGTGACCATGACACCCCTGCGGTCGCCACCGAGCCCGCAAGGGGCTTGCTGCACTCTCCCCTCCCCGCCGGGATCCCGGCGTCGGTAAGCTGACCGGCGGTCTCCTGACCGCTGGTCAGCCATACTACACCCCTAGCAGGAGGGCGTCTTTTTCCTAAAGATGAATGCTGCAGCATTAGCATATTAGTTGTACGGCATTGCATAGCCGCTTCCCTGCGGCTGTGCAATGCCGTACAAATCCGAATCAGGCCCAATGTACTCTGTTCTTATACTTCTATCTATAGCGTCTCAGAATCAGAGCATGGCAGTATTTGCTTCACTCTGTACAGTACTTGTATACTGTCACTGTGTGACCCTTAATTTAGTAGTTTATTAGATTTAGAGCCATACAACAAAAAAATAATCCTTGTGTCCTATGCTTTCAAATACCAGGCCTGGGTTCCTATAAAAGCCACCTAAATTCTGCAACTTATGTATGTTTTTTCCTTAATCATGACTTTTGTGAGAACTTAAGAGATCAACACAAGGAGGTAAAATCAGTGCCTGTGTAGTATGACTAATGTCTGGGTTATCATGTGAAGATCCCCATCCTTCATAGATTCCATCAATATGACTGCTATTTCTGAGCTCAAACTTTTTTTATATTAAGTTTGTGGACAGCATTGTATTTTCTTAAGTTATAATACATTGAGATTTATTATGTCCCCTTTAGTTAGTATAAGTGTGTGGCAGTTGCACGAGTGATATAAAAGTAATTAAGTCTGAATGTAGTGTTGTATAAACTCCAGGTAGTGTATGCTTGAGATATTTTTATTCCAGCTTCTATGATCTGATTAATAACACCAGTGCCGTAACAACACATTTTAGCGCTGTGTGCAAGAAACAGCATCAGCGCCCCCCTCCCCCCTATACAAAACAGGGCCAGTGCGCACCGTGGGCGTGCGTCAAAATTACAGGGGCGTGGCTTAATGGGGAAGGGGCACGGACACAAAATAATACAAATTCATATTACGCTGTACAGTAGTCTCAATTATTCAAATTACGCCACACAGTAGCGCTACTTGCACACATTACACCTGGTAGAGCCTCTATCACACATTACACCTGGTAGAGCCTCTATCACACATTACGGCACGTAGAGCCCCTATCACACATTACAGCAGGTAGAGTCCCCCTTTTTACGCATCAGGCTGGCAGAGACCCCTTTTTACACATCAGGCTGGCAGAGACCCCTTTTTACACATCAGTCTGGCAGAGACCCCTTTTTACGCATCAGGCTGGCAGAGACTCCTTTTTACACATTACACTGGCAGAGACCCATTTTTACACATCAGGCTGGCAGAGACCCCTTTTTACACATCAGTCTGGCAGAGACCCCTTTTTACGCATCAGGCTGGCAGAGACTCCTTTTTACACATTACACTGGCAGAGACCCATTTTTACACATCAGGCTGGCAGAGACCCCTTTTTACACATCAGGCTGGCAGAGACTCCTTTTTACACATTACGCTGGCAGAGACCCCTTATTTACACATCACGCTGGCAGAGACCCCTTTTTACACATCAGTCTGGCAGAGACCCCTTTTTACACATCAGGCTGGCAGAGACTCCTTTTTACACATTACGCTGGCAGAGACCCCTTATTTACACATCACGCTGGCAGAGACCCCTTTTTACACATCAGGCTGGCAGAGACCCCTTTGTACACATTACGCTGGCAGAGACCCCTTTTTACACATTACGCTAACAGAGACCCCTATTTACACATCAGGCTGGCAGAGACCACTTTTTACACATTACGCTGGTAGAGACCCCTTTTTACAAATGACGCTGGCAGAGACCCCTTTTTACACATCAGGCTGGCAGAGACACCTTTTTACACATTACGCTGACAGAGACCCCCTTTTTTACACATCAGGCTGGTAGAGACCCCTTTTTACACATTACGCTGGCAGAGACCCCTTTTTACACATTACGCTGGCAGAGACTCCTTTTTACACATCAGGCTGGCAGAGACCCCTTTTTACAAATTACGCTGGCAGAGACCCCTTTTTACAAATTACGCTGGCAGAGACCCCTTTTTACAAAAAGAGAGTGGGGGCGAGGGAGAAAGAGAGAGAGGGGGAAGAACATGAAAGAGACAGGTGGAAGGATCTGAGAGAGAGAGAGAGAGAGAAACATCCGCACTCACCAGGGGGAGGGGGGTCAGCACTCTCCCTCCAGTGCTGAGGCTGGCCGAGTGCTATGCTGCTGCCGGGACCCCGGACTGCGTGGGTGGCAGCCGGCAGGACTCCTCAGTGGCGGGGGGCTCAGGCGGACTGCAGACCTGGGCCTGGCTGCTGCTTGTGGGAAGGTAGGCGGGCGGCCGCGTGTAGAACACCACGCGCCGTCGCTCCCACCACCGAGTCCGCTCCTAGAATGCCGAACGCTATGACCTAGCGCACGCACCGGCATTTGGGGAAGGTGATGTGGGAGGAGACATCACTGTACCAGAGAGGTGCATTTGGCCTGGGAGTGTCGAGTGGGAGGCGGGGCCGCACAGGCAGGCTAGGGGACAGCTCCAGAGCTGTCCTGACTCCTGCTTCTTCCTGCATTCAGTGTCCTGGTTCCCGGCTGACCCCGCAGCACAGCAGGGAACTGTCCATCACCAGCGATGCGCTCCCTCCACGAGTGCGCTGTGTGCAAGGCACACTCAGTACACAGCTAGTTACGGCTCTGGATAACACTATAGTAAGCATAGATACCATAACTGTGCATTTTAATTGCATTTCACTGTTTTTAACTTCTGCATCTCATGCACATAGTATGGCCCCCAAACTGGATTTATATAAATCGCATAGTTCCTGGACATCTGTCCCCATTACCTGCATCAGTGACAGCGTACTCAGTCAACTAATTACAATAATCTGTTTCTTTCTAGACAAGAAATTGAGAATGCAAATCCGGTAGGCACTGACCTTCTAAAAGGCTTAGATATGGTATGTGGAGATGTCAGAAATGATTGAGAAAGTCTGTTATCGTTAATGTATTTGGCAAATCATTGGCTCTGTGGTTCTAGAAGATTCTACTGCAAGATTAGAGTGTGTTTTTTCTTTCAGGATGAGTATTTGCTGGATGAAGTAGTAGAAGAAGTAATGAGTGCCAATTTATCTTACCAGCCCCAAAACATGCATCCTGGTAAAACAAAGTATCCTTTCACAGAGGGTTTATCTCAAGCGTACATAGGGCCGGATTCATGATTGTAAGGAATTGCACAGCCGCAAGGAAGCGGCTACCTATGGCAGGAGCAGTATCTCCATCTGAGTATGGTCCCCTATGTGAGCGGTTGAGCATCTGTGTACGTAACCACTTTGACCAACACGCCAGCGGCACTCCCATAACATTCCCATAAGACGGACTTCTCTGTTACCACCTACAAACGCCCACTACATTTGCAAGACATCTCCTGTGAGCCTCAATCACAACCAACATTGGCAGCGTGTGCCACTAATAAGTGGGAATTGCTTACTATAGATATTCTGGCAAGCATAGGGCAGCTTTCACTTTCAGGCAGTGAACACATATGTGTTCCGGTTTACATTTATTTATATTTTTTATGTTACTAAATAAACTACTTTGGGTCTGGTTCTGATTTAGAAGTAGAGCAAAAAACTATACAAAAAAATAAAATAAAAAAACAAGTTACTTTGTTTCTGAGACAAACCATGTCATACAAGGGTAGCAAACATATTCATATTTTTTCTGAGCCGGGTAAATACTGGCTGCGTTTGCATGTAGCCCACAAATGCTAGACAGCTTTATGTTTGCACTGCAATTTAGACTTGTTTGGACACACCCCACCCAAATCTAACTCTCTCTGGACATTGCATTCGTTATGGATCAATGTGTCGACCTGAAAAAGGTCAACAGTGTCTAGGTCGACCCCAAAAGGTCAACAGGTACAAGGTCAACATTATTATTTTTTGGTGTGGTTTTCTCTGTAAAATGACTGGGAACCCCAATTAGTACACCACATCCCCTTGCATGGCTCGCCATGCTGCTGGCAAGGTTACTATACCCAATCGTAGTAAACATGGATGGTAAAGTATGAAAAAGTTGAAAATTAAAACAAATTGCTAAATCTAATATTGACCTTTTCCTGTGTCGACCATTGCGATGTCCAACTTTTGTCAATATCGACCTTTTGTCCATGTGCCTAATGCATGTCGACCAATAGTGGATGACTTATTGACTGTCGCCCTTAGTACAGTCGAGCTATCATTCGGATACCGTTGCATCTGCCCCACCTGCAGAGCAACATAGTTCTGCCCAGGTGCTCAGTCACTTATTACTTTTTTATTTTTGCTTCACTTGCAAATGAGAATCAGACCCTTTGTGTTTATAATAAACTTTACTAGATTAGAACGTGCTGGGATATTAAAGGTAGATGGATTGGTTCATATTGTACAGTATGTCCGTTTCTTACTTACCTTTCCTCCAATACACTTCCACTTCCAGAATTTTTCAGTGTTACTCTCAGTGTGTTTTCAGTCCATCTGTATATTTGATTGTAATTATTTTTTTCTTTAATCTCATTGCTATAAGACAACTACAAAAAATAATGTTAGAAATATCTGTAGATCGTGCTGTCCTTCTTACCGAAGAGGAACTTATTCTGGAGGTCAGTATTCCATATTTTTTTATTAATTTACACAACCTGTATAATGACTTAAATCTGTTGTTTTCCGGTAAAACAGACATATTTATACTGTGTGTAATATTCCATCACCATGCCCCATATCAATATTTCAGTAGGGTGGGAAGATTTGACACTGTTGTTTATCCTCCTGATGAAGCACCAGCCAATGCACATGCACAACAGAGGCACATTTTTTTGTTTTCAATAACGAATATATTTCTAATAAAAGTACTATTTTTCATTCATGTTTTCTAATTTTTCATTATAAAATAGACGTTTATAATATAGAAGTTTTACAGTTCTCTTCCTTTCACCCCCTCAATTGCCATAAAGCATGGCTTTTCATAATTTTCTCTGTCCTTTCCACATCATGATCATCATATTCACCATGCCCAAAATCCTGCCTGCATCATATTCCCTTACACTGGACCTTGTCTAAAGCTTCAACCGGAATAATGGGACCAAACAGATGTGGATAATATATAGCCCAGTGGTTATCAAACTGTGCGCCCTGGGCACTTGCAGGGGTGCCTTGGATTGGTGGTCCAGGACCAATTCAAATTATTTATGGGCTATGTAATAGGCAAAACCAGCGCTGGTGGCTGTCAATCATAAAATATGTGGACAAACAGAAGCAAATCTTGTTCCTCAGCAAACAATTGAACCTAAGCATGACACATAAACACAGTTTACCTAATTTAATATTTCTTTCAAATTTATCAATACGAAACTTTTGGCATAGGGGTGACGTGAAAATAATCTGATACTGTAGGGTGCCGTGACTCCAAAAAGTTTGTGAACCACTTGTATAGCCTGTAACTATGTGGTACATACAGTTTAATATATTGACAAGTTTACAAGATTATGTACAGAGTTGGTATGATTCCGCACACATTTTAGGAAATATCAGGGATAATAATAATAATAAAAATCATAATAATAATAATAATAACAACAACAACAACAACAACATTCGTCTGATAGTGAAACCTACTGCCTCTGTCTTAACTGTTGGTGGTGCACCATGAAGTCAGTAATTACTTACTGAGTATGCATATCAAAAGAAGACAGAAGACTTATTTTGGTGCACTCTTAGAAAATAATAATCAAAGTTGATAGGTGGAAAAATTAAAACATAGCTTTTAATAAGATACAATTAAAATAGTGTCTGCGAAGTATGTAGGTCTTATTAAAAGCTGTTTTAATTTTTCCATCTATCAACTTTGATTACTAAGAGTGCACCAAAAAAGAAGTCTTCTGTCCTTTCTTTTGATAAATTTACAAGATTAATAACATTCTGGATTTTATCAACTGTGATACAATGGAGTACCTTAATATATACATGTAAGAAAATAACAATAGTATTGTAAAAAAAAAAATTATATAAAAATATGAAAAATAAAATAGTTATGTTGTAAAAACAGTATTAAAATTACAATTAATAAATAAAAATAAAGAGGATAAAACGGAAAAAAAATTAAGATAAAGAAGAACAAACTATATCAATAAGAAAAAAACATATGTAAAAATTAAAATAGAAGCCCAAAATAAACTGAATAAAAGGCAAACAATATTTTTAAAACGACAGTACATAATAATGATTTAACAACAAAAATACACCATTTTGTAATGTATTTTATAACTGTTTTACCTAACGTTCGCTCTTTATTTGTATTAATTGCGTTTTACTACTAAAACAATAAATAAATAAATATATTTTGACAATTACTGAATTCAGTATGATATGGATGACTGATTTTTATGAAGATATTAATTCAAAATTGGAGACAAATAAAAATAGTGTCATCTTCTGTTATATTATTATTATTAAACTATTAGATATTTTAGATGAGAAATATTTAATAGTATTCAAACCCTTAATAACATGCATGTATTAGGAGTTAAATTGAATTACGGCCTTAGCTAAATTACAGTACAACTTTTTTCTCCACAAACTATATGAACAGAATGTTTTTTTCATTCTTTTGAATTTCAAAGTTGATCAACAATGAAACATTTATTGGATTGACGGAATATTAATATTGGATTAAAACTGTGATAGGTCAATATCAGTGCTCTTCAAATAAAGGCCCAGATTTATCAATTTGTGATAATTTGTACGATGATAAAGTACCAACCAATCAGCTCCTAACTGCAATTTTTCAAACACAACCTGTAACATGGCAGTAAGGAGCTGAATGGTACTTTATCACTGTGCAATTTATCACTTTCCAAGGCTTGATAAATGTTCACAATACTCTCATATAATTGGCTCTTACTTTCCATGTATGTGCTGATTAAGGGTCTATTTATCAGTAATCGCATACTGAATGTGATGTGGGTGTGCGATATTAGCCCAGAATCGCATTGCAGCATGCAATTATTCAGCCGGCATGTGTGACAGAGCACCCACAGGGACAGAAGCTCAGAAAGAAGCCAGTCCCTGTGATGTGCTCAGAGTTGTAGCGGGACTCCTGCACATGCGCAGTCCACTGACCATGCATGCGCGGCATATGGTGCACAAACACTACAAGAATGAAGACAATCTGCTGATTTATAAAACATAACAAGCATGAAGACATGTAATTTAAATAATAGCATATGGTTTTGTGCTATACATAGTCCTATTACAAATCCTTTCCTATCCATGTAGTATAGGAAAATGACACATGTAACTCCAGCTCTCTTCAGTCTTGGCATCTGAGATTTCATAGACCTTAAGGGCATATCAGCGTATGCCTCTGGGCACCGCTACTGTTTCACAGCTTGCCAGTGTTACTTACTGTGGCTATTTAATACTCTAAGGACTTGTGCATGATGCCTGACTAGCAGGGTATGTTGTGCTGTGTCTGTGCTTGCAGTTTGATGTGTCCTTATTATTGATGTCAGCCATTTACAGACTGCTTATGATCCTGTCCTTGGCTTGTTTTCTTACAACAAAATGGTGCTGACTGTCATGAGACCTAGACTGTCACTGTACCAGCATCACCTATGTATTTTTCATCAGAATCTGTTTATTTGAGTTATTCTTAAAGCCATTGTCTGTGTATTCCAAAGTGATGCATGTTACTGTTCTTCCTTGCTCAATATTCATTAGACTCCGATTCCCAGATGAGTTAGGGCACAGCATTTGCTACACAGTGGTTGCAGTCCGGCTTCCATTACAGAACAATTGGGTATAGTAAGCAGGAACATACACCATTGCTACTTATTGCACTATAGTAGTAGTAGTAGTAGTAGCATCATACTCATCATCATCATCATCATCAGTAGTTGTAATGGTAGTAGCAGTACTAATAGTAGTATCATTATTCTAAATCTAATGATTATTATTATTATTATTATTATTATTATAATATATTTTCCCCTATGGCTCCACATACACTTAGGGGTATATTCAATAAGAGTCGGATCCATTCCGATATGCATTTGTCGGAATGGATCCGACCAGCCCTATTCAATGAGCGGCCAAATCCGACTGTCGGATTTGGCCGTTCCCTCCCGTCCTGATACTGCTGTCAGCAGCTCCCCGTGTGTGAAAGCCCAGGGAGCTGCTGGAGGGAGCCGCGCAGTGTAGCTGCCTGTGTATCCGTAGAGCGATGTAGTGTTGCCGGGGAGCCGTGTAGGCGGAGAGCGCTGCCGTGTAGCTGGGGAGCCAGGGAGCTGTGTAGTCATGTAGCCGGGGAGCGCTACCATATAGCTGGGGAGCTGTGTAGCCGTATAACCGAGTAGCCGGGGAGCGCTGCCGGGAGAGAGGAGCCTGGCCGGGGGGATGTGTAGTCATGTAGCCGGGGAGCACTGCCATATAGCTGGGGAGCTGTGTAGCCATATAACCGCGTAGCCGGGGAGCGCTGCCGGGAGAGAGGAGCCTGGCTGGGGGGATGCCTGGAAGAGAGGAGAGTGTCTTCCACTGACCGTGGCTCCAGCTGCCCCCGCCGGTAAGCACTCTCTCTCCCTTCCTTGCCCCGCTCCCGGTCTTTTTATAAAGTCGGATTGAGATTGTCAGAAAAGGGGCCAAAACCTGTCGGATTTGTCCCCGTTTCTGATAGAAGCACGCGGATTGGCGACTATTGAATAGGTCGGAACCCCTGCTGACCTAAATCAGTCGGAAACTGCTGTCTTTCCGACAAGACGGCAGTTTCCAACTCTTATTGAATATACCCCTTTTTAGCATTATATTGTACATGATAGGGTCAGATGTTCTAAGCCTTGGAGACTGAAAACGTACCAGCCAATCATCTCCTTACTGCCATGTTACAGGTTGTCTGAAAAATTACAGTTGAGAGCTGACTGGTTGGTATTTATCTCTCTCCACTTTATGACTCTCCAAGGCTTAGCTTTTTTTTAAAGTAAATGAATGTATCCTTTGAATTATTGTTGTTGTTATTATTATTATTATTAGTAGTGGTAGCAAAATCAGCAGCAATAGTGGTAGTAGCAATACTAGTAGTAGTCATAGTATAATTATTATTATGATTTTTATTATTATTATTTCTCTCCACTTTATTACTCTCCAAGGCTTAGTACATCTGCCTCAGTCTTTTTGTAAAGATGATTATGTGGGAGGTGGGCACTGAGGTGATGTAAAGGGTAGCGGCCTCCAACTCCCACCCTCAAGCCAAGGAGTGCAGTCAGTGACTGAAATAATGACAGGTTGACAAGCCATAGACAACAGCGCCTCCTGCTGGTTGCTGTGTGGTAGTGCAAGATGCCTACAGTTCTAGGTCTCCCATCCAGAGCACTGATAGGGGTTTTGCTTCCCAGCTAAGGCAGAATCAGACTCTGCTTGGGCACCAGAACTGTAGGCAACAACAGCTTCTCATTTGGTGATTTTCATTATGCAGCGTGAGCCACGTCCATACAGTATTATGTTGAAAATATTTGTTGTTTTGAAAAATAAATTCCAATGTTTATAATGGGACAGTGAGATGCAAATACTAGTACACTAACCCTTCTGATGCATTAACAGTAGAAAAGTATGTGATTTACAGTGTTTATATTTAAAAGTAAATTAATGTATCCTTTGAATTATTATTGTTATTTGTAGTAGTAGTAGTAGTAGTAGTAGCAGTACTAATAGTAGTCATAGTATAATTCTGATTATGATTTTATTATTATTATTATTATTATTATTATTGTTATTATTCTTTTTTTGTATGGCTCCACATACACTCAGTAGCATTAAACTGTACATAATAGGGGCAGGTGTACCAAGCCTTGGAGACTGAAAACATACCAGCCAATCAGCTCCTTACTGCCATGTTATAGGCTGCCTTTGAAAAATGACAGGAGCTGACTGGTTGGCAGTTTATGTCTCTCCACTTTATTACTCTCCAAGGCGTACATGTGCCCCAGTCTATTTGGAAAGATGATTATGTGGGAGGTGGGCACTGAGATGATATAAAGTGTAGCGGCCTCCAACTCCCTTCCTCAGGCCAAGGAGTGTAGTCAGCGGATGGAAAAATTACAGGTTGACAAGCCATAGACAACAGCGCCTCCTGCTGGTTGCTGTGTGATAGTGCAAGATGTCTACAATTCTAGCTCTCCCATCCAGAGCACTGATAAAGGTTTAGCTGCTTAGCTCATAGTTGCCGACTTTATGGCTGCTCTCTCTGGGAGAGAGCAGCCAGGTCGGCTCAGCAGGGGCTGGGGTAGTGACGTGGCATACAGAGGGAGGCAGGCCAGAGGTGGAACAGGGGCGTGGCGGAGGCGGAATGGGGGCATGGCTGATGGATCGCGTCATGTAAGCCACGCCCCCGCTGTGTAATGCCACCATTACCGGCATTATACTGCAGGGGGCGTGGCTATGATGGCGCGATTCAGCAAGAATCGCTCATCGAATGCCCGGACCGCCCACTTTACTCGCTACGTGGGCGGCTGGGCAGGGGGGACCCCAAAAATCTGGATACTTGCCTGCCCTTCAGGAGGGTCACACGATTTTCAGGAGCCTCCCGGCCATTCCGGGAGAGTAGGCAAGTATGGCTTAGCTTCCCAGCTAAGGCAGAATCAGGCTCTGCTCGGGCACCAGAACTGTAGGCAATAACAGCTCCTCACTTGGTAGTTTTCACCTTTCATTATACAGCATGATTCACACCCATACAGTAATATGATGAAAATATTTGTTGTTTTTTTATAAATAAATTCCAGTATTTATAATGCGACAATGAGATGTAAATACTAGTATACTAACCCTTCTGATGAATTAACAGTACAAAAGTATGTGAGTTACAGTGTTTATTTTAAAAGTGAATAAATGTAGCCTTGGAATTCATTTTATTACAGGTTGAGTATCCCTTATCCAAAATGCTTGGGACCAGAGGTACTTTGGATATCGGATTTTTCCGTATTTGGAATAATTGCATACCATAGTGAGATATCATGGCGATGGGACCTAAATCTAAGCACAGAATGCATTTATGTTACATATACACCTTATACACACAGCCTGAAGGTCATTTTAGCCAATATTTTTTATAACTTTGTGCATTAAACAAAGTGTGTCTACATTCACACAATTCATTTATGTTTCATATACACCTTATACACACAGCCTGAAGGTCATTTAATACAATATTTTTAATAACTTTGTGTATTAAACAAAGTTTATGTACATTGAGCCATCAGAAAACAAAGGTTTCACTATCTCACTCTCACACAAAAAAGTCCGTATTTCGGAATATTCCGTATTTCGGAATATTTGGATATGGGATACTCAACCTGTAGTAGTAATGGTAGTAGCATCAGCAGCAGCAGTAATGGTAGTAGCAGTACTAACAGTAGTAGTAGTAGTAGTAGTAGTAGTAGTAGTAATTACAGGCTATAATTAAGGCAGTTCACGTACTTACACTGTATATAACTACTTACTGAATACACATATACCATCATTTACAACAAGGGCATATATGCCAGATATTATATTTTTATTACTAATTACTTTGCCCTACTAACAATTGGCCTTTTGGATACACAGTGGTATTGATTAGCATGCTGAACGGAGGTTACAACTGGCTGAAATTACCCACAGCCAATTAATATTTTTCAAAAGATTCAGTTAAAAGGGGAAAACACTTCACTACAACTAATTATTTAATTCTCATAGTTTTTGTTTAATGTGTAGATTACTCCAGTGTTTGATTCTTGTATTACTATTCTCAACTTTACCGCCTACACTTCCAAGGGTGACTACCCAAATAATCTGAAGCATCCTGTAACCTCCGGGAGAGTAGCCAAATATGACCCAGTGTTTCCCAACTTCAGTCGTCATTGGTCACTAAAGGGCCCTACACACTGGCCGACATGACTGCACGATATGAACGATCTCGTTCATTAATGAACGAGATACCGTTCATATCGTGCAGTGTGGAGCCACCAGCGATGAACGATGCGCGGCCCCGCGCTTGTTCATCGCTGGTCCCCCGTCGGCTGTACATGCAGGCCAATATGGACGATCTCGTCCATATTTGCCTGCACTTCAATGCAGCCGGGTGACGGGGGGAGTGAAGAAACTTCACTCCCCCCGTCACTGCCCCCCTGCCGCCGGGTCGCCCGTCGGCCGTATCCGCCGTCGGGCAGCTCGGCGGCGGATCGGCCAGTGTGTAGGGCCTATAACAGTGCATGTTTTCCACATCTCCTTGATGCACATGTGTATTCATTACTGGTTGACACATTTTAAAAGAGCCACATGTGGTGCTAATTATTTCACCTGTGATACAAGATCTATAAACCATGCACTGACAGGAGTCCCTGAGGACTGGAGCTGGGAAGCGCTGCTGTAACCCTCTGAATTTCACCGTATTGTTTAGCAGTTGTAATGTCAAATCCGTATCATGCTCCTTTAAAGCTCACATAACAGTTGAGAAACGGCCTTGATTGGGTCACTATTATATTTGGGAAGGTGACCATGTAAACTGTAATACTTCCAATGATTATCTAAATACTGGTCAATGACAATGTCAAAACACCAGCTCTTTGCATGGAGTTATTTCATGGCAGCTCGGACAAAAGACCTCATAAATCTGTAGCCCTAAGCTAAATACACTTAAAATGAATTCTGACCTCAGCGTTTCTATGAAACACTGAATCCAGTAATACCTTTGTTTAGACAGGAAATACATGTCTGACGTTTATGAGCCTGCGCTGGGAGTCCATGTCAGGTTTTATTTACTGTGAGCAAGATAAGAGAAGTGAAATTTCATTGTATTATGATATGCAGTGGTTGGGGATAGACATCCATCCTCAGAGCTAATTACTGTGCATTGTCATTAGGAAGCTATTTATACAGTAAATAGGAATCAGTATGATTTACTGGCGAGCCAGCAGCGGGGCGAGCGCAAAGAGTCCCCTTGTGGGCTCACTGCTGGGGCAAGGCAGTAATTTGGCACCCCTCCATGCATACACACACTGTGGAACAATGTCAAAAACACAGTAATAAACAGTTGGCAAAGTGACAACCAGCACCGTCATGGTGCATCCACATACCTCCCAACTTTCAAGGATTAGAAAGCGGGACTTCATGCGCGGCGGAGCAGCGGCCGTCATCAAAAGGGGGTGTGGCTACATAAAATGGGTGTGGCTTCGCATAAAGGGAAAATGCCGCGACCACGAGCCACGGGCCCCGTTCTCGTTACTATGGGGGCATGGCCAGCGCTCAGTGAGCCGTTGGCATGCCCCCAGTACCTCTGTCTCCCTTGAATAGACGCTGTGTGCGCATGCGCACAGTGTCTATTCACCCTGCTCTGCAGTGAGTGCAGAAGCGTCCCAACTGTCCCCCCCCCCCCCCTCACCGTGGGACACTGCTGCCCGCGGGTGGGACAGCGGGACAGTCCCAAAAAAAACGGGACTGTCCCACGAAAATGCATAGGAACACAAGACAACTAACATGCACCTCAGATACAGTATTGTGGGGGACTCTGACTGCCCAACTGCTGTAGGACTACAAAGCCCAGTATGACAGTCAGGACCTAGGACCAATTAAAAGAGTACTAACTTTCTGGGGAGGGGACACACACAATGTGGGTTATCCTGGCTGTAGAGAGGCGTCCCTAGGACTGGCTGGTGTTATATACCTGATATAAGCCATGCGGTCTTTGGATGTGGTACGGGCTCTCTGTATTGATGTTTAGAGGACAGCTTCTCTTCAGAGATCTAATTCTCTCTTTGTCCTTTTTGGTTTTCACAAACATGGCTGGCTTGCTAACAAGCAGACCTTGGCCAGATGGATTAGAATGGTGATTGCACATGCTTATGTACAGGCTGGCCTTCCAGCTCCTGCTACCATCAAAGCTCATTCTACTCGGTCTGTTGGACCTCCTTGGGCGGCCCGCCGTGGTGCGATCCTTGAACAATTGTGCAAGATGGCTACGTGGTCCTCAGTAAACACATTCATAAGGTTCTATGCCTTCGATACTTCCGCCTCCCAGGATGCCTCCTTTGGACGCTGGGTTCTTGTGCCCGCTACAGTGAGTCCCCTCCCATGAGGAACTGCTTTAGGACAACCCTGATGTTATCCCTGTGGAACCCCAGTGTACCCCGCTGCAGAAAAGGAGATTTATGGTAAGAACTTACCTTTGTTAAATCTCTTCACACGCCCCTTGTCCGTGCAATATTTAACCACTCACACAATTATGATTGGAGGTAATATTCCACATAATAAAAATATTGCACGCCACAAAGGCGTGCAAGGGTTAAGGGGCGTAGCCCCTTACGACGGTGTGAAGAGCGCCCGTAGGGAGCGATGAATCACCTAATATATATATATATATATATATATATATATATATTAGTGATGAGCGAGGTTCGGTTTTACTCGGTTTTACTCGGTTCTCAAAACGGCATCTTATTGGCTATCCAAAACACGTGACATCCGTGAGCCAATAAGATGCCGTTTTGAGAACCGAGTAAAACCGAATCCGCTCATCACTAATATATATATATATAAGATTCATGTGGCCGGCACTCCCATATCAGCACAGTTTGCCAAGGTGCCAGTCAAAAAGGAGTTAGTATAACATGCATACAGGATGGCACACAGTGGACTTGTATGTTAGCAAAGAGACGTTCACAACTCCATGATTACCAGCGTTTTGGGTTTAATACCCGACTTCAGGATACAGCAACAAATAACAACTATACATACATTAAATACATGGTGAAATGAACGCTGAGTCCCCGCGGCTCCGACCATCGCCGCCAGCCTCACTTCTGGCACAGTGCATGCTGGGAGCTATCTCCGTCGCCACGGCAACCCAGCGGGACAACAGTGATACTAAAGACACATACAAAAAGAGAAGAAAAACGTGCTTACTATATAAAATGGTTACAGCATCAATAACTGCTAGGTACGAAAGAGCTTGCAACATCTATAATAGAATACAATATGAGACATAAAAAGATCTATAGAATCGTATCAAAACTAGACTGAGTGACGCCTGTTGCTATGGCGATCCAGTAATAAAAGTACATATTCTGAGTATTAATAGATGTGCCTACTATAGTTAAAGCTGAAATAATTAAGTATACTACTCATGCAATATTATAGAAAAGCATTAAAGGAAAGATGATCGTTCAAACCTCTGGGTTTGACAGTGTCAAGATAAAATATCCATTTGCTTTCTAATTGCAATAATTGCTTATGGCGAACACCACTGCGCACTGACTCGGGGACATGATCAATAATAATATGTCTAAAACATGATAAACTTAAGGTCCACAAAGTGTCTGGCTACAGGTTGATCGGACACTTTACCCTGGAGAGCGGCCCGAATGAATGACCTGTGCATGCTTTTACATTCTCGGAAAGTTCGTATCGTTTTCCCGATATAACACAGGCCGCATGGGCATTTCATTAGATACACTACATAAGAGTAAGTACAGGTGACTGCAGCTTTGATCGTAAATCGTCGTCCTGAATATGGATGGAAAAAGTACTTGCTGGCGATCATATATGCCGGCATGTAGTGCATCCTGTGCTTTTGTAGCAGCCTCCACTTCTTACTTGCATGTATGGATCAAACGGGTTCACTACGATATGCCGGCGGTCGGGCTCCCGGCGACCAGCATACCGGCGCCGGGATCCCGACCGCCGGCTTACCGACAGTGTGGCGAGCGCAAATGAGCCCCTTGTAGGCTCGCTGCGCTCGCCACGCTATGGGCACGGTGGCGCGCTACGCGCGCCACACTATTTTATTCTCCCTCCAGGGGGGCCGTGGACCCCCACGAGGGAGAATAAGTGTCGGTATGCCGGCTGTCGGTATGCCCGCTGTCGGGCTCCTGGCGCCGGTATGCTGGTCGCCGGGAGCCCGACTGCCGGCATACTGAAGACCACCCGGATCAAACGAAGATTGTTCCGTAATATCAGGTCGCACTAACCAGTCCCGTAAATTCCGGACTCTTTTGAGGCATGACTTTGGGTTTAGTGCTTTTAGAGATTTAAGTTCCTTGTCTCCCTGTACAATCGAGTAACTAATAAGTGGTTTGGTGGAATGGTGCGCACTTAAAGGAAAATTTGCTGCAAACTATTCAGATACCAAATAGGCACAAACACCCGTGCCAAAATCTGAACTATATGCAAAAGAAGGGATTGTGGTATCTATAGTGAGCACTATTTTCCTTAAGGAAGTTGTAATCAAAATGTGAACAGAGTCTATTTTATGACAAAAAAGACATGTAATTTATTTGGTCAAGTATCCATGATTATAAAGTGACACAGTGCACATAAAACATGGATTTAACAGTACATAAAAAAAAACCCCAAAAAAACATGTATTGCACAGACCCTTTTAGTAAACAATGGCTTGTAAACATTTGAGGAAAGTGTATGTGCTTAGATATTTTCAAGTGCGGGACCTCTGGCTCATACCGTTTTGGGTATGTGGTGTGTGCCTTGATGTTGAAAAGGTGGGTTTCCAGCAGGCAGCCCAGCAACACACCACACACTTTGCCCAGTGCAGATGGATACAGCAGACCGGTGAGAGTCCAAGAAGATTAAAGTCCTGAAATTAGCACAACACGTTTCGTATAGGTCATCCTTTTTCAAGTGCATATGTGAGAGTGTTTGCTACAGCCCTATTTAAGGTCCTGATCCAGAAATACCAAATTATGCAATTCCCGCAGTTTGCGTTTCACCGCCCAACCGGAAGTATGCGTTCCACCGGCCGCGATCGTCAGCGGAAGTAGAAGGAATTATTGGTCCTGGCAACTTGCGTTCCACCGCTCGACCGACCCCGGAAATATGCGTTCCACTCGCTACAACCATCAATAGAAGATAGGAAGAAAATCTTATGCAGTTCAATTCATGGTCTTGCGTTCCACATCCGATCAGGAAATGTATATTAGGCTTCAATGTAGATTCTGTTACACCTTCAGGGTGGATATGAATCTTCCTAATGTTATAAGCAGGATGGAGGATTGATTTCAAAGGTAATAATGGAAATACAAGTTGCCTACTTATCTACATGGTACTTAGTATTCCCATGAAATCTTTCCCTAACGGCAACATTGTTTCCATATTTGATCATGCAAAAGAAGGGAATAAAAAACAATTTTGAGAGAACATAATGATAAAGGTATAAACATAGTTTAAAATCCATTACATCATAAACCACTTTAGTTCGAAATCTGAATTCAAACCATTTGGAACCAAAGTGTTCATCCATTCCATCTCTTTTTTCACTAAGCGAATATCAACATCTCTGTCTGCTTGATTCTATTATTTGGTCTATACCAATAAACCTTTTAATGTTGAATTCACAGTTATTGTGTGACATTTTAAAATGTTGTGATAATGGATGATTTAATTGTCCCTTTTTTATGTTATAAATATGCTCTGCCATGCGGGTTTTTTAATTACGGGTGGTCTTCCCTATATATAATATTCCTCACATGCACTCTATTAGATAAATTATATTCCTAGAGTGACAGGTGATGAAACTATTTATGGTGTATGTTTTATTTTTTACCTCAAATGTGTTGGTTTTTCAGGAATTAAAAGAATTGTTTGTGGAGCAGCACATCAGGCACGAGCCACATCTATGAAAACCCTTTGTTTCACTGATGGTCTTAGATCCATGTAGGGTGCTTTTAACAAGTTTGTCTTTAAGTGATGGTGCTCGTCTATAAATACATTTTGGCATTTTGGGTAAATGTTCTTTCAAAATGTGATCCTCCTGTAGGACTCTCCAGTTTCTTCGTATACTTTTTTCCAATATTCTAAAATGGGATCCATATTGACATTTAAATGCCCATTGTAAAGAAGAATCATCTTTTAAGGTTTTCTTATTTGACTTAAGGAGATCATTCCTATTTATCTCATTTACTTTCGCTTTTGCGTTTGAAATATTTCTTGCGGGATAGCCTTTATTTCTAAAACGTTCACTGACAAACTCAATGTCTGCTTGACATACTTCTTCCTCTGTTCAATTTCTTTTTATTCTTTTAAATTGACCCAGTGGTATTTCCTTAACCATTTTTGATGATGTTGGCTGGTTACATCAATATAGGAGTTTGAATCGGTTTCCTTTCTGAACATACGTGTGAATAATACATTATTCTTTATATAAATATAAATCTAGTTCTAATATTAACCCTGAAAAGGGTAAAGTTTTTAATTTAAGCTCTTATAAACTTAAACAAGAAGAACTAGCCATTCTTCAGAAGGGTCTTAAGTTTGCCCCAACTTCCTCTGCAAACCCATTTGATGTGTATGTGGATTTACAAAAATACATACGTAAATTATGTATTAAAAAATTCTATCCAAAGATGATACAAGTAAGAATAATTCAAGTGAGACACCAATATCCATATTTAAACCTAGATCGACCTTCTTTCAAAAACAAATGAAAAGCAACTGCATCAATTGTTTCAGTACTCTAGTTGAAAAAGATATCAGAAACATACAAGTAAAAAATAAGAAATATAACACCACTCAGAAGAAACGACTAGCCATAAAATCCCTGAGACAATAAAGAAATAATAATCAAGCCAGCTGACAAGGGTGGTTCAGTTGTGGTTTTAAACAAAGAAGATTACATAAATGAAGTAAATCGTCAATTAGGAGACACCAACACTTATAAAAAACTTAGAAGTGACCCTTTGAATGGTATTATAAAGAAATTGAAAGTATTAAATGATGAAGCATGTGAAAAAGGAGTTATAACACGATGAAAATAATTTCATCAATGTACAAAATCTCACTATACCTACCATGCATATACTCCCAAAGATACACAAGCATGCAACAAAACCCCTTGGGAGACCAATAATCTCTGGATCAAATAGTATTACATCCAATATTTCCGCTTTGGTTGATCATTATTTACAACCATTAGTGATAATAAATGATTCATATTTAAGAGATACATCTGATACTCTCAGCGAACTAAAAGGTATCAAGTGGGAATCAAAATGCATTTTGGGAACAGGTGATGTTAGTAGCCTGTATACCATCATTGATTGGGGAAAAGGTTGTGAATCTGTACGACTCTTCCTAGAGAAAAGTGATTATAGTGAGGATTTTAAGGTATTCTTGATTGAATCAATCTAATTTATTTTGCACAATTATTTTTATTTTAATGGATCCTTTTACTTGCAAATACAGGGTACAGCTATGGGCACCAGGTTTGCCCCTAGTTATGCTAATTTATATATGGCTTATTGGGAGCATATTGCTGTCAATCAATGGATGACGGAAGGGGCAAACCTGGTGTGCTGGTACCATTTTATTGACAATGTATTTTTTTATCCAGAGAGGAGATAGTGATAGTTTATCATCTTTTTGTACCCATCTTAATGCCAATAATTTTAATATTTTATTAACTTTCCAGACCAGTGAACAAACGGTCTCCTTTCGGGATTTAAACATTTATATAAAGGATAATGTATTATCCACACGTGTATTCAGAAAGAAAACCGATTCAAACTCCTATACTGATGTAACCAGCCAACATCATGAAAAATGCTTAGAGGGAATACCATTGGGTCAATTTAAAAGAATAAAAAGAAATTGTACAGAGGAAGAAGTATGTCAAGCAGAGACTGAGTTTGTCAGTGACCGTTTTAGAAACAAAAGGCTATCCCGCAAGAAATATTTCAAACGCAAAAGCGAAAGTAAATGAGATAAATAGGGATGATTTCCTTAAGTCAAATAAGAAAACCCTAAAAGATTATTCTTCTTTACAATGGGCATTTATATGTCAATATGGATCCCATTTTAGAATATTGGAAAAAAGTATGCGAAGAAACTGGAGAGTCCTACAGGAGGATCCCAATTTGAAAGAACATTTACCCAAAATGCCAAAATGTATTTATAGACGAGCACCATCACTTAAAGACAAACTTGTTAAAAGCACCCTACATGAATCTAAAACCACCAGTGAAAGAACAAAGGGTTTTCATAGATGTGGCTCATGCCTGATGTGCTGCTCCACAAACAATTCTTTTAATTCCTGAAAAACCACCACATTTGAGGTGAACAATAAAACATACATCATAAATAGTTTCATCACCTGTCACTCTAGGAATATAATTTATCTAATAGAGTGCATGTGAGGAATATTATATATAGGGAAGACCACCCGTAATTTAAAAACCCACATGGCAGAGCATATTTATAACATAAAGAAAGGGACAATTAAATCATCCATTATCACAACAGTTTAAAATGTCACACAATATTCAACATTAAAAGGTTTATTGGTATAGACCAAATAATAGAATCAAGCAGACATAAGAGATGTTGATATTCGCTTAGCGAAAAAAGAGATGGAATGGATATATACTTTAAACACTTTGGTTCCAAATGGTTTGAATTCAGATTTCGAACTAAAGTGGTTTATGATGTAATGGATTTTAAACTATGTTTATACCTTTATCATTATGTGCTCTCAAAATTGTTTTTTATTCCCTTCTTTTGCATGATCAAATATGGAAACAATGTTGCCATTAGGGAAGGACTTCATGGGAATACTAAGTTCCATGTAGATAAGTAGGCAACTTGTATTTCCATTATTACCTCTGAAATCAATCCTCCATCCTGCTTATAACATTAGGAAGATTCATATCCACCCTGAAGGTGTAATAGCATCTACATTGAAGCCTAATATACATTTCCTGATCAGATGTGGAATGCAAGACCATGAATTGAACCGCATAAGATTTTCTTCCTATCTTCTATTGATGGTTGTAGCGAGTGGAACGCATATTTCCGGTTCGGGTCGAGCGGTGAAACGCAAGTTGCCAGGACCAATAATTCCTTCTACTTCCGCTGACGATCGCGGCCGGTGGAATGCATACTTCCAGAGTCGGTCGGGTGGTGGAACGCAAACCATGGGAATTGCATAATAACCCCACCGCTGACCGCAAAGTTCCCACCATTGAAACTAATGGAGGGAGCTGTGCGATGCGCTGTCTGTCAGCTCAGACGCGCAAAGCCAATCAGGAGAGTGCCACAAAGTGGCGCTTCCTGGTTGGCAGAAGGGACCCTCTGTGACAGGAGTCACGGGGGGTCTCTGCATTCGGGGAAAGGGGTCCCATGTGCAAACATGGGACCCCTTTCAGTCCGTCTGGTTCGGGTAAATGCGTTTTTCTCTGACGTCCTAGTGGATGCTGGGACTTCCGTAAGGACCATGGGGAATAGCGGCTCCGCAGGAGACTGGGCACAAAAGTAAAAGCTTTAGACTAGCTGGTGTGCACTGGCTCCTCCCCCTATGACCCTCCTCCAAGCCTCAGTTAGATTTTTGTGCCCGAACGAGAAGGGTGCATGCTAGGTGGCTCTCCTGAGCTGCTTAGAAGTAAAAGTTTAAATAGGTTTTTTATTTTCAGTGAGTCCTGCTGGCAACAGGCTCACTGCATCGTGGGACTAAGGGGAGAAGAAGCGAACTCACCTGCGTGCAGAGTGGATTGGGCTTCTTGGCTACTGGACATTAGCTCCAGAGGGACGATCACAGGTTCAGCCTGGATGGGTCCCGGAGCCGCGCCGCCGGCCCCCTTACAGAGCCAGAAGAGCGAAGAGGTCCGGAGAAATCGGCGGCAGAAGACGTTCCTGTCTTCAGATAAGGTAGCGCACAGCACTGCAGCTGTGCGCCATTGCTCTCAGCACACTTCACACTCCGGTCACTGAGGGTGCAGGGCGCTGGGGGGGAGCGCCCTGAGACGCAATAAAACACTATAAAAACCTTATATGGCTAAAGAAATGCATCACATATAGCTCCTGGGCTATATGGATGCATTTAACCCCTGCCAGTTTTCCTGAAAAAAGCGGGAGAAAAGGCCGCCGTGAAGGGGGCGGAGCCTTTCTCCTCAGCACACAAGCGCCATTTTCTTTCACAGCTCCGCTGGAAGGACGGCTCCCTGACTCTCCCCTGCAGTCCTGCTACAAGAATCAGGGTAAAACAAGAGAGGGGGGGCACTATTGGCAGCTAATATAAAACAGCAGCTATAAAGGGAGAAACACTTACATAAGGTTATCCCTGTATATATATAGCGCTCTGGTGTGTGCTGGCAAACTCTCCCTCTGTCTCCCCAAAGGGCTCGTGGGGTCCTGTCCTCTTTCAGAGCATTCCCTGTGTGTGTGCTGGGTGTCGGTACGATTGTGTCGACATGTATGAGGAGGAAAATGATGTGGAAGCAGAGCAATTGCCTGTGTTAGTGATGTCACCCCCAAGGGAGTCGACACCTGACTGGATGGTCGTATTTAAAGAATTACGTGACAGTGTCAGCACTTTGCAAAAAACTGTTGACGACATGAGACAGCCGGCAAATCAATTAGTGCCTGTTCAGGCGTCTCAGACACCGTCGGGGGCGCTAAAACGCCCGTTACCTCAGATGGTCGACACAGACCCAGACACAGATACTGAATCCAGTGTCGACGGTGAGGAGACAAACGTAATGTCCAGTAGGGCCACACGTTACATGATCACGGCAATGAAGGAGGCATTGAATATTTCTGACACTACAAGTACCACAAAAAAGGGTATTATGTGGGGTGTGAAAAAACTACCAGTAGTTTTTCCTGAATCAGATGAATTAAATGAGGTGTGTGATAAAGCGTGGTTTTCCCCCGATAAAAAACTGCTGATTTCTAATAAATTATTGGCACTATACCCTTTCCCGCCAGAGGTTAGGGCGCGTTGGGAAACACCTCCTAGGGTAGATAAGGCGCTCACACGCTTATCAAAACAAGTGGCGTTACCGTCTCCCGATACGGCCGCCCTTAAGGAACCAGCTGATAGAAGGCTGGAAAATATCCTAAAAGGTATATACACACATACTGGTGTTATACTGCGACCAGCAATCGCCTCAGCCTGGATGTGCAGCGCTGGAGTGGCTTGGTCGGATTCCCTGACTGAAAATATTGATACCCTGGATAGGGACTGTATATTATTAACTATAGAGCATTTAAAGGATGCATTACTATATATGCGAGATGCACAGAGGGATATTTGCACCCTGGCATCTAGAGTGAGTGCGATGTCCATTTCTGCCAGAAGAGCGTTATGGACGCGACAGTGGTCAGGTGATGCGGATTCCAAACGACATATGGAAGTATTGCCGTATAAAGGGGAGGAGTTATTTGGGGTCGGTCTATCGGACCTGGTGGCCACGGCAACGGCTGGAAAATCCACCTTTTTACCCCAGGTCACCTCTCAGCAGAAAAAGACACCGTCTTTTCAAACTCAGTCCTTTCGTTCCCATAAGGGCAAGCGGGCAAAAGGCCACTCATTTCTGCCCCGGAGCAGAGGAAGGGGAAAAAGACTGCACCAGGCAGCCTCTTCCCAGGAGCAGAAGCCCTCCCCCGCTTCTGCCAAGTCTTCAGCATGACGCTGGGGCTCTACAAGCGGACTCAGGCACGGTGGGGGTCCGTCTCAAGAATTTCAGCGCGCAGTGGGCTCACTCGCAAGTGGACCCCTGGATCCTGCAGGTAGTATCACAGGGGTACAAATTGGAATTCGAGACGTCTCCCCCTCGCCGGTTCCTGAAGTCTGCTCTACCAACGTCTCCCTCCGACAGGGAGGCGGTAGTGGAAGCTATTCACAAGCTGTATTCCCAGCAGGTGATAATCAAGGTACCCCTCCTACAACAGGGAAAGGGGTATTATTCCACGCTGTTTGTGGTACCGAAGCCGGACGGCTCGGTGAGACCAATTTTAAATCTAAAATCCTTGAACACTTACATAAAAAGGTTCAAATTCAAGATGGAGTCACTCAGAGCAGTGATAGCGAACCTGGAGGAAGGGGACTATATGGTATCTCTAGACATCAAAGATGCTTATCTCCATGTCCCAATCTACCCTTCTCACCAAGGGTACCTCAGGTTTGTGGTACAAAACTGTCATTATCAGTTTCAGACGCTGCCGTTTGGATTGTCCACGGCACCACGGGTCTTTACCAAGGTAATGGCCGAAATGATGATTCTTCTTCGAAGAAAAGGCGTCTTAATTATCCCTTACTTGGACGATCTCCTGATAAGGGCAAGGTCCAGGGAACAGTTAGAGGTCGGAGTAGCACTGTCACAACTGAGGGCCTAAGCTGACGGGAGGCAGCCTCAGTTGTAGGGGCTGAGATGTACCGGAACCTGGGAGGTTGTATCAGACCCCTGGACATGTAAGTAACATGAATAATAACTGCCCGAAGGCGTGACCACGACAACTTGGATAAAAGTCAATGATGTTTATTATGACAACTCCGCAACACAGCAGCAGTAAAAGAAAACGTAAAAGTCAGCAAAGAATAAATACAGTTCCTGGGTACTACAGGATGGCAGGAGCCACAGGGCACTGGTAGTGTGAGATAGTTCTTATGATCTTCTAGATGGAAAGTCCTTACCAGGCCCGACTGTAGCAATGGAGATAACCCAGGATCGTGCTAGCTGGTGTTCCAGGAAAAGCTGGGTTGCTGAAGATAAAACAGCTGCTGTGGATACTGGCTGGAACCAGACTGTTGTTAGCACGGAGTGGATACTGGCTGGAACCAGTTAAATAATAAATGAACTTGGGAGCGATGAAATATGAACTGAAATGTAGAACTTGAGAGCGGAGAAATAATAATACCGGTGGAGAGTGGTAAAGTGTAGAAAGGACACCGGCCCTTTAAGGGAAGCTGTACTCTGCTGGAAGCTGAGCTGGAAGCAGGTAAAGTTGTAGCTGGAAACAGATGAATCCACAATGGATTGGAGAGTCAGGCTACACCGCAGGTGGAATGCTGGTGCGGGTCTCTATGGTGGAAGTCTTGAGACAGGAGCTGGAACCTGGAAGACAATCACAGGAGAGAGACAAACAGGAACTAGGTTTGACAACCAAAGCACTGACGCCTTCCTTGCTCAGGCACAGTGTATTTATACCTGCAGCAAGGAAGGGATTGGCTAGGCAATTATGCAGATTATCAATACTGAGAACAGATTGGTGGAAATGATCAACTGACAGAATCCAAGATGGCTGCGCCCATGCAGACACTTGGAGGGAAGTTTGGTTTGTAATCCATGTGGTAATGAAAACAGTAATGGCGGCGCCGGCCACCGGAGACAGGAGGCGCCAGGCTGACAGATGCACATCCAACCACGCGGACACAGCGGAGGCCGCGGCTGACGTAATCGCCACTCAGACACTCTGCATGCAGAAGTTCAGGGACGGCGGCGGAGGCCGCGGGAGACGCCATGCCAGGTGTAATATGGCGTTTACTGTGACAGCGTCCCAGAGTGACAGGAGAGGATACAGGAATGTACACATCAGGATAACAGATGAGATCCGGTCCTGGAGCGCTGAGCCAGCCTTAGGAGGCATCTGATGGGTAAGAAATGGCGTCCAGATACCCGGATCGTGACAGCACCCCCCCCTTTAGGAGTGGCCCCAGGACACTTCTTTGGCTTTTGAGGAAATTTGGAATGGAATCTCCGGACCAAGGCAGGAGCATGGACATCAGAAGCATTGGTCCATGAACGTTCCTCAGGACCATAACCCTTCCAGTCAATAAGATATTGTAGTTGACCGTAACGGTGACGTGAGTCCAGGATCTTGGCCACTTCATACTCAACGCCTCGTTGAGTTTGGACTTTCGGAGTTGGAGGAAGTGAGGAATGAAACCGATTCAAGATCAGCGGTTTCAACAGGGAAACATGGAATGTCCTGGGTATTTTTAAGAAGGGAGGCAACTGGAGTCTGTAAGCAACAGGATTGATGACTTGTTCAATCTTGAAAGGACCGATATAGCGAGGTGCAAACTTCATACTGGGAACTCTTAACCTCAAATTCTTCGTGGATAACCATACCCGATCACCCACCTTGAGAGCAGGAACTGCTCGACGCTTCTTATCCGCAAACTTCTTGTACCTGAACGATGCCTTGAGCAGAGCTGATCGTACGCTCTTCCAGATATTGGCAAACTGATGCAAGGTGATATCCACTGCGGGAACAGAAGTTGCTGGAAGCGGTTGGAACTCAGGGACTTTAGGGTGGAATCCAAAGTTAGTGAAGAATGGTGTTGAAGCAGATGAAGAATGATACTGGTTGTTATGACAGAACTCGGCCCAGGGAAGTAATTGAACCCAGTCATCTTGAGAGGAGGACACATAGATGCGGAGGAAGGCCTCCAAGTCCTGATTCACCCTCTCGGTTTGACCATTGGTCTGAGGATGGTAAGCCGTGGAAAACTTTAGCTTGACTTGGAGGACTTGACATAAACTTCGCCAGAATTTGGCTGTGAATTGAACTCCTCGATCTGAGATAATTTCTTCAGGAAGACCGTGGAGTCGGAAGATCTCTTGTATGAATACTTGAGCCAACTTGGAAGCTGACGGAAGACCGGTGAGAGGAATGAAGTGTGCCATCTTGGTGAACCGGTCAACTACCACCCAGATGGTATTGAACTTGTTGCACATGGGTAAGTCTGTAATGAAATCCATCGACAAGTGGGTCCATGGTCGACGGGGAACGGATAGTGGAACCAGTTGCCCCGCAGGCGACTGGCGGGATACTTTATGTTGGGCACACTTTGGGCAAGATGCAATAAACTCCAAGACGTCCTTTTTCAGAGTTGGCCACCAATAGGACCTAGAGATAAACTCCAGGGTTTTTTGGATACCTGTATGTCCGGCAAAACGGGAAGCATGGGCCCAATGCATGAGCTTCTTCCTTAGCATCGGCTTCACAAAACTTTTCCCTGATGGGGGCGTAGAGTCCATCCCTACCGTGGAGAATGCCAACGGATTTATAATAGGATGCTTGTCTGAAGACTCTGACTCATTTTCTTGCTCCCATGAGCGGGAAAGGGCATCGGCCTTGCGATTCTGAGAGCCCGGACAGAACTGGAGTTTAAAGTCGAACCTGGAAAAGAAAAGTGCCCATCTGGCCTGACGAGGGTTGAGACATTGTGCGCCCTTCAGGTATAAAAGGTTCTTGTGGTCTGTAAGTATGGTGATTGAATGAGAAGCTCCCTCCAACAGATACCTCCACTCTTCTAGAGCGAGCTTGATGGCTAGCAACTCCTGGTCGCCAATGGCATAGTTGCGCTCAGCTGGGGAGAACTTCCGGGAGAAGAAACTGCAAGGGTGTAAATGGCCATCTTTAGCCCTCTGAGATAACACCGCTCCTACTCCAACGGAGGAGGCATCCACCTCTAAGATGAAAGGTGAGTCGATGTCAGGCTGTTTCAGAACAGGCGCAGAGATGAACCTTTGTTTTAAAAGATGAAATGCTTGCATGGCTTCTTCAGACCACTTGGACGGGTTAGCACCCTTCTTAGTGAAAGCAGTAATAGGCGCCACAATGGTGGAAAAGTCTCGTATAAACTTTCGGTAATAGTTGGCGAACCCTAAGAACCTCTGGACCCCTTTGAGGGTTAAGGGTACCGGCCAATTTTGGATTGCTTGTAGTTTCTCAGGATCCATCTCTAGTCCGGAACCGGACACAATGTACCCTAGAAACGGAATGGACTTGACTTCAAAGACGCATTTTTCTAATTTGCAATAGAGATGATTGACACGGAGACGGGACAGAACCTCTTTAACCCAAAAACGATGTTCCTCTAAATCGTTGGCAAAAATGAGGATATCGTCTAGATAGACCACGACATGACGGTATAGAATGTCTCTGAAGATCTCATTGACAAAATGCTGGAAGACAGCTGGAGCATTGCTCAATCCGAAGGGCATGACGAGGTACTCATAATGTCCGTCACGGGTGTTAAAGGCGGTCTTCCACTCGTCACCCTCACGGATCCGGATGAGATTGTATGCACCTCGCAAGTCCAGCTTTGTAAAGATGGTAGCTCCGCTAACTCTGTCAAAGAGCTCAGTAATCAGGGGTAAAGGATAACGGTTCTTGATGGTAATGTCGTTCAAACCTCTGTAGTCGATGCACGGCCGCAGACCACCATCTTTCTTTTTTACAAAAAAGAAGCCTGCGCCGGCTGGAGAAGAAGAAGGTCGAATGAACCCCTTTGCTAGGTTCTCTTTAATATATTCCTCCATAGAATGCGTCTCAGGCAGAGACAACGGATAAGTTCGGCCTCGAGGTGGAACCTTCCCTGGAACGAGATCAATCGGACAGTCCCATTCTCTATGAGGAGGAAGGATATCAGCAGAAGCTTTACTGAACACATCCGTGAAATCTTGATATGGAGGAGGTGGAACATCAGACGACCTGGGGGAGGAAGAACAGACAGGCAATACTTTAAACAAGCATGTCTCAGCACAGGAGGAACCCCATGCCAGGATTTGCGTAGTCGTCCAATCAATTGTAGGATTGTGAAGACGGAGCCATGGAAGGCCCAGGACCACAGGATGTGTGGCTCTTGGAATCACTAAAAAAGAAATAAGTTCGGAATGAAGAACTCCCACTCTCAGACGAACTGGTAGAGTCCTTAAAGAAATAACTGCATCAAAAATTTTGCTGCCATCCACGGCAGTTAAAGAAATGGACGAAGGAAGTCTCTCGGTGGGTAGGGACCACCGTTTAACATAGGCTTCGGTAATAAAGTTCCCAGCTGCTCCGGAATCAAGGAAGGCAATGACGTTCCGATAACGTTGAGCAACTTGAAGCGAGACTGGGAGATTACAATCTTGAGGAGATGGAGAGGAGATCATTACTCCTAGCCGGCCCTCTCCTTGGCGAGCTAGGATTTGGAGTTTCCCGGACGTTTGGGACAGGCATTAATGGTGTGAGACGGAGCTGCACAATAGAGACAGAGAAACTCGGAGAGACGTCTTCGGCGCTCAGCAGGAGTTAAACGGGAACGGCCAAGTTGCATGGGCTCATCTTTAGATGGTGACAGTTGACGAGGAGGAGGAGCAGAAGATTTTGGAGCAGATGATCTTCCACGCTCAGTTGTTCTCTCTCTGAAACGTAAATCAACTTTCGTGCAGAGTGAGATTAGCTCATCTAACTTAGAAGATAAGTCTCTGGTAGCTAACTCATCTTTAATACGCTCAGATAAGCCATGCCAGAATGCAAGCATACAGGGCCTCGTCGTTCCATGCCAGTTCGGATGCCAGGATCTGGAACTGTATCAGATATTGTCCTACAGTACGTGACCCCTGGCGTAAACGGAGAATCTCGGATGAAGCTGAGGTTACCCGGCCTGGCTCGTCGAAGATGCGCCTGAATGTTGACACGAAGGCAGTGTAGGAAGATAGCAGGGTGTCGGACCTCTCCCATAACGGTGATGCCCAATCAAGGGCTGAGCCACTGAGAAGAGAAATAATGTAGGCAATTTTTGTACGGTCACTGGGAAAATTGCCAGGCTGTAGCTCAAACTGAATCTCACACTGGTTGAGAAATCCCCTGCAGAATCTTGGAGATCCGTCAAATTTTGCTGGCGTTGGAAGATGAAGACGTGGAGCAGAAATGGGTAAGGTGAGTGGGGTTATAGCTGGAGTCACTGTGGTTGACGCACCAGACGCGCCTGATCCACGGAGAGTTGTCTGAATCCCATCCAGCCGAGTAGAGAGATCCTGGAGACAGCGGATGATGTGGCCCTGTGCAGCCTCCTGATGTTCTAGTCGGGCTGCCAGTTCTTGTATCGGCCTGGCCGCTTGATCCTGGTCTCCGGCTGGATTCATTAGGTCAGTGCTTACTGTCACAACTGAGGGCCTAAGCTGACGGGAGGCAGCCTCAGTTGTAGGGGCTGAGATGTACCGGAACCTGGGAGGTTGTATCAGACCCCTGGACATGTAAGTAACATGAATAATAACTGCCCGAAGGCGTGACCACGACAACTTGGATAAAAGTCAATGATGTTTATTATGACAACTCCGCAACACAGCAGCAGTAAAAGAAAACGTAAAAGTCAGCAAAGAATAAATACAGTTCCTGGGTACTACAGGATGGCAGGAGCCACAGGGCACTGGTAGTGTGAGATAGTTCTTATGATCTTCTAGATGGAAAGTCCTTACCAGGCCCGACTGTAGCAATGGAGATAACCCAGGATTGTGCCAGCTGGTGTTCCAGGAAAAGCTGGGTTGCTGAAGATAAAACAGCTGCTGTGGATACTGGCTGGAACCAGACTGTTGTTAGCACGGAGTGGATACTGGCTGGAACCAGTTAAATAATAAATGAACTTGGGAGCGATGAAATATGAACTGAAATGTAGAACTTGAGAGCGGAGAAATAATAATACCGGTGGAGAGTGGTAAAGTGTAGAAAGGACACCGGCCCTTTAAGGGAAGCTGTACTCTGCTGGAAGCTGAGCTGGAAGCAGGTAAAGTTGTAGCTGGAAACAGATGAATCCACAATGGATTGGAGAGTCAGGCTACACCGCAGGTGGAATGCTGGTGCGGGTCTCTATGGTGGAAGTCTTGAGACAGGAGCTGGAACCTGGAAGACAATCACAGGAGAGAGACAAACAGGAACTAGGTTTGACAACCAAAGCACTGACGCCTTCCTTGCTCAGGCACAGTGTATTTATACCTGCAGCAAGGAAGGGATTGGCTAGGCAATTATGCAGATTATCAATACTGAGAACAGATTGGTGGAAATGATCAACTGACAGAATCCAAGATGGCTGCGCCCATGCAGACACTTGGAGGGAAGTTTGGTTTGTAATCCATGTGGTAATGAAAACAGTAATGGCGGCGCCGGCCACCGGAGACAGGAGGCGCCAGGCTGACAGATGCACATCCAACCACGCGGACACAGCGGAGGCCGCGGCTGACGTAATCGCCACTCAGACACTCTGCATGCAGAAGTTCAGGGACGGCGGCGGAGGCCGCGGGAGACGCCATGCCAGGTGTAATATGGCGTTTACTGTGACAGCGTCCCAGAGTGACAGGAGAGGATACAGGAATGTACACATCAGGATAACAGATGAGATCCGGTCCTGGAGCGCTGAGCCAGCCTTAGGAGGCATCTGATGGGTAAGAAATGGCGTCCAGATACCCGGATCGTGACAAGCACTATCTCAGGTAGTGCTACGTCAGCACGGGTGGATCCTAAATATCCCAAAATCACAGCTGATTCCAACAACACGTCTACTGTTCCTGGGGATGATTCTGGACACAGTCCAGAAAAAGGTGTTTCTCCCGGAGGAGAAGGCCAGGGAGTTATCCGAGCTAGTCAGGAAACTCCTAAAACCAGGCCAAGTGTCAGTGCATCAATGCACGAGAGTCCTGGGAAAAATGGTGGCTTCTTACGAAGCGATTCCATTCGGAAGATTCCATGCAAGAACTTTTCAGTGGGATCTGCTGGACAAATGGTCCGGATCGCATCTTCAGATGCATCAGCGGATAACCCTATCTCCAAGGACAAGGGTGTCTCTCCTGTGGTGGTTACAGAGTGCTCATCTTCTAGAGGGCCGCAGATTCGGCATTCAGGATTGGATGCTGGTGACCACCGATGCCAGCCTGAGAGGCTGGGGAGCAGTCACACAGGGAAGAAATTTCCAGGGCTTGTGGTCAAGCATGGAAACGTCTCTTCACATAAATATCCTGGAACTAAGGGCCATTTACAATGCCCTAAGTCAAGCAAGGCCTCTGCTTCAGGGTCAGTCGGTATTGATCCAATCGGACAACATCACGGCAGTCGCCCACGTCAACAGACAGGGCGGCACAAGAAGCAGGAGGGCAATGGCAGAAGCTGCAAGGATTCTTCGCTGGGCGGAAAATCATGTGATAGCACTGTCAGCAGTGTTCATTCCGGGAGTGGACAACTGGGAAGCAGACTTCCTCAGCAGACACGACCTCCACCCGGGGGAGTGGGGACTTCACCCAGAAGTCTTTCAAGTGATTGTAAACCGTTGGGAAAAACCAAAGGTGGACATGATGGCGTCCCGTCTCAACAAAAAACTGGACAGATATTGCGCCAGGTCAAGGGACCCTTAGGCAATAGCGGTGGACGCTCTGGTAACACCGTGGGTGTACCAGTCGGTGTATGTGTTCCCTCCTCTGCCTATCATACCAAAAGTACTGAGAATCATAAGAAGGAGAGGAGTAAAGACTATACTCGTGGCTCCGGATTGGCCAAGAAGAACTTGGTACCCGGAACTGCAAGAGATGCTCACGGAGGACCCGTGGCCTCTACCTCTAAGAAAGGACCTGCTCCAGCAGGGACCTTGTCTGTTCCAAGACTTACCGCGGCTGCGTTTGACGGCATGGCGGTTGAACGCCGGATCCTGATGGAAAAAGGCATTCCAGATGAAGTCATCCCTACCCTGATCAAAGCCAGGAAGGATGTAACCGCGAAACATTATCACCGCATTTGGCGAAAATATGTTGCGTGGTGTGAGGCCAAGAAGGCCCTCACAGAGGAATTTCAACTGGGTCGTTTCCTGCATTTCCTGCAAGCAGGACTGTCTATGGGCCTAAAATTAGGAACCATTAAGGTTCAAATTTCGGCCCTGTCGATCTTCTTCCAGAAAGAACTGGCTTCAGTGCCTGAAGTTCAGACGTTTGTCAAGGGGGTACTGCATATACAGCCTCCTTTTGTGCCACCAGTGGCACCTTGGGATCTCAATGTAGTTTTAGGGTTCCTAAAATCACATTGGTTTGAACCACTCACCACTGTGGAATTAAAATATCTCACATGGAAGGTGGTCATGCTGTTAGCTCTGGCGTCAGCCAGGCGTGTCTCAGAATTGGCGGCTTTGTCATATAAAAGCCCTTACCTAATTTTTCATTCAGACAGGGCAGAATTGAGGACTCGTCCTCAATTTCTCCCTAAGGTGGTTTCAGCGTTTCACATGAACCAACCTATTGTGGTGCCTGTGGCTACTAGGGACTTGGAGGACTCCAAGTTGTTGGACGTAGTCAGGGCCCTGAAAATATATGTTTCCAGGACGGCTGGAGTCAGAAAATCTGACTCGCTGTTTATCCTGTATGCACCCAACAAGCTGGGTGCTCCTGCTTCTAAGCAGACGATTGCTCGTTGGATTTGTAGTACAATTCAGCTTGCACATTCTGTGGCAGGACTGCCACAGCCAAAATCTGTTAAAGCCCATTCCACAAGGAAAGTGGGCTCATCTTGGGCGGCTGCCCGAGGGGTCTCGGCTTTACAACTTTGCCGAGCAGCTACTTGGTCAGGGGCAAACACGTTTGCAAAATTTTACAAATTCGATACCCTGGCTGAGGAGGACCTGGAGTTCTCTCATTCGGTGCTGCAGAGTCACCCGCACTCTCCCGCCCGTTTGGGAGCTTTGGTATAATCCCCATGGTCCTTACGGAAGTCCCAGCATCCACTAGGACGTCAGAGAAAATAAGAATTTACTTACCGATAATTCTATTTCTCATAGTCCGTAGTGGATGCTGGGCGCCCATCCCAAGTGCGGATTGTCTGCAATACTTGTATATAGTTATTGTTACAAAAAAATCGGGTTGTTTATTGTTGTGAGCCATCTTTTCAGAGGCTCCTACGTTTATCATACTGTTAACTGGGTTCAGATCACAGGTTGTACAGTGTGATTGGTGTGGCTGGTATGAGTCTTACCCGGGATTCAAAATCCTTCCTTATTATGTACGCTCGTCCGGGCACAGTATCCTAACTGAGGCTTGGAGGAGGGTCATAGG
The DNA here is from genome assembly GCF_028390025.1 of Pseudophryne corroboree. Classification (NCBI taxonomy): domain Eukaryota; kingdom Metazoa; phylum Chordata; class Amphibia; order Anura; family Myobatrachidae; genus Pseudophryne; species Pseudophryne corroboree. The sequence continues at coordinate 1,065,123,751 of NC_086444.1, forward strand.
GGGAGGAGCCAGTGCACACCAGCTAGTCTAAAGCTTTTACTTTTGTGCCCAGTCTCCTGCGGAGCCGCTATTCCCCATGGTCCTTACGGAAGTCCCAGCATCCACTACGGACTATGAGAAATAGAATTATCGGTAAGTAAATTCTTATTTTTTGTTTTGCCAAGTACGTGGATTATAATAACAGAACTGGACACTGGATCAGGTGAGTATAATTTTATTTTCAGGTACCCCGGACGTCGACATTGGAGACGAGGCCAGAGTCGGCGTGTCAACATAGGTAAGTATGTGTGTCGGCATGTATGTAATAAAGTTATACTTTCACGGTGTCTGTGTCCTGTTTTTATTTGGGTATTTTTTTTGCAGTAGAACTACAGGTACCAGCGGGCCCGTTTCCCCCCCGCATGCTGGTACTTGTGGTTCTCCAAGTACCGGCTTGCGGGGGAGGCTTGTTGGGACTTGTAGTTCTTCTGCAAAAAAACAATATTCTTACATTTTCAACAAGGCTATCAGCCCCCCATCCACAGCCCTTGGATGGGGGGGGACAGCCTCGGGCTTCACCCCTGGCCCTTGGTTGGCTGGGGGGGGACCCCTTGATTGAAGGGGTCCCCACTCCTCCAGGGTACCTTGGCCAGGGGTGACTAGTTGGGTATTTAATGCCACGGCCCAGGGCGCTGTATAAAAGTGACCCCCGGCTGTGGCATTATCTGTCCAGCTAGTGGAGCCCGGTGCTGGTACAAAAAATACGGGGGACCCCTACTCTTTTTGTCCCCCGTATTTTTTGCACCTGGACCAGGCGCAGAGCCCGGTGCTGGTTGTTAAAATACGGGGGATCCCCTGTCATTTCCCCCCCCGTATTTTGGCAACCAGGACCGGCTCAAAGAGCCAGAGGCTGGTTATGCTTAGGAGGGGGGACCCCACGCAATTTTTTTCGGGTTTTTTACCGTTTTTTTAAACATTTTTAAAAATCTAATCAAAATCCGTCAAATCGGCCGTTTTTCGACAGCGGGATTGTCGAATTCGTTTTTTATTGAATATGTCGAATTCCGGCACCCACCTGCCGGAATTCGACGGTCGAATTGTGTTGAATTTAAAAACGGGCGAAAAAGTGCCGCAATTCGCCAAGAATTGCATATACCCCATTATCTGGTCCTCGATACAGTGGGTTATCTGTTATCAATTTGCAAACTGCTTGCAATCCTCCAGTGTGAGGAATGTTCGTATATAGGGGGTAATTCCAAGTTGATCGCAGCAGGAATTTTTTTAGCAGTTGGGCAAAACCATGTGCACTGCAGGGGAGGCAGATATAACATGTGCAGAGAGAGATAGATTTGGGTGTGGTGAGTTCAATCTGCAATCTAAATTGCAGTGTAAAAATAAAGCAGCCAGTATTTACCCTGCACAGAAACAAAATAACCCACCCAAATCTAACTCTCTCTGCAAATGTTATATCTGCCCCCCCCTGCAATGCACATGGTTTTGCCCAACTGCTAAAAAATGTCCTGCTGCGATCAACTTGGAATTACCCCCATAGTCTAAGGTGCACATCCAGGTGTTATCAGGAACAAAGTCCATATCATTCAATTTGACCAACAATGTCGTAGTGTCCTTCAGGTGGGTGTCTCATGCCTGGACACACAGTTGGAGAAAAAAATCCAAATACTTGGATATCCTACTTGTCAAAGATTCTCAACCGCTTTAAGAGAAAATCCACATTCGACCCTATGTCAAACAATATTTCTCTTGCAGCCTTCATGAAGGCACTGGATGTGCAAGTGTTGGAAGCATCTAAAACACAACACTGATACAACACTGCTGCCTTTATTTATTTAATGTTTTTAACATTTTATCAATTGTATGAAGAATAAATGAAACATATTCTTTTATTTCTTGGATCTGTCAATTGGATGGTGTACTGGGTGGACACTAATTAAGTTCTACATACAGTATATATCTTTAAAGGAACTGGTTAATCCCATTTCCATTAGTGCCCTCTGTAAATATCATTTCTGTGTACATATATATATATATATATATATATATATATATATATTTATATATATTTCTACACTGCGCACACACATACATAGATAGATGGGATCCTCCAATCAAAATCCCGACAGTCGAAATCCCGACAGTAATTGACCGACGGTCAAAATACCGACATGGACAAAATACCGACATTTAAAATACCGACAAGGTCAAAATACCGACATGTAAATGCCAACAGGTCAAAATACCGACATGCGGTTTTCATTTTTTGTGTGTGTATCGACATGGACACCATATAAGTGTACCGCGTCCCCTCGCATGGCTCGCTGCGCTCGCCATGCTTCAGGCACGGTGCCTCGCTGCACTCAGCACACTATTATATTCCTCCTCCAGGTCCACTGTCGGGATTTTGACCGTTGGTCAATTGCTGTTGGGATTTCGACCATCAGGATTTTGATTGGAGGTAAATTGACTGCATCCCAGATAGATATAGATACTATACACGCACAGACTATATATATATATATATATATATATATTAGTCACATGTTAAGCTCAGGGCCTCAATTATGCTTTTTATATCAGCAGCAACAGGCTGGCAGCCAGCAGGAGTGACGTCTTACCACATGCAGATCAGTCACCCTGCCGAGCTCGGGCAGCCTGCATGGAGCTGCTTCCTCAGTTGTCATTGTGGTGCTGCTTTTTAGGGCTCAGTGGTGGTGGAGTGGAGCGGCACCTCTGTGATGTCTCCCTTCATTGCATATGCGGTGCAGCGTGTCCAAGGCTAGTGAAGCCTTTGATTGTGCCACAGTAAGTTTACAGTGCCGGCGGTAGCATTCGATCCCCCGGCCCGCCGTTCTGTGAAAGGAAGTCGCATTTGGGGTGGGGTCACAGCAGGGGCTGGAGGGGCTGGAGGGGCCTTGGTCAACTGTGGCAGGCTGCGCTGCTCTAGCAGGAAAAATGTTTTCCTGTGTACAGCAGCTCTTGTGTGCCTATTTTGATGGGGTGGCCTGGATCTGCAGCGCCATCCACCCCATTATTAATCCAACCCTGATCAGCGGAAGTGGTGTGACAGAGCTCGTGGGAACAGCTGCTTTTCGGTCCCTGCACTAGAGCAATACTGATTTGCTCCACTAGTTTGGTATCCGCCACCACAACTCTCTCTCTTGCTTCCCTCTCTTTCACACTCTACTCTCCCTCTCTATCTGACACCCTCTCTTTCCCTGACACTCTCTCTCTCTCGCTCCTCTCTGTTTCCCTGACACTCTCTCTCTTGCTCCCCTCTCTCTCTCAGACACCCTCTCCCTCTCTTTTTTCCTGACACTCTTTCCCTCTCTTGCTTCCCTTCCTCTCCCCCACTCCACTCTCTCTCGCTCCCCCCTCTCTCTCTCGCTCCCCTATCTCTCTTGCTCCCCTCTCTCACCATGCTCTCTACTCTCTCCTCTCTCTATCTCTGACACTCTTTTTCCCTGACAGCCCCTTTCTCTCCCTGACACCATCTCTCTGATCCTCTTTTTCACTCCCCCTTCTTTCTCTCTTGTTCCCCTATTTCTCTCTCTCTCTCTCTCTCTCTCTCTCTCTCTCTCTCTCTCTTCTCTCCTCCGTCTCTTCCCCCTCTGTCTCTCTCACTCCCCTTATTAGAGAGAGGGCATCCCCAGCTAGTCCAGGGACGTGCAGTGAGCTAAATGGTTCAGGAGGCACTGGCTAGCACCAGAGCCAGATTTATACACAATATATGAGCTATCTTTTTTCCCCCAAAAAATATCTTTATTGAGGTTTAGGGAATACACTAAGTGATAGTGAAGAAGGATGTATAGTCCAACCGCATATAAAATCACAACAGCCATTTAGGGAATCACTTGTAAAGTGGTAGGGATTGAGTAAAAAAACTCCCATTTTCCATTTTCTAAATTTCAAATCAAAACGTCTAAATACATGTAACAAAGTAACACACAGCAAGAGGAAAGAATAAAAAAAACATAGTGGCATATGAGAGCAACAATTGTGTGTTCGATATGGAAAAAATATTGAAAGAACACAATAACACGTTAATGCGCCTCCCCCTTTGGGGTGCGCTAAAACTAAAAACAACAAACTAACAAAGAAAAAAAAAACAACAACAATGATAACAATAACAATACCTGCCTAGGCTAGGGGACCGCCGACCTATCCACGGAGAAATCATCATAACAAGAATAGATATGTAGATGAGAGAGATCCAGAAAAAAGGAGTAGTAGGTGAGAAGAGGCACAGATAGCCGGTGTGAGTATCAGAAAGCAAAATAGTAAAGGGGAGAGAGAAGAGAGAGTAGGAGGGTGGGGAGGAAGAGAGAAGAGGGAGTAGCTATGGGAAAGAGATGGGGGGATTATCTGCTAGTACTTGGTAGCCGTACCAGGTGGTGCAGTGAAAGCTCTGTTTAATGGCCGTTTTTGTTGGAGTGGGTAGCTTATTAATGAATCGACCCCAGCATTGAAACAGCATGGGGGTCAAAATTTCCTTATTAAGGGAGGTTTCTAGCCAGTCCATTGTGAATAGAAATAATAGTCTGGAGGTAGCTAATGTCAGTGTGTGGGGGGGTATCCGATATCCATTGTTAAAGAATGGCTTTCCTGCCCACCGCTGAAAGAATCACAACTAGTTTCGTATCCAGAGAGGGGAGGACATGTTGGTCACGAACACAACCAAAGAGAGCCCAAGAGGCAGTACACTGGAAGCGCAAGCCCAACTCGGAAATTCCGTAAGCATGCAGCTCAGCCCAGAAATTTTGAATATAGTGCCAGTGCCAAAAGCAGTGCATCAGATCAGCCATTGGTGAAGAGCATTTCATACATTTTGCCGAGTCGGTCAAGCCCATCAAATGACCCCTCTTTGGTGATATGTAGGCTCTGTGTAATATCTTTTAGGACATTTCCTGGTATAGGCTAGCTGGGATAAGTTTGAGGGAAGCCGTAAAGCTATCCATCACGGCCTCAGGAGTCATGGAGGGGATTTGTGAGGACCATTTTTGTACTTGGACTAGATCTGTGGTGGGTATATGTTCTGTACGAATGTGGGTGTATAAAGTCGAGATGGAACAAGTCCCTGAGCGTAAAAGTGTGTCTAGAGAATTAACAAAGTCCTAGGTGGTGAGGCGGGAGAGGACTGATTGTAAATAATGTGAAGCCTGATAAAAATAAAAGTCATGGCGGGGGTTAACTTCATATTTGGCCAGCATTTCTGTGAAGGTAAGTGTTTTCTTATTAGGGTCGAGGAAATCACCAATACATGTGATGCCCGAGGTGTGCCAGGCAGTGAAGGGAAGGAGGGCCTGTCCTTTTTGAAACTGTAGGTTGCCAACTAGAGGAAGAAATAGTGAGTGGGTATGTTGTAGCTTAAGGGATTTGCGGGATAACCTCCATGCTGTAATAGTAGAGGTTAGAAGTATGTTGTCTAAGTGGAAAGTGGATATATCCGATTTAGTCGCATGAAGAATGTAACTAAGAGATAAGGGGGCACAGAGTTGGGAATCAATCAGCGAGTCAGTGAAAACTGACGTATCATGGAGCCAGTCCATGGCAAAACGAAGAAGGCCAGCTCGGTTAATTTGCTCTATATTCGGCAGATTCACTCCCCCGTTTTGTACTGTCTGTGATAGCTTAAAGAAGCTTATTCTGGGGCGTTTATTCGCCCAGATAAATTTAGAGATCGAGGAGTTGAGGAGGGAGACATCAGATTTTGGAAGCATGATGGGTATCATCTGTAGGACGTAGAGCAATTTGGGGAAACTAGCCATCTTTACTAAGTTACAGCGACCTAGAAGATTAAGGGGTAGAGTTTTCCATAGTGTCAGTTCCGTCTGAATTTTAATAAGGATGGGGTGGACATTAGCCGAGTATAAACGGGCGGGATCGGGAGGGAGAGAGACTTCAAGATATGTAATATGAGTGAGGGCCCAGCAAAACGGAAAAGGAGGATCCCATCCCATAGTTATCTGAGGGAATATGGCTAGTGCTTCCGATTTGTCATAGTTAATAGAGAAACCGGCGAAGGAGGAAAAGCGGTTGTGGCCGGAGAGGCTCCAGCCACGTGTAAGATGGCCGCCGCGGCACTGAAGGGGTTAACCCCTAGTGCCCGGCGCCATTATGCAAGACAATGGGCGCTTGGCGCCAGGTTTAAAAAGTAATGGGCGCTAGGCGTCGTGTTTATAAAATGTTTAAAAATATGTTTCAATGTGTGCCGTGGTCCCGGACCTCTCCGGAGACCACGGCAGTGAGGACAGCCCCCCGGCGCGCTGAGCAGTGTGTGCGCGCCGGGGGAGAGGGGAGCCGCTGACCGCCGGAGTCCGGGAGCTCCGCTCCCGGCAGCGGTCAGTGCAGCCCCGGGTACACCAACTGTGTGCGCGCCGGAAAGAGCCGCCGCTGGGGGAGCTCCCGGCGCCTCAGCCCATCACAGGTGACCAGCCGCGGCAGCCGGGACGGACGTCCCGGGCTGCTGGCTGGCAAGGGGGGGTGCTCCGCAGCCCGGCTCCCCGCTGGACGCTGCGGTGAGACACCGATCTCAGCACCGCATACAGGGGACCGGGCTGGCCGACCCCCTGCGCGGCGAGGCCACCACAGTGCGCCGCTTATGGGGGACCGGGCTAGCCGGCTCCCTAGCGGCGGGGGTGAGCAGGATGGTGAGCGCTGGGGTCCAGGAGCTATGCTTCCGGCACCTCAGCGCTGCAAAGGACCCAGAGCCACGGCGGCTGGGACAAGTGTCCCGGGCCACTGGGCTCCAGATCAGGGGGGTGCGCCGCACTGTGCGGTGAGGCCACCGAGTTAGTGCCACACTGGGGGGACAGGGAGAGCCAGCTCCCTGGACCCCAGTGGCAGGCAGGCTGGAGGATGGGGGAAGCCAGCCCCATACCTCCAGCACTGAGAGAGCCCTAGCAGCCAGGCTGCAGGGCTAGGGAAGCCAAGCGCTGAGCGCTGGGCACAGTAGTTAAAAAACAAGACATTGTGTTAAAAATAATAAAAAGTACAGTGTGTTGTAAGGCACTGCAGTGCCTGAGTATGTAGAGTCTGTGCAGGGCACAGGCTCAGTCTATATTTAAAGGTAAATGTACAGTGTGTTTTAAATGTGATGTATTTAAAGGTAAATGCACTTACTTGGTTGTGTGTCCCAGGAGGGGGGAATCCCTGGCTCTTCTAAATTCTAGATTCTCCCAGACCTTTTCCCCAAAAACGGAATGCTTTCCCATCCAGCCTCACACTTCAGAGGGGCATTGGGAGAAAGGGAAGAAGCTCAGCTATGAAACAAGCTGAGTGGTTTCTTGGAGCTCCATGGAGATCACCCGTAGTGGCCTAGAAACCTGGACCGGGGAGCCAGGCTGCCCAGCTCTGGAGCCCAAATCCAGGCTGCAGGCAGTGAGCTGGGTCCCGGGCAGGTTTCTGGAAGTCAGTTTAGGAGGGAAAACGTCCCCCCAGCCTAGACTGAACGGCACCGGGGCGTATCCTGATCCTCCAAGATGGGATAGTCAAAGGAGACCGACCACTCCCCACTGTCCATAGGGAACAATGTGACCAAGGCATGCACAGCTCATGGGTAAACATTGATTGGTTGTACACCACAGGGCGGGCTTACCCCCTGTGGTAATGGGTCTTGGAGAGGGATAAAAGGAGGGCAGTTGGCCCATAGGATTGTGTATTGTACCGTCTTATTCTGCTGAAATATCTGATTGTATGCTGTTGCCCCTAGCAATAGGGAGGAGCCTTTTTAAAGGTTATTATCATTGAGCAAATAAACATCATTGCCTCAATAAGACTGCTTCATCTTGTGACCAACAGGGTTAGGCCAAACCTAGCCCCCTCCTCCGGCTGTCCAGGGAAGCACCTAACGTCTCCAAGCTCCGCCTTCCGCCAGCTACCGGTAGAGGTCTAGCAAGTGGCTAGTGGGGATTCGTCAGCGCCACACAGCTGTGGTAAGGCAGTGCGTCGGCACATACAGAGCAGAACCGTGGTTCCAAACGCCACGGCAGGTTAGGAGTTTGGTGGTGGCAGCAAAACCCGCCCACAACGCAGTGGGTGGAGTCAGTAACAGGCGGTTACTGACGGTAAGCGGGAATCCCCTATGTGGTCAGGCCTCGTGTGACTTGACCTTCCATTCTGTGCACAGTCAACGGGAAGCGAAAGCGGCGAGTGCTTTCGTACGGGACCGTCCTGTCACAGCGGTCAATGGCGTCTCTTAGCGCCAGGACAGATTGTCGCGGGTTGGAGGTGAAAAGTAGGATGTCATCCGCAAATGCCAGGAGTTTAATCTCCCTATTGCCAATTCTAATACCTCGAAAGGTAGATAAATTAAGGACATATCGTATGAAGGGCTCTAAAGCAATATTAAAAAGAAGGGGGGAGAGGGGGCATCCCTGTCTAGTCCCTCTCTCGAGGAGAAAAGGGGGGGAAGGGATGTTGTTAACCACCACCTGCGCAGATGGGCTGGAATACAGGGATTCAACCAGGCCTCGAAAGGACTCGCCAAACTGTTGGTAAAGCAAGACCCTAGCAAGGTGGGGCCAGGCAATCTTATCGAAAGCCTTTTCCGCGTCAAGGTTGATTAGGATGTTATCCGTAATATTATTGGTACGAGAATAAGTGATGGCTGCCACTGCGGCCCTAGTGCCCCGCACTGACTGTCTATGTTTAAGGAAGCCCATCTGCGCAGGCGTTATAATGCGGGAAAGACAGAGTTGTAGTCTATTGGCCATCAGTTTTGTAAGAATTTTAAAGTCCTGATTGAGGAGAGATATCGGCCTGTAGGACCCAGGCAAAGAGGGGTCTTTACCTGGTTTTGGAATGACAATTATTGTGGCCTCATTGAATCTAATAGGGGTTTGTTTGGAGGTGAGAATGTGGTTGTATAGGGAGGTGAGAGTAGGGGCTATCTCATCCCGTAACATCTTGTAAAACTCTGCACCGAAGCCATCAGGGCCAGGGCTTTTGTTGTTCGGTAGGGTTTTGATAACTGCGATAACCTCCTCAACTGTGATCGGGCTATCTAAGGAGTCCCTCTCCTCCTGAGTTAAAGTCGGGAGAGCAGCTTCTTCCAGGAAAGAGTAATTAGCGTTGGGGTCATCGGGGCCTTTAGCGTATAAGGATTGGTAAAAATTCCTAAATTCGGTGCAGATAAGATTAGGGTCGGTGCTCAATGTGCCGGAGCTAGTGATCGCATTGACCCAGGTACGGGATTTTGGTCCTTTAATTACGTTCGCCGGCAGTTTGCCTGATTTGTTGCCCCATCTGTGGAGTCTATTCCGCTGGTAGTCGTAGGAGAGTTGGGCCCGTTCCGTGAGGAACGTATCGTAGATGAGTTTGGCTGAGAGATAGGCCTCTCTGTTAGCAGGGGTGTCATGTTGGGTGTAGCTACGGTATGCAGAAGTGAGAGTGGAGCTTAGGGTTTGCAGTTGGCAAGAGAATTTTTTCCGCTTGGCATGAGTGTAAGACATAATGTGTCCTCTAAGGATGGCCTTAGCTGCCCCCCCCGAAAATTGTCGAGTCTGAGTTTTGGTCGGCATTGTCTAGAGAGTAAGAAAGCCAAAACTGCTTGAGATGGAGCACAAAATCCGTGGAATGGCGTAGGTAGGCCGGAAACCGCCATCTCGGGGCAGTGCGAGAGGATAAATTTAATTGGAGATGAAGAGATATAGGGGCATGGTCAGAGATTATGATATTGTCAATGAATGTGTGGGTAACTTTGGGAAGGAGGTCAGTGGCAGTTAAGATATAGTCAATCCTAGAGTGAGAGGCATGGGGATGGGAATAGAAGGAAAAGTCTTTCTGGGTGTGGTGAAGTATTCGCCAAGGGTCTAGGAGGTTCAGTTGGGTGCAGAAAGAGGAGAGTAGGTGAGTGAGAGGTGTAGTGGTAGTAGCCGCACCTACTCTGGATCTGTCCATTGATCGGTCGACGACCAGGTTGAAGTCCCCACCAACTATCAGATTCTGACCACCCCAGGAAATAAGGGTCGATAGAAGATCTGCAAAAAAAGAATCAGGTGAGGTGTTGGGTGCATAGAGATTGAGTAGGGTGTAGACAGAGTTATGAATGCATACATCTACTAGCAGAAATCTACCCTCTGGGTCATGCTGTTTCCTAAGAATTGAATATTGCAAATTGGCGTGGAGTAGAATTGCCACCCCTCTTGATTTAGACTGATAAGGTGACGATATACAATCCCCAATCCACGGAGCCCGTAGGGTGTGTCTAGGGTCATCCAACCAATGCGTCTCTTGCAAGAATGTAATGTGAGGAGACATACGTTTTAGGTGGGATATCACTTTTTTCCTTTTGACGGGGTGGTTGAGACCCTCTACGTTCCAGGATACCAAGCGGAGCAATGTAGCAGCTGGATCATCATCTACAGGGTCGGATGACATACTATCCCACCCCTATTGGGAAGAAAATCATGTAAGAAGTGTAGTAGATAAAGTAGGGTCCCACCCCGTCCCAGCGAGCGGGGGGGGGGGGGGGCGGGGCGAGGGGAAGAGGTCCCGACCCAGGCAGTCACCACTAATAAAACATATAAACAACAGCGAAAACAATTTCAAAATGCAAAAACAATATGTGGCGGGCATGAGAGTGTAGTAGTCACACCTCATATAGCCTGCATGTGAGACCCGAATATAGATTCGGGAAGTGTTAAGCAACCGTTAAGTAAAGTCGTATAGTAATCAAGTAGTAGGAAGGGCGAAATGCAGCCTGGCCTCGTCTGGATCTTCAAAGAATCTCGGTCGACCATCTTCAAAGACTCTAAGACGTGCCGGATATAGCAGAGAGAATTTGATCTTTGCGTCAAAGAGGTGTTTGCAGATGGGGGCAAAGTCCTTGCGTTTTGCAGCCACTAGAGCTGAGAAGTCCTGGAAGATGAGGAGACGCTCTCCATTAATCAACAGGCTGGCTGTTTTGCGGTAATGGTCGAGAAGCCTTGTTTTGTCCGCGTAGTTCAGGACCCTCATTATGACCGGGCGTGGACGGCCGGAGGAACTTTTCCGTTCCGGTCCCAGCCTATGGGCTCTTTCAATGACAAGGGGGACGCCTTTTAGATCCATCGATAGCTGCTCCGGGATACCCGATGAGAGGAGGTCTAGAAGCTCATGACCTTTTATTGATTCTGGGATGCCGATGACCCGTAAGTTGTTAAGCCTGCTGCGATTTTCCAGGTCATCAAGTTTCTCTGAGAGGTCCGCGACTTCTAATTGTTTGGCGTGGAGGGAGCGTTGTGCTTCTCCCAGGTCATCTTCTAGAGCAGATATCCTCTGTTCCGCCTTGTCAAGGCGGGTGGAATGCTGGGAAAGCAAGGTCGACGACGACTCTATGGCCTCTTTAATGCCCGCCAACTTTTCATCAAGAAGAGGACCCAGTACCACCAGCAGGTCTTTGTGCTTCATTGTAGACTGTTTAACAGGCGGTCTAGATTTGCGAGTACTGCGGGAGAGTGAGCACGTAGTCGAGTGATCAGAGTCCGATGAGTCGCCACCAGGAGTATCCTCTTGAGATTGTTGAGCAGTGCCGGCGGACATCATGGGCAGAGGTATCAGGAATTTTTCCATGCAGGGTCGCCCAGGAGGGGGTGCGGAGGTTGGAAACACTGAGGCTCTGATTAGTAAAGGATGTAGCGGGTCTCACATGTAGGGTGGTTAGTCACCGTCAGGCTTCATCTGAGTCGTGGTAGCTATCCAGGAGGAGGGGCACAGAATAAAATGAGGCAAAGCAGAGTGGGAGGAGTTGTCCCCTGCCGGGGTCAGATAGACTTTTGGAGGTGGGTGTAGAGTCAGTGAGAATAGAGGCAGAGCTGGATTGCAGTCGGGAGGGCGTAGAATAGATTATCGTTGCGGGCCGCGGGGCACACCCAGCCGCGATGTGGGTGGAGAGTGTGTCGCCGGCGGTTCAATATGGGCTGCCCTAATAGCGCGGCCGTACCAAAGGGGTGGCGAAAGATGTCCGCTGGGTTCAGTGGCGGCAAAGCAAACAGACGCCCCTCCCAGCACCGGCAGAGCCTGGTCCAGAAGGTGACACGGTTTGTGTGCCGGTTAGAAGGTCAGGCTGTGTGCGGTGAAGGTCGTGTAATGTCCAGGGCCTGCAATTGTGAAAGCGGGGGGGGGGGGGGGGGAGGAGGCGGGAGATGGCCGCCCGTGCCGTTAATAAGGCGTCTGCGCAGCGGCACCTAGGTCTCGTCCGCAGGATCAGCGGGGTGCCTCTTCTTAGCAGCCAGACAGGGGTGGGAAGGCAGGGATCCTGCGTAGAGATGAGCGGGTTCGGTTCCTCGGAATCCGAACCCGCCCGAACTTCATGTTTTTTTACACGGGTCCGAGCGACTCGGATCTTCCCGCCTTGCTCGGTTAACCCGAGCGCGCCCGAACGTCATCATGACGCTGTCGGATTCTCGCGAGGCTCGGATTCTATCGCGAGACTCGGATTCTATATAAGGAGCCGCGCGTCGCCGCCATTTTCACACGTGCATTGAGATTGATAGGGAGAGGACGTGGCTGGCGTCCTCTCCATTTAGATTAGAAGAGAGAGAGTGAGATTGAGACAGAGACACTTGATTTACTGGAGCTTAGGAGTACTAGAGAGTGCAGAGTTTACTAGTGACTGACCACTGACCAGTGACCACCAGTGCAGTTTTATTTAATATAATCCGTTCTCTGCCTGAAAAAAACGATACACAGTGACTCAGTCACATACCATATCTGTGCTCAGCCCAGTGTGCTGCATCATCTATGTATAATATCTGACTGTGCTCACACAGCTTAATTGTGGGGGAGACTGGGGAGCAGTTATAGGTTATAGCAGGAGCCAGGAGTACATACTACATACATATTATTAAAATTAAACAGTGCACACTTTTGCTGCAGGCAGGAGTGCCACTGCCAGTGTGACTGACCAGTGACCTGACCACACTGACCACCAGTATAGTATACTATATTGTGATTGCCTGAAAAAGTTAAACACTCGTCGTGTGACTTGTGTGGTGTTTTTTTTTTTATTCTATAAAAAACTCATTCTGCTGACAGACAGTGTCCAGCAGGTCCGTCATTATATAATATAATTATATACCTGTCCGGCTGCAGTAGTGATATATATATATTTTTATATCATTATTTATCATCCAGTCGCAGCAGACACAGTACGGTAGTTCACGGCTGTAGCTACCTCTGTGTCGGCACTCGGCAGTCCATCCATAATTGTATACCACCTACCCGTGGTTTTTTTTTTCTTTCTTCTTTATACATACTACATCTCATTATCATCCAGTCTATATTAGCAGCAGACACAGTACAGTACGGTAGTCCACGGCTGTAGCTACCTCTGTGTCGGCACTCGGCAGTCCATCCATAATTGTATACCACCTACCCGTGGTTTTTTTTTTCTTTCTTCTTTATACATACTACATCTCATTATCATCCAGTCTATATTAGCAGCAGACACAGTACAGTACGGTAGTCCACGGCTGTAGCTACCTCTGTGTCGGCACTCGGCAGTCCGTCCATAATTGTATACCACCTACCCGTGGTTTTTTTTTCTTTCTTCTTTATACATACATACATACTACATCTCATTATCAACCAGTCTATATTAGCAGCAGACACAGTACAGTACGGTAGTCCACGGCTGTAGCTACCTCTGTGTCGGCACTCGGCAGTCCATCCATAATTGTATACCACCTACCCGTGGTTTTTTTTTCTTTCTTCTTTATACATACTACATCTCATTATCATCCAGTCTATATTAGCAGCAGACACAGTACAGTACGGTAGTCCACGGCTGTAGCTACCTCTGTGTCGGCACTCGGCAGTCCATCCATAATTGTATACCACCTACCCGTGGTTTTTTTTTCTTTCTTCTTTATACATACTACATCTCATTATCATCCAGTCTATATTAGCAGCAGACACAGTACAGTACGGTAGTCCACGGCTGTAGCTACCTCTGTGTCGGCACTCGGCAGTCCATCCATAATTGTATACCACCTACCCGTGGTTTTTTTTTTCTTTCTTCTTTATACATACTACATCTCATTATCATCCAGTCTATATTAGCAGCAGACACAGTACAGTACGGTAGTCCACGGCTGTAGCTACCTCTGTGTCGGCACTCCATCCATAATTGTATACCACCTACCCGTGGTTTTTTTTTCTTTCTTTTTTATACATACATACTACATCTCATTATCAACCAGTCTATATTAGCAGCAGACACAGTACAGTACGGTAGTCCACGGCTGTAGCTACCTCTGTGTCGGCACTCGGCAGTCCATTCATAATTGTATACTAGTATCCATCCATCTCCATTGTTTACCTGAGGTGCCTTTTAGTTGTGCCTATTAAAATATGGAGAACAAAAATGTTGAGGTTCCAAAATTAGGGAAAGATCAAGATCCACTTCCACCTCGTGCTGAAGCTGCTGCCACTAGTCATGGCCGAGACGATGAAATGCCAGCAACGTCGTCTGCCAAGGCCGATGCCCAATGTCATAGTACAGAGCATGTCAAATCCAAAACACCAAATATCAGTAAAAAAAGGACTCCAAAACCTAAAATAAAATTGTCGGAGGAGAAGCGTAAACTTGCCAATATGCCATTTACCACACGGAGTGGCAAGGAACGGCTGAGGCCCTGGCCTATGTTCATGGCTAGTGGTTCAGCTTCACATGAGGATGGAGGCACTCAGCCTCTCGCTAGAAAAATGAAAAGACTCAAGCTGGCAAAAGCAGTAGCACCGCAAAGAACTGTGCGTTCTTCTAAATCCCAAATCCACAAGGAGAGTCCAATTGTGTCGGTTGCGATGCCTGACCTTCCCAACACTGGACGTGAAGAGCATGCGCCTTCCACCATTTGCACGCCCCCTGCAAGTGCTGGAAGGAGCACCCGCAGTCCAGTTCCTGATAGTCAGATTGAAGATGTCAGTGTTGAAGTACACCAGGATGAGGAGGATATGGGTGTTGCTGGCGCTGGGGAGGAAATTGACCAGGAGGATTCTGATGGTGAGGTGGTTTGTTTAAGTCAGGCACCCGGGGAGACACCTGTTGTCCGTGGGAGGAATATGGCCATTGACATGCCTGGTGAAAATACCAAAAAAATCAGCTCTTCGGTGTGGAACTATTTCAACAGAAATGCGGACAACAGGTGTCAAGCCGTGTGTTCCCTTTGTCAAGCTGTAATAAGTAGGGGTAAGGACGTTAACCACCTCGGAACATCCTCCCTTATACGTCACCTGCAGCGCATTCATAATAAGTCAGTGACAAGTTCAAAAACTTTGGGTGACAGCGGAAGCAGTCCACTGACCAGTAAATCCATTCCTCTTGTAACCAAGCTCACGCAAACCACCACACCAACTCCCTCAGTGTCAATTTCCTCCTTCCCCAGGAATGCCAATAGTCCTGCAGGCCATGTCACTGGCAATTCTGACGAGTCCTCTCCTGCCTGGGATTCCTCCGATGCATCCTTGCGTGTAACGCCTACTGCTGCTGGCGCTGCTGTTGTTGCTGCTGGGAGTCGATGGTCATCCCAGAGGGGAAGTCGTAAGCCCACTTGTACTACTTCCAGTAAGCAATTGACTGTTCAACAGTCCTTTGCGAGGAAGATGAAATATCACAGCAGTCATCCTGCTGCAAAGCGGATAACTGAGGCCTTGACAACTATGTTGGTGTTAGACGTGCGTCCGGTATCCGCCGTTAGTTCACAGGGAACTAGACAATTTATTGAGGCAGTGTGCCCCCGTTACCAAATACCATCTAGGTTCCACTTCTCTAGGCAGGCGATACCGAAAATGTACACGGACCTCAGAAAAAGACTCACCAGTGTCCTAAAAAATGCAGCTGGACCCAATGTCCACTTAACCACGGACATGTGGACAAGTGGAGCAGGGCAGGGTCAGGACTATATGACTGTGACAGCCCACTGGGTAGATGTATGGACTCCTGCCGCAAGAACAGCAGCGGCGGCACCAGTAGCAGCATCTCGCAAACGCCAACTCTTTCCTAGGCAGGCTACGCTTTGTATCACCGCTTTCCAGAATACGCACACAGCTGAAAACCTCTTACGGCAACTGAGGAAGATCATCGCGGAATGGCTTACCCCAATTGGACTCTCCTGTGGATTTGTGGCATCGGACAACGCCAGCAATATTGTGTGTGCATTAAATATGGGCAAATTCCAGCACGTCCCATGTTTTGCACATACCTTGAATTTGGTGGTGCAGAATTTTTTAAAAAACGACAGGGGCGTGCAAGAGATGCTGTCGGTGGCCAGAAGAATTGCGGGACACTTTCGGCGTACAGGCACCACGTACAGAAGACTGGAGCACCACCAAAAACTACTGAACCTGCCCTGCCATCATCTGAAGCAAGAAGTGGTAACGAGGTGGAATTCAACCCTCTATATGCTTCAGAGGTTGGAGGAGCAGCAAAAGGCCATTCAAGCCTATACAATTGAGCACGATATAGGAGGTGGAATGCACCTGTCTCAAGCGCAGTGGAGAATGATTTCAACGTTGTGCAAGGTTCTGATGCCCTTTGAACTTGCCACACGTGAAGTCAGTTCAGACACTGCCAGCCTGAGTCAGGTCATTCCCCTCATCAGGCTTTTGCAGAAGAAGCTGGAGACATTGAAGGAGGAGCTAACACGGAGCGATTCCGCTAGGCATGTGGGACTTGTGGATGGAGCCCTTAATTCGCTTAACAAGGATTCACGGGTGGTCAATCTGTTGAAATCAGAGCACTACATTTTGGCCACCGTGCTCGATCCTAGATTTAAAGCCTACCTTGGATCTCTCTTTCCGGCAGACACAAGTCTGCTGGGGTTGAAAGACCTGCTGGTGAGAAAATTGTCAAGTCAAGCGGAACGCGACCTGTCAACATCTCCTCCTTCACATTCTCCCGCAACTGGGGGTGCGAGGAAAAGGCTCAGAATTCCGAGCCCACCCGCTGGCGGTGATGCAGGGCAGTCTGGAGCGACTGCTGATGCTGACATCTGGTCCGGACTGAAGGACCTGACAACGATTACGGATACGGACATGTCGTCTACTGGCACTGCATATGATTCTCTCCCCATTGAAAGAATGGTGGAGGATTATATGAGTGACCGCATCCAAGTAGGCACGTCACACAGTCCGTACTTATACTGGCAGGAAAAAGAGGCAATTTGGAGGCCCTTGCACAAACTGGCTTTATTCTACCTAAGTTGCCCTCCCACAAGTGTGTACTCCGAAAGAGTGTTTAGTGCCGCCGCTCACCTTGTCAGCAATCGGCGTACGAGGTTACATCCAGAAAATGTGGAGAAGATGATGTTCATTAAAATGAATTATAATCAATTCCTCCGCGGAGACATTGACCAGCAGCAATTGCCTCCACAAAGTACACAGGGAGCTGAGATGGTGGATTCCAGTGGGGACGAATTGATAATCTGTGAGGAGGGGGATGTACACGGTGATATATCGGAGGATGATGATGAGGTGGACATCTTGCCTCTGTAGAGCCAGTTTGTGCAAGGAGAGATTAATTGCTTCTTTTTTGGGGGGGGGTCCAAACCAACCCGTCATTTCTCTGACGTCCTAGTGGATGCTGGGGACTCCGTAAGGACCATGGGGATATAGCGGCTCCGCAGGAGACAGGGCACAATAATAAAAGCTTTAGGATCAGGTGGTGTGCACTGGCTCCTCCCCCTATGACCCTCCTCCAAGCCTCAGTTAGATTTTTGTGCCCGGCCGAGAAGGGTGCAATCTAGGTGGCTCTCCTGAGCTGCTTAGAATAAAAGTTTAAGTTAGGTTTTTTTCTTTCAGTGAGATCTGCTGGCAACAGGCTCACTGCTACGAGGGACTTAGGGGAGAGAAGTAAACTCACCTGCGTGCAGGATGGATTTGCTTCTTAGGCTACTGGACACCATTAGCTCCAGAGGGAGTCGGAACACAGGTCTCACCCTGGGGTTCGTCCCGGAGCCGTGCCGCCGACCCCCCTTGCAGATGCCGAAGTTGAAGAGGTCCAGAGGTCCAGAAACAGGCGGCAGAAGACTTTCAGTCTTCATAAGGTAGCGCACAGCACTGCAGCTGTGCGCCATTGTTGTCAGCACACTTCACCAACAGTCACCAACTGTCACTGAGGGTGCAGGGCGCTGGGGGGGCGCCCTGGGCAGCAATGTATAATACCTTTTTATGGCTAAAATACATCACATATAGCCCTTGAGGCTATATGGATGTATTTAACCCCTGCCAGATCTCACAAACTCCGGGAGAAGAGCCCGCCGAAAAGGGGGCGGGGCCTATTCTCCTCAGCACACGGCGCCATTTTCCTGCTCAGCTCTGCTGTGAGGAAGGCTCCCAGGCTCTCCCCTGCACTGCACTACAGAAACAGGGTTAAAACAGAGAGGGGGGGCACTTATTTGGCGATATGATTACATATATAAAAATGCTATAAGGGAAAACACTTGTATAAGGGGTTGTCCCTGTATAATTATAGCGTTTTTGGTGTGTGCTGGCAAACTCTCCCTCTGTCTCCCCAAAGGGCTAGTGGGGTCCTGTCCTCTATCAGAGCATTCCCTGTGTGTGTGCTGTGTGTCGGTACGTGTGTGTCGACATGTAGGAGGACGATGTTGGTGAGGAGGCGGAGCAAATTGCCTGTATTGGTGATGTCACTCTCTAGGGAGTCGACACTGGAATGGATGGCTTATTTAGGAATTACGTGATAATGTCAACACGCTGCAAGGTCGGTTGACGACATGAGACGGCCGGCAAACAAATTAGTACCTGTCCAGGCGTCTCAGACACCGTCAGGGGCTTGTAAAAACGCCCATTTACCTCAGTCAGACACAGACACGGACACTGACTCCAGTGTCGACGGTGAATAAACAAACGTATTTTCCTTTAGGGCCACACGTTTCATGTTAAGGGCAATGAAGGAGGTGTTACATATTTCTGATACTACAAGTACCACAAATAAGGGTATTATGTAGGGTGTGAATAAACTACTTGTAGTTTTTCCTGAATCAGATAAATTAAATGAAGTGTGTGATGATACGTGGGTTTCCTCCGATAGAAAATTATTGGCGGTATACCCTTTCCCGCCAGAAGTTAGGGCGAGTTGGGAAACACACCTTAGGGTGGATAAGGCGCTCACACGCTTATAAAAACAAGGGGCGTTACCGTCTCCAGATACGGCAGCCCTCAAGGAGCCAGCTGATAGGAAGCTGAAAAATATCCTAAAAGTATATACACACATACTGGTGTTATACTACGACCAGCAATCGCCTCAGCCTGGATGTGCAGCGCTGAGGGGGCTTGGTCGGATTTCCTGACTGAAAATATTGATACCCTTGACAGGGACAAGATTTTATTGACTATAGATGCATTTCTATATATGCGAGATGCGCAGAAGGATATTTGCATTCTGGCATCAAGAGTAAATGTGATGTCCATATCTGCCAGACGAAGACACGACAGTGGTCAGGTGATGCAGATTCCAGACGGCACATGGAAGTATTGCCGTATAAAGGGGCGGTCCATCGGACCTGGTGGCCATGGCAACAGCTGAAAAATCCACCTTTTGTTACCCCAAGTCACATCTCAGCAGAAAAGGACACAGTCTTTTCAGTCTCAGTCCTTTCGTCCCCATAAGGGCAGGCGGGCAAAAGGGCCAGTCATATCTGCCCAGGGGTAGAGGAAAGGGAAGAAGACTGCAGCAGGCAGCCCATTCCCAGGAACAGAAGCCCTCCACAGCTTCTGCCAAGTCCGCAGCATGACGCTGGGGCAGTACAAGCGGACTCAGGTGCGGTAGGGGGTCATCTCAAGAGTTTCAGCACGCAGGGGGCTCACTCACAAGTGGACTCCTGGATCCTACACGTAGTATCCCAGGTGTACATTGGAAATTCGAGACGTCTCCCCCTCACAAGTTCCTGAAGTCTGCTTTACCAACGTCTCCCTCCGACAGGGAGGCAGTATTGGGAACAATTCACAGGCTGTATTCCCAGCAGGTGATAATCAAAGTACCCCTTCTACAACAAGGGAAGGGGTATTATTCCACACTATATTGTGGTACTGAAGCCAGACGGCTCGGTGAGATCTGAAATATTTGAACACTTACATACAAGCGTTCAAATCAAGATGGAGTCACTCAGAGTAGTGATAGCGAACCAGGAAGAAGGGGACGATATGGTGTCACTGGATATCAGGGACGCTTACCTACATGTCCAAATTTGCCTTCTCACCAAGGGTACCTCAGGTTCGTGGTACAGAACTGTCACTATCAGTTCAGACGCTGCCGTTTGGATTGTCCACGGCACCCCGGGTCTTTACCAAGGTAATGGCCGAAATGATGATTCTTCTTAAAAGAAATATGGACGCTTTCCTGATAAAGGCAAGGTCCAGAGAACAGTTAGAGGTCGGAGTAGCACTATCTTAAGTAGTTCTACGACAGCACGAGTGGATTCTAAATATTCCAAAATCGCAGTTTTTTCCGACGACACGTCTACTGTTCCTAGGGATGATTCTGGACACAGTCCAGAAAAGGATGTTTTCTCCCGGAGAAGAAAGCCAGGGAGTTATCCGAGCTAGTCAGGAACCTCCTAAAACCAGGAAAAGTATCAGTGCATCATTGCACAAGGATCCTGTGAAAAATGGTGGTTTCTTACAAAGCGATCCCATTCGGTAGATTTCACGCAAGAACCTTTCCGTGGGATCTGCTGGAAAAATGGTCCGGATCGCATCTTCAGATGCATCAGCGGATAACCCTGTCTCCAAGGACAAGGGTGTTTCTTCTGCGGTGGCTGCAGAGTGCTCATCTATGAAAGGGCCGCAGATTCGTCATTCAGGACTGGGTCCTGGTGACCACGGATGCCAGCCTGAGTGGCTGGGGAGCAGTCACACAAGGAAAAAATTTCCAGAGAGTGTGATCAAGTCTGGAGACTTCTCTCCACATAAATATACTGGAGCTAAGGGCAATTTACAATGCTCTAAGCTTAGCAAGACCTCTGCTTCAAGGTCAGCCGGTATTGATCCAGTGGGACAACATCACGGCAGTCGCCCACGTAAACAGGACGGCACAAGAAGCAGGAGGGAAATGGCAGAAACTACAAGGATTCTTCGCTGGGCGAAAAATCATGTGATAACACTCTCAGCAGTGTTCATTCCGGGAGTGGAAAACTGGGAAGCAGACTTCCTCAGCAGGCATGACCTCTACCCGGGAGAGTGGGGACTTCATCGGGAAGTCTTCCACATGATTGTAAACCGTTGGGAAAAACCAAAGGTGGACATGATGGCGTCCCGCCTGAACAAAAAACTAGACAGATATTGCGCCAGGTCAAGGGACCCTCAGGAAATAGCGGTGGACGCTCTGGTAACACTGTGGGTGTACCAGTCAGAGTATGTGTTCCCTCCTATGCCTCTCATACCAAAAGTACTGAGAATCATAAGAGGGAGATGAGTAAGAACGATACTCGTGATTCCGGATTGGCCAAGAAGGACTTGGTACCCGAAACTTCAAGAGATGTTCACGGAAGACCCGTGGCCTCTACCTTTAAGAAAGGACCTGCTCCAGCAGGGGCCTTGTCTGTTCCAAGACTTACCGCGGCCGCGTTTGACGGCATGGCGGTTGAACGCCGGATCCTGAAAGGGCATTCCAGATGAAGTCATCCCTACCCTGGTCGAAGACAGGAAGGATGTAACCGCAAAACATTTTCACCGCATTTGGTGAAGATATGTTGCGTGGTGTGAGGCCAAGAAGGCCCCTACAGAGGAATTCCAACTGGGTCGTTTCCTACATTTCCTGAAAACAGGACTGTCTATGGGCCTAAAATTAGGGTCCATTAAGGTTCAAATTTCGGCCCTGTCGAATTTCTTCCAGAAAGAACTGGCTTTAGTGCCTGACGTTCAGATGTTTGTAAAAGGGGTACTGCATATACAGCCTCATTTTGTGCCCCAGTGGCACCTTGGGATCTCAATGTTGTTTTGAGTTTCCTAAAGTCACATTGGTTTGAACCACTCACCACTGTGGACTTAAAATATCTCACATGGAAGGTGACGATGCTATTAGCCCTGGCTTCAGCCAGGCGTGTGTCAGAATTGGCGGCTTTATCATATATAAAGCCCTTACTTAATTTTTCATTCTGACAGGGCAGAATTGAGGACTCGTCCTCAATTTCTCCTTAAGGTGTTTTCTGTTTTTCACATGAACCAACCTATTGTGGTACCTGCGGGTACTAGGGACTTGGAGGACTCCAAGTTACTTGACGTTGTCAGGGCCCTGAAAAATATGTTTCCAGGACGGCTGGAGTCAGAAAATCTGACTCGCTGTTTAGCCTGTATGCACCCAACAAGATGGGTGCTCCTGCTTCTAAGCAGACGATTGCTCGCTGGATTTGTAATACAATTCAGTTTACACATTCTGTGGCAGGCCTGCCACAGCCAAAATCTGTAAAAGCCCATTCCAAAAGGAAGGGGGCTCATCTTGGGCGACTGCCCGAGGGGTCTCGGCTTTACAACTTTGCCGAGCAGTTACTTGGTCAGGGGCAAACACGTTTGCTAAATTCTACAAATTTGATACCCTGGCTGAGGAGGA